>NC_068357.1:92129533-92492033 GCF_020536995.1 Dreissena polymorpha | reverse complement strand
TACTTCATAGATTAAAGATTCCCATTTATGGATATTTACATAGTTTTCATCATATCCCATTCATGTTTAACAATTAACATATATTTGTCTTTCATTTTTTAGCAACAAAAAAAAAGAAGTAAAAACAACAATATTGGTTTACTTATAAAAGTAAAAGTAACAACATTGGTTTACTTATACAACTAGAGTAATACATGTATGTGTGCATATCTTTTTTTTATTTATAAAATCATATGCGCATAAGGAAGATGAATTATTTAATTGCTGAGGTGCATTATGTGTATTAAATTTTAAGTGCATATTTAACAAAATGCAGATGTGATGAACTATACATATATTAGGAGTTATGATTAACAAAGTAGTTGCAGGGGATGTCTGAAAATGTTTTGACTAATGACCAGTTTTTTAATTCTTCTTCTGTTTTGTTGTAGTTTTGTATATTTCAAATGTTTGTTTTATGCTATTTACAAGTCCAAATTTTGAGGGGTTTCTATTTTTCTTTTGACATCAAAAATGTGCCGTTTAATTTTAAGGCATACAATGTTAATATCAGTCATTTTGGAATTTTTAATCCCAAGTATTAGATCCTGGCAAGTCAGCTGAGTAAGTATGTTAGGTCTACTTCTCTTGATGATTTCAACACCAAATTTAACAATTTCTTGGGTATAGGGGCAGTACCAGAACAAGTGTGTTATGTTTCCTATTTCATTATTACAGAATTTACATTAATTATTGGCAACAATGTTCATCTTGAACATAATAGATTTTGTTCCCAAGATTTTGTGGATAATTCTACACTGCAACCATCTAATATATGTATCCCTAGTTAAATTGAACACCAGTGTATCTACCTTTTTCCAATCTATATTTACAAATTCTGAATTCCATTTTGTTTGACAAGTTGGACTATCACTATTTTTAATTAATATTTTATAGATATGTTTGTCTTCTTTAGGACTGGTTACTATTTTCTTTATATAAGTCGGCAATATAGGCCCATGGGTTTTATTGTTTAAATTTGACATGTTATGACATTTCTAATGTATCTTCTTATAATGCTGGTTAATCCTTGATATAATTGGAAACTAACATGTCTTCCTAGAAGTAATTCCAGAGATTCTTTGGAAATAAAACAATCACGCTCTATCATTATGACTCTAACAAAACGGATTCTTCTTTCAAACTGAACAACAGTCATATTTATATGAAAAGTTTATATGAATAATCTTTTCATATAAATATGACTGTTGTTCAGTTTAAATTATGATTATAAAATAGTGGCATGACCAGAATATCGTCACTTTTTATTATTGGCAACTTTTCAATATACAATATATATGTTTTCAATACATCAAGCCAAAATTTATTTTTTAGCTGTAAACATACTTTCTCGGCGTACAATTTACCAGTGTTAACAATTGTTTTAAAATCTATTATCGATTTAAAAAGTTTGTAACAATTTCCTTCGCTTGAAACTAATCTCCTTAGCCATGTTAGTTTCATGTATTTCTCAAATGAACATATATCAATCATATTTAAACCGCCTTTAACAACAACAGTGGCTTTTATTTTGCTTGGTCCTGCCCAAATAGACTCGTAAAAGATTTGATTTAAATGTTTCATGGTTTCTATTTTTGGTGTTGGTAGGGATATAAATAAATGCGTAAGTAAATGTAAAAGTAATGATTTACCAATTGTTATTTTTCCAAGTGGTGTAATATTTCTGCGATTCCAATGACTTAAAGCTCTTCTAATACTTTCAATTTTATGTTCAAAGTTTGTTTTTAACATGTTTTCTAAGCTAATATCAAAGGTTATTCCAAGAATTTTTAAAGTATTTAGTTTTAATTGATCTAGTACTATACTTCATTGAGCCTATCCAAATTAAATAAGTTTTGTCATAGTTAATGGTTAGTCCAGAGTACCTTGAAAATTCATAAAGCATGTCTAGGGTACAAGTTAGGGATGATTCTGATCCGTCAAGTAGTAGAGATGTATCGTCAGCAAATTGAGATATTTTATATTCTATGTCTTTTATTCTTTTTCCTTTTATTTGTTTGCTTTCCCTTATTTTAATAGCAAGAATTTCTGCACATATAATAAAAAAGTAAGCACTTATTGGGTCTCCTTGACGACAGCCCATCTCTATACAGAAGGTGTTCGACAAGAATCCATTTATTTGTATTGAGGCCACAGTGTTATGCAAGAACATGAATATCCATTTTTGAAACATTTGTCCGAAATAAAAAAAAACTGAAGGTGGTTTCTATAAATTGGAAAGACAAGGTATCGAACGCTTTTTCAAAATCGATTGTCATTAGTAAACCAGGTTAATTATTATCTTCAGCGTATTTCAGGATGTCATGTGTTTTCACCAATATATCGTCCTTTAAAAGAGCCAGTTTGATCTTTGGAGATTAAACTATCAAGTACAGTTTTTAGTCTTTTTGCGATAGATCCTGATGCTAGTTTGTAAACAACATTTAATAAAGTTAATGGTCTTAAATTTTTCAGATGACACTTGAGCTTGTTTTCTTTTGGTATGCAATTGATAATTCCATGTTTTTGTGTTATTGATTAGGAGTTTGTAATAAAGGCATAATTAAGACTTCTTACAACAAAATGACCTAATTTTTTCCAAAATACTTTGAAGAATTCAGCAGAGTCTGGACTTTTGTCAGAGTTCATGTGTTTAAGAGTTATGGATACTTCCTCAATATTAAGCATTCCTTCTAATAAGTCAGATTGAACTTTATTCAACTTTGGTACATCAACATTAGTTAAATCAGCGTTTATGTCATAATTAATTTCGTTGTCTTTCTTTTTGTACAATGTTTTATAGAATGAGACAGCTTCATTTAAAATTTCATTTTGATCCTGCAATTTAACACCATTTTCTAGTTCAATAAAAGGTATCGATTTGTAAACATAATAGCTTGATTCCAGGGAGCAGAAGTATTTTGAGGGTTTTCCCCCATCTTCTATCCATTTAGCTCTAGAACGAATAAAATACCCTTTAAGTTTATCTTCCCTTATATTTTCTAATTCGTGTTGTAGTTCTATTAGTTAGTCCTTATTTGTTTCATTTAATAATATTTGAAGTCTGTCAATTTCCTGTCTTAAATTAGATTCGCGGTAACTTGTATATGACGAGAATGAAATAGTTTTTCTTCTGATTTCCCTAAGTAATGTTTCTAGGAATAGCTGGTCGTTGATGACAAATTGTATATTATTATTGTCAATATGTTCAATGTTTTCAAAGTTGTAGATGGGAATACAGTATTGTTGTTTAACATTTTCAATCAAAGTACTAATGCAGTTTAAATAGTCTATATCCTTTAACAATGTATTGTTGAATTTCCATAGCCCCTTTACAAATGTTACTATGTTTTGATCATACATACTCATGGACGGTATGTCTATTGTATACATTGAATAAACCAAACCATGTATATGTTACGCACTCTAGATTTAGAAATAAGTATGTTATACGAATAGGCTGTTATGTTAAAAGAGAGCTTTTTAGCTTTTAGTACATCACCACTTATTAAATTCGAGAGCGCCCACGGCGTTGAAAGATTCTGCTAAAGTAAATGTTAAATTAATTCTAAAAGGCTATCGAATATAAACGTGCTTTAGAATAAGTTCAAATAAATGAAACAAGAAAAGATGACCTTTTGCAAACCATCTTATTTCAATCTGAGAATCAGAGATATATATCAAGGGAGCTTAGTATTTTGCGAGCAAGAAATGCCCGGATGTAAATATTATTTCTGATTTCTAGACGTTTATTTATGCTTTTGGTGTAATTGACATTATAATTACATTATTACTATTTACGAGAGTAAACAATTTGTTATTCGGAAGCTAAGGTCCAAGTTATATCAATGTTTTGTTGTTTTGTTTGTTACTATACATTATACTGTAAAAATCGCTTGATTTTCATTTTAGCAGAAAAGAACAATTCGTTGTTGTTGTTGTTTTGTTTTTATATTAACCGACCACGTTTCATGCTCAAATTATTACATGCACGCGTTCTGAAGTTCATAATTCTTTTTCAAATTATTCATATAGTTCACATAATATGCAACATAATTTGCCGATTAATATCAAATTATTGTTATTTGACACCATATCGTGTCGCCAAAAATCGCAAGGTCAGTGTTTACCGTCAAAAGTTTAACGATATAACAGCCCTAAAAAACTCGCCAGTCTTCTACAAGAAACAAGACAATTATTTATCTGTAAACAGTATTTAAAGTAATTTCCTACTAATAAATACATTGTACAAGTATGTAATCTCAAAATCAAATACGACGAGATTCACTTTGTTATAAACACATAACATAGTGTGCAAAAAAATAGCAAAAACAGGTCTTATAGCATTTCAAAGTTTTACTTCAACTTACATGCTCCAAATGTAGCTCAAAACATGCATGTTATTTGTCCTCTTCGCTTCATGTCCACACAAATGGCAAAAGAAGCAGACGACTGCACTCGTGTATACATACGACTTTCATTTGTTTGATTTATGTCGAAAGAAATACTTTCACTTTCTCCCGATTTCCTGAACATAAAATCATCGTAGATTTTTACATACAAATTGTGCGCACACATCGCGTCAGGTGATCTACGCATGTTCAGTGGGCACATGGACGTTTATTTCATCAAATACTTTAAAGTCACTATCACGCTCAACAAAACTACCTACGTACTGTATTATGCTATAAAAAAAAATTAAACAATAAATAGTACCATACGATGGTTTTTTACAACAGGAAGACCATAAAAACAAGTAACATTGGTGTAAAAACGTTAAAATACAAACATTCGGCAACTTAAGCATCTAAATATCGTTACACGATGTCATCTACTTTCGTTTTGTGGATGATATCGAGTCAGGATCGGATTCATTCAGGTTGCGTTCATTTGCATAATTTATACAAGCTATCCCAGAAATCTGCTGCCGAAGCTATCCGACGCTGACCGAATCCAAACTCGCGTTCGCCCGTAACTGTTCGGATATATTGCGGGAAATAACAATGGAATTATTTCTGACAAAAGAAAATTAAATAAAAACGAGCATTTTGTATCTCGTTAAATCAATGTTACCAGACAACAACTAACGTTGAAATTTTGCATTTTGCGAAAAGGAACAATGCTTTGTGTATGGGTTAGCTTTATTTTACGAAATATTCGATATTTTTTAGCTCGATCGTTACTCTAACAGATATGCAACAACTTTTTTTTATACTTTTAACAAATGACAGAACTGTTTGTTTATGAATATTTTGAGTAAATGTCAAATGTTTTCAATCGAATGATTTCCAAGAGGACAGAACCTTGTTAAATTGTAACAAGAAGTTATAAAAAAACTTTAACAATTTTAAATTTGATATGTTCCGTGAATCAATATCTTTAAGTTAAGATGGCCATATGCCTATTTCAATCGAGATCACGCAAGCAAACAATGAACTATCGGCTTTGCATGTTTACACATGATGTAAATCAATAAAGTTGACAAGTATTTAAACGCAATTTTATAAATCGTTTAATATAAATATATTGCTTTTGCATTGTATGCATTAATTATGTCATTCGTTTTTTAAGAATATTGATAATATGTCAATTAGTTAGATAAGGACAGTATTTATCAGATGTAGAAATACTAAGAGGTTAAAGATAAATTTTATTTTAAAAGGGAGTGCTCACCTTTTAAGTATGTGTATGGTAAAGGACTATAAGAAAATGACGAGAGTTTATCTCTGGCGTTGCAACATTCTTTTTATTTATTCTTCAGTTTGTGTCAAAGCTTGCTAAAACTATAACCACACAAATGTAGAAATTGTACTTTACAATAATCATGTTCAAATAATGCTCCACTCAATTAATTCAGTCGGTAGGTAACGTATGCTTCTACATTTCTATCTAATTCCAAAATGTATTCGTGCGACGTTACATTACTTGTGGCTCGATGAACAGCGGTTACGGACATTGTAAAATTGACTAGTCAGACAATAAGTGTTTATCAATGTCTGCCTCGTTACAAATACGCTAACATTTTTGTAAACAATGCAGATGCCTGTTGGCGAAGATATTCTCTTAATAATAATGTTTACCAGTGTGAAGAAAATGCCTTATATACTTGTATATAACATACAAAACATTTGCAGAAATACGATGTTTTGTCTCGAATTGTATAGTGTTGGTGTCATTTAAATATTTATTATGATTTCTGTTTTATTTATACATTGAACATTTAAATCACAATAATGCGATTTTTGCATTAAATTGATTTTTATGTTTTACGTGAATCAAGTTAAAAGAATTTAATGTTTTCAAACAGTGCATATATATGGTATATAGCGATGCACATATTGCGGTGTTTTATACACGTTTTAAGGTTCATTCAGGACACCGAATAGTCTCTGCAGATGTATTACAGATGAAATAGAATTCATATAAAAATGAGTTTTATAAGGAATTTTAATATCTATTATGTTCAAATTATTTCATGAAAATACAACACAAATAGATTGCATATCTTACTTTAACGCAAACACATTATTTTAGATACACTATTTTTAAACTGGAATGATATCGTTTTGTTGCTAGTTGTTATTTAATTGTAATGTTTTTTATGGTTTTTTTTTTCTATATAGTTGGTTACCTACTATAACACCATCAAAGAGCATGGCATTTATTTTAACAGTTTGATCAAGCTTCCAAAATATTGCACTTTAATCGTCTAAATTGGTGTCGTTTGAAAAATATGACTTGTTGGCAATTTTTAAAATATTAAGTTGACTTGTATTTTAAATCTTAATAAACAATCATAAAATGCCCAGAAATGCATTTTAGAAGTTTGGATTTTTTCTATTATTTAGAAGTTTAAAAAACTCAAATTTATGGCTGAAATAGTACGTTTTTTATCGCTGTTAACTGTAAAATATTATGCTATTATATTTTTCTTAACAACCATGTATGTCTTATATATTTACGTATGTTGATGCATTTTATAATGAAATTTGTTTTCATTTACTACTAAAAACAAGAAACCGTCGGAGACGGGTGATGCTCCCCGAATGTTTTTTTGTCACAATATTGCATTATATATTCAGATAAAAGGAAACGTCTTGAGGGGCATAACTTTGGACAAAATAATACGATGGATGGTTTAGCAACTTAAAAATTTCAAAGGGCCATAACCCTCTAAATAAATAATAATTTTACCAGAACCCACAAATAACAAGCGCATCTCCTCAAGGTAGTTAAGCTTCCCATAAAGCTTCATTGAATTCCAGTCAGTAGTTAGGGGGACAAGAATTGCACTTTATGTACAGTTTATAGAAAATTTCAAAGGGCCATAACTCTGTGAAAAATCATCCGACCATAACCGGCTGATAATATGCACATCTCCTGTTGGTAGTGAAGCTTTCCATAAAGTTTCATTGAATTCCGGTCATTAATTGCTGAGAAATAGCCCAATCAAAAATTGTGCACGGACGGACGAAGCGGCGACTATATGCTCCCCCCAAAAATTTTGGGGGAGCATAAAAACGTACACATTACAACACTTTTGCCCGTTTACAGAAATATCAGAAATCTAAGAGGGTGTTGACAAAAGTATTGTGAGCATTGCAAAATCAGTCTTATGTTTATTCTTAGCTATACATATTGGCAAATGAATAAAATATACAAGTAAAAAAAGTTTATAATATAATTAACTTATCGATCTTCATCTGAAATCATACATGAACACCATCAAACGCGGCCAAAGAGCGATTTGTAAATACTCGTCAAAGGTATATTGGCGGGTCGGAAATTAGCTTGAGTTACCGGGAAGTATTGTTCGACAATTCCTCATTTGCAACGTTTGTAAGGGTGTTTCTAGCTGATTTATCAGGTCTTGGTTAACATAGCTAGTTAGCAAATGTTCTACAACTGTGACCAATATTCGATCGGTTTGAATATACAAATGTGTTGTGCTGAACTCAGTACTTGTTCTAAGTGAATCGTTGACTTGGCTTTTTAATCTGATATGTTTGTATATGAATGAACTCTTTTTTTCGGTAAGCTTCTCGCTTATCATCAATTTCCCTAAGAAAGAAATACTTATTTGTTAAGTTTTCTTTAATATCCGATTTACATGTAATAGTCTATTATATATTATATCCTTTTGAGAATGATTGAATTAATAATTATTTTAAAAAATGTTTTGATTCATAACAGTGCGTTTATAAGTAATTTTGAATAGAATAACATAGAGATGCTTTTACAGTCAGTTGTTAATCTGTGAGTGAGTTTCTGTAATTGAAACTGTTGTAAACAATCTCTATACTAGCTCTCAGTTCGTTAAGTTTAGGTGTACGCTGCTTATTCTGTGTGTACAGACATCATTTCGAACAACTGAGAAAGGTTTTATCAATAAATTATAACTCTTAACAAAAGTTCCTTTGTATGTCACAGCTCATTGGATGTAAAATGCACATGTTTTATCAATTGAAATCTCAAGTATTTTCTCAACACATCAATCTACTCTACTGGCTGAAATAGCTAAAATTGGCATTAAGGATGATTCTAAGCGATTCAATTTTAGAATCCTTATTCAACGCTCACAAACATTATTAATTTGATAAGAATTCACAGAAAAACTTGCTTTATTATATAAATAGTGTTATCATTTAAATTCCAACGCGCTCGCGTCGTTGTACTAAATTGCTTGAACTTATAACTGAACTGAATGACGTAGACATTACGCACAAGCAAGTATATAAGTCAATACTGCAGTCAAACAACGATCAATACATTACATTCGCATGTTTCAGCATTGTTCACATTTTTTTTACATAAAACGCATAGATAATAATACAAAAAATAGAGGACTCTTTTATGGCAGCATTTAAAATGAGAATATTGTTTGGTTAAGGATTCGACATAAACATATATGCAGAAGCTGAACTTTTATTTAAAGGGTTACAGATTTTGCTATGTATTGAAGTTTTTTATTAAATTGCTAAATTTGATAAATTTATATTGGTCAATGTAAATATTAGATCTAAAAAGCTCCAGTTAACAAACAAGAATAAATTGGAGAAAGAAAAAAGTCATCCTCAACAGCCCCTGTGAGAGTTTAATGAATTGTTCATGAATCATTCATGAATAATTCTTGCATCATTCATGAACAACATTCATGAATTATTCATTAACTATTCATGAAGGGAAAATGGCCGCTTTCTAAATAAGTTCTTGAAATATAAGTTCATGAACCATTCATGAATTAATGTTCTTGAATCATTCATGAATCTTCATGAACTCACATATTAATGAACATTTCATGATAATTTTATGAAGCGGCCATTTTACCTTCATGAATAGTGCATGAATAATTCATGAATTAAAACTTCATAAAATCATGAATTATTCTTGCTCTATTCATGAAGTTTAAATTCATGAATTATTCTTGCTCTATTCATGCAGTTTAAATTAATGAATTATTCCTGCTCTATTCAATTTTCTAGAACTATTTATGAACCAAGTGATGTCATGAATACTTCAAGAACAAAGAATGCAAGATGTAAATGCATACCATTTCATGTATTTGAAAGATAAGAAATGGGAAAAACAGAAACATATCAAGATGCACTAAACGACAGGTGATCTAGTTAGTCAGGACCTATAAAAATAATATCACATTAAATGAGCCTTTAAAAAAAAATAATTGTGGAATACAATCACACCAGTTTAATATTGTATAAATTGGCAAAACAAAATATTTATACTATTTACAAAGTCATGTCTTTCGAAAGAATGCTCCTTACCAAAGAGTGCACCGCCAAAGGTCGCCAACGCTCGGCTGCAATTGCAGGTTCATATTAATGTCTGCAAGTTGGTGCAGGGATCTTGACCTCTGACCTAGTGACTCAAAAAATGTCTTTTTTGTACAAAAAGTAACCAAAATAAAACATGTCACCAGCCACCGACTGCCAGGCTTAGCACAGAGGCTAGTTTTCAAATTGTTTGTCCAAGTCTTCAACACCATTTTCCTTTCTGGCGCATATTTGATAATATTGAACACCATGCACTGCCTCCGGGTCCTTTCTGGTATGAGGTATACTGTTCACATGTGCTATACAGAATAAAAAGTCATAAAAAGGTATATGGTAAAGAGTTATTTACATTCAAACTATAATAAAACTGAATCTATAATTAATATACATTGGGATCTGACAACAGGAAATGGACTGAAAAGTCTGATTTTGTAAGGCTAACCGACTTAATGGAGATTGGTATGATATTGTTCTGTAGGACAACCATCTGGGGTAAATTAAACAAGAAAAAAGAACTATTTAAAATTCAAATTAGCCCCCAAAATAAGATACGTCCCATAAGTGATTATTATACATAAAAAACGAGCAAATACGGACATAATACTCATTAAATGTACAGTTAGAGCAAGCCCAGTATCTTGAAGACAGAATACACTGCTGTCTGTTTGAAGCTTTTTCTAGCATTCGGTTGTGGATGACCACTTAAGTTGAGTTTTGCCATATGGGGCACATTCATCACCCTGAAATCGGTTTGTTTATTACACTAAGTTACATAAAAAAAATTAATGTATAAGCTCTGCATTGCATATAAAATATGTTACATTAGCACAGCAGATAACTATTTATTGTAGTATTTCATTTTTTTTTATTTTAAAGAAAAATAACCAGATTTGTTTTGAAAGCGAATTATTTCAGTTAGAAATCTATGTTATTTGGAATGGCAATTATTTTATTAGAAAATGAAGACTTTGTACCACTTTAAAGCTTGTTTCATTATTGTACATAGTGATATATCTTTTGGAGACTGTCGCACTGTGTACCACATGTAAATACATAATTTCCAGTTAAGTGTTATATCACTGACTCCTGGTACGAAGTCCGCAGGGTAAGAACTCTTTAAAGATATTCCATTTTATTTATAGCTAAAGCAAATCATATAGACATCTTTTGAATTATTCTAATCACATCGGTTTAAGAATTACTTAACAACCAACTTATCGCATGGACTGTCTATCTAAATTCAAATTCCGAATAGCCCAAGCAAAACTTACAAACTTTCACCACGAAAATATAAGATTCACCATTGCAATAGAAATTTGCGAGCAACAACATCTTTCATCCTATACTTTACATCATTCTTAAAAAGTGTTAAACTGTATGTTCGTTTGTCACTTTTTCCCCAGTCAAACAGCGTGTAGTAAACTCTGCAGACCACAATATTTTTTGACAGCAACTGTGTGCGATTTAAATAAAATAACGCCGGAACGTCATTTCCGGTGTAACCCGGCATGTACAGTCATCTATTTTCGCGACGTGTCAAAATGTCGATCCGTGACAAACGCGGGCGTTTCCAGTTAGTTAAAGTGAAAGAAAAAGTAATTGTGTACCACGACTACACGTCTGGAGTTTATATAAACGAAAAGAAACAATTTTTAGAGAAGAACGTATCCGGTGATAGTTGGAAGGCTAATTGAACTTTGTGTTTTGTTGGAGAAGTTACGGTTTTGAAAGACTGTGTTTAAGAGAAAGATTGATAAAAGTGTAATTGTTGATCATACTTATGTGACTGGATTTAATAATAAAAGTCAACTATTGGACGGTAGTGTTGATAATTATAAAGACAACTATTCCTGAAAATACTGTCACGGTCGCCGGATTGTCGAATTCCGGACGCTGCTTGACAAGTCAGATGGAAAAATAGGTATTTTACTTATTTATGTGATTTTTAATGTATAAAACATGTTTCAATTAATAAATACAATTTAGAGTAGTCAGTTTCGTATCTATTAGGAATAAAAATATAATACATGTAATATTTGGTATTAAATTTGAATGAAGAATGTTGTTTACGCTTATTTATTAATCCAGATTGAAAGTGTTCATCATATAAAATAGTAGTAATGACATGCTTTGTCACGAATGCCTGAATTAATAAAAGCGATGACAATTACACATTATGGATTATATCACACTTACTGTTAAACACTTACGTCAGTTGGTATTGCTATTAAAGTGTTTGTTTATTTGACATCGGTATAATTTACAATTGTTTTGCAAAATAACGTGAAGAAAAAGTTGTCAATTTAATAGTAAATTGTAGATGTCATTTCTTTCTAGGAAAAAAGGCAAGGCGAGGAGGGAACTATCGGGGGCAGTAACCGTGTAAAACCGTCGAAAAGGCATGTCAATAGCTCAGGATACTGCATGGCATAAACGGGTTTTGACAGTCTAAAATGTAAGTTAATTGTAATAAACACTTTATTTCAAGCAAAACATTGTCACTGAAGCAAAACTATACATTTAATTTTGTTAAAACCCATAGGAATATGTATGTCTGTCTGACCGTCTGTCTGTCAGTTTATTTTTAACTTTTAAACTTTTTATGATATCAACTTCGAACTTCATGCATGAATAGTGCACACACATTATACTACATATGTATAACAGCTGAATTTTATCTGGAAATATTTCCCCTTTTCAGTTGTCTTTGTTTTACTGTCCAAGTTACTAGTAGTTGTCAGCGGTGATATTTAGTTCTCCTTCAGACAGTTCTAGTTTTATTATAAATTCAAATAATTTGTTTCAGCACACACATTTTTGATGTCCAAGCAAAAATATGGAGGAAAGATAGTGAAGTATGTCATGTCTCATCCTATCTGTGGAACGTGGTGGCGAAGAAACCCAACAGGCCAGGTTTTACCAGTACTTTACTGTGTCCACAATCACTCTGTCAAGTTACTGGAGTGTCAGTGGTGAGAAGGGACTCAAGGAGCTTATTGAAGACGCCCTTTTGAGATTTTAGAGCATGATGGAGATAATAATTTAGTAATTCGCGTGAAAAGGAACTTAAACCTTACACAAACCTTACACTACAGAAACTTTTTGATAAAAATCATGTCAAGAACATTTTTATAATGAATAACTCAGACTGTCAGCCCAGGGTAACCACTACCAAGCGGGTTTTGGAGACACACACTTATTCCAAACCCGGCGGAGTTCTTCAAAAATCGACCATCAAAATCATGTTTAATAAGTTTAATCAAATGTTATCACTATTCATTGATGCAGCTATTTTCCTTTTAAATGGTATAATTGAATGATTTAATGTGCCATCTTTCTTAAATTTGATTTTTTTTATTTCCCCTGTCACATGTTCAAATCTTGTATATATTGAAGAACACATTTCATTTGGACTTTCAAACAAGGTTAGCAATTCCTTACTGAACTTTGTAGATTCCATGTCACCATGAGATGAGATGTATGTATGTTTATGTGTTTATTATAAGCCTTTACTCATTTTTATTTGAACTCCTCACATGTAAGGAATGTTTCTGGTAAATGTGGGTACCCTTGATTGTGAAGCAGGAACTTTTTATTTTCACTGTTGACCTTTTTGAATAATTCAGGCTCATGTTTGGATTTATTTTTTCGATAAACCAAGTCAAGAATATTTTACGAACCCTTTTTGAATTCTTCTGATTCATGAAAAGTTCTTCATAAGTTCTTAAAAACGGCAAAAATATTCAATATACCTTTTTTGAACCACATACTTAGTTCAAGTACATGAAAACTTCTAGATCAATTATTTAACCAAATGGGGAATATTTCACAATTTTTTGTTGAATCATTTACATTTTTTAGAATCATGAAAAAACTCATTAGTTCTTTAAAACAAAGTCAAGAATGTCTTATGAACAATTCATGAACCACATTATATGTTAAGGTGCATGAATCGTTCATCATTTGTTCATGAACCAAATCATGAATCTTTCTTAAATAAATTATTAAACCGTCTTGTTCATGAACCATTCTTCACTGGTGCATAAATGTGTGTTCATGAATCATTAATGAACTTTAGTTAATGAACTTGCTCTCATCAATTTCATGAACTTATCATGAGCTGTTCATGAACTGTTTGTAAAGTTCATGAATCATTCATGAATTTCATGCCGCAGGGGTGGGCTCGAACCACTGACCCCTGGAGTAAAAGTCTACCGCTTAGACCCTTCGGCCATCCGCGCTCATACAAGACCAGATGTATTTTATACTTTATACTAGCAATCCTGGTAGTATCACACCATATAACGACAACAGCAGAACTATCCAAATCATTCAATCGTTTCGTGTTGCAACGCTTTATAATTTTCAGGTTTTTTAATCGTCAAAAGATGCATATAATGGATAATTTAGAGCATGGTATATGTTAAGTATTACTGTTTCCTCACAAATATCATAACTAAAACGAAAATGTGCGAATCGGAAACAATTTTTTGTATTTTTTTGGTCAATTTACCAAAACGTGAAAAGGCCCCTAAAAAATAAGCATAAATTATTATAAAAAACATTATCTTGTGTAATTTTTCTTTTTGACAAATATCACATTGTATTTTTTAAAACGCTAATTCAAAAACAACACAAGATACCGTTAGGTTGGCACAAACGTGAGTGATGCTTAAACTCGAACACATGGATCACTTTTTTCCGAGCCTTATAGGAGTTTAAAGAGAAATGTATCCGTCCCCTGCTTTGGATATAACGTGGGCTAAGAGAAAATATGCTTTTGAGGACGAAGAAAGCATTTAAAAGTAGTTGATCACTGAAAAAACAGATCGGGTTAATGATTCTTGTACAGCGGCGTTAAATTCAGCCTTCCTGACTAAAACTGATAAGAGCTTCATACAACATCATCAAACAAGGTTTAAACGTAGTACACGCAGCACATGTGTCCCCTTTTGGTACGGTGACAAACTCGAACATTGTAAATTACCTTCAAATTGCCATTTGCATGTACGCCTATTTAGTTTCAGTACGAACCCAAATATCAATTTAGCACGTCAGTCAAAAGATTTGTTTTTGGTTCAAATTCAAAAAAACGATAAACATCTAACTGAAAAGGTAGTTACCAATGCTGTCAAAATGCACTTAGAGTGTATAACAAGTATTTTTCTTCTAACTGAAAAGGTAGTTACTAATGCTGTCAAAATGTATTTTTATGTTTTGCGTACGCTTTGAAAACTTTCATGATTCTTTAATGTAATTCGTTCAATTCTAGTGTAGTTACAGTCAGTTTACATTTGACATATTCAGAAATGAATGGTCAAATCAAAACTAATCTCATCATTTTAAATATGTATACCGAAGTCATGTTGATCGCATGCGTTCTGTTATTTCTGTTTCATTTTTTTAAAGTACTGACGAAGGGATGGATACAAAGAATGCGCTATTGACAGACATACACAAAGAACTTAGATATAGCCAAACAAGTTTACCAAGTATCGTAACTATGTCGTATGTAGTTATTGAAATATGAGAATATTGAGTTTTGTTATAATTTTACAAACAGTAACTCGACTTCTTGAGAAAAACGCACTATTTTTGTTATCTCCACATGGCGAAGTATAGGCAGTTATAAAATGTTCAGCCTTCAGCCTTCCTGACTAAAACTGATAAGAGCTTCATACAACATCATCAAACAAGGTTTAAACGTAGTACACGCAGCACATGTGTCCCCTTTTGGTACGGTGACAAACTCGAACATTGTAAATTACCTTCAAATTGCCATTTGCATGTACGCCTATTTAGTTTCAGTACGAACCCAAATATCAATTTAGCACGTCAGTCAAAAGATTTGTTTTTGGTTCAAATTCAAAAAACGATAAACAACTTACTGAAAAGGTAGTTACCAATGCTGTCAAAATGCACTTAGTGTGTATAACAAGTATTTTTTTCTAACTGAAAAGGTAGTTACCAATGCTGTCAAAATGTATTTTTATGTTTTGCGTACGCTTTGAAAACTTTCATGATTCTTTAATGTAATTCGTTCAATTCTAGTTTAGTTACAGTCAGTTTACATTTGACATATTCAGAAATGAATGGTCAAATCAAAACTAATCTCATCATTTTAAATATGTATACCGATGTCATGTTGATCGCATGCGTTCTGTTCTTTCTGTTTCATTTTTTAAAGGACTGACGAAGGGATGGATACATAGAATGCGCTATTGACAGACATACACAAAGAACTTAGATATAGCCAAACAAGTTTACCAAGTATCGTTACTATTTCGTATGTAGTTATTGAAATATGAGAATATTGAGTTTTGTTGTAATTTTACAAACAGTAACTCGACTTCTTGAGAAAAACGCACTATTTTTGTTATCTCCACATGGCGAAGTATAAGCAATTATAAAATGTTAAGTACTTTATTTTCGTTTTATATCTACAGTTCCAATGAATTTCCTTTAATCGGAATGGCAGACAGACGTGAATGAAGGAAAAAATATTAAACAATAACAATAAACAGTGATTACTTATACAACCTGAATTTTATGTATCAGCAAATGTCTTATGTCTGTGATTTTTTTAACTCTTACGTTTACTTTTACAGTTTCGGATAATGTCGCTCAATACTTCAATGTTTTGAGATAAATTATATATATTTTTGTTCAGAAAATCACGTTATGAATGTTTATATTAATATGCAAATCATGGCTATGGAAGATCATATATTGATGTATAAAACAGTGCCAGTGATAGTCGTAGTCTAATCGTAGGCAACCAACACGGGAACAGCGAAACAAACATGAAGTAATGCACCTCTTCATTACCCAGATAGTCTATTTATTGTTTTATATTAATAAATGATATACATGTAGTTGGGTGTACTTAATATGAAAGTTATCCTGAAAAATCTCTTTTGTCATAAACAAAATACAACCAAAATGTTAAGTTTGTATAGTACGTACAGTAGTGATGAAAACACATATAACATAAATTATATAAACAGGAGTTGAGAAAAACGTGCTTGAAATGCGTGGGTTGTAATTGTGTTCATGATTAAGCCGTTATCAAACGAACATGACTGATTTGTTGACTTTGAAAGCTTATTTTTATGATTGAACAATCAGGATGAATAAATAATTGTGCCTTCTTTGGCGGAAGGAAATCTGTTAATCACACGCTCCATATGCCTGGCTGCAAAATTGTGCGAGTGCACATATATTAACTTGCGTCGGGGAGGTTTACAGTTATTATTCTTCACGCTCATTTTCTTCCAGACAAAAGAATGCGCTTGGTTTCTGTTAAAACGTTATTTACAACAAACATATTACATACATAATTTATCAGTATCGAATTTTCTTTCTGGAATGCAGTCAACATATTTGTCATTGAGATGCTTAAGCGTGCTTAATGTAGGTTGTTTCAATAATTTACCATTTACCCGGGCCTAATAGCAACATACATACGACTTGTTAATTGAAACAAAAACAATATAATGTTTGTCCAATGATAATAAAACGTAGCATGCTCAAGCTTTCTTAGCTTTGTAAGTCGTTTTAGTTTAAAGTGTGTGTTCCTCTGACATTGGAAAATGATGAACAACATGTTTGAATCTAAATTTCTTTAACGAAATTAACGCGTGTGCTTGAATAATGCTCGAAACTGGACAAAACAATCAGATGATCATTGATTCGGTATCATTCATAAATAGTGTCCTTGTCAAAATTATTATAGCTGCATTGTGATTAAGAGCAATTAAGATCTCAACAATATTTGTTGTCTTTATAAAAAAGTCCTCAACAAATTTTCGCTACACGTAAAAAACTTTAAATTCAAGTAGTTCTCTGAAATGGTGTAAATCATTATCTAGCGTTTGAACAGTTCATTTAGACACATATTGTAGATATGTCGGAGACTGCATTCAAGTTTATACCGCTATTTGATTTTGACGGAAGTCTTGTAGGGAATATGCTCTTAAGCGAGATTTGCAATTGTGTATTAACATGGCTTAATTAATGTTTTTGCAGTTAATTTGCCATTAGCAGCATAACAGACTGTATTGTTTGTCCATTGATGTGATGGTTATTTAGGAGAAAATATTCATGTTAAACGTGGCTTTTGAGAAATGCTGTATGTCAATCGGCCCTTAATGGTAAAGCCAGGAAGCTTCTGTGTCAGGTGAACGTTTGTTGAAGCTCAGTTAACATGATGTAGAAAAGTCTGGTGATGTATGTACTCACGTGACCAATTTGTTTACGGCATGCTTGCCAGATCTGGAAAAGACAGTTGATTTCCGGATCAGCAAACCATTTGTTGAAGGCCAGTTTACATTATCTAAAACGCTAGCTGGTATATATGGTTTGTTGAACGTATATTTGTATGTTTGACCTGATTTTGCTTGCCAGTTTAGTGTACTTACAATAGTAACCTTTTTTTTAAATGAATTGTGTTGAATCTGATGTTAACAGTAATGAACACATGTTAACAAGTTAGTTTAAAAATAAATCAACAATTTAAAAGAATAATAAGCATGGTGGAATATTATAAATAATTTGCATTTATGTTTACGTTAATTTATATTCTTATATCATTTTTCTGTGTTTAGTCTATTTGAAAACCCTACCAAATGCGAACTCCCATAACTAATTTCATTTCATTTCACCTAATGTAAGAAACAATATCAATTTGATGTCGGCATCCATCGTTAGGTACATTCGAGCTTTATTATAAACAGTCCAGGTTATTTCGTTTTAGCGTAACATGTTCATTTTTATGTGGAAGTAAGGAACTTTCTAACGAGTATTTGTATAATATTTAAAAAGTGGGGTAAGTATACTGGTAAATTATACATGATAAAAAGTTCAAAGTTATAATTAATAACCGTTGTACTGCGTATCGTAAAGTAGTAAATAGTTATCGTTATATAAGATCATACAACAGAAGTCGTTTCATCTTCAAAAAGCATTAATACATAATACTAACTATAGGCGTAAGCCTGTGTTATTACGAAACAAATTTTGTTTACCAATGTCTTTTTGCGTATAAGTATTTTCTCATTCTTTTGGTTTATGGAAGGCTGATGATTGTTCGCATAAAGCAGAAAATCTATGTTGTATTACGAACTGGTTGCAATTCATTCAGTCGATCGCCATAGTGTTGTTAGTGTTGAAGAGTTTACGTATATATAACCACTTACAATTCATTCAGTCGATCGCCATAGTGTTGTAAGTGTTGAAGAGTTTACGTCCATATAACCACTTACAAAACATACAATCAGTCGATCGCCATAGTGTAATTAGTGTTGAAGAGTTTACGTCCATTTAACCACTTACAAATCATAACACGGTCGATCGCCATAGTGTTGTTAGTGTTGAAGAGTTTACGTCCATATAACCACTTACAATTCATTCAGTCGATCGCCGTAGTGTTGTTAGTGTTGAAGAGTTTACGTCCATATAAACACTTACAAATCATAACACGGTCGATCGCCGTAGTGTTATTAGTGTTGAATAGTTTACGTCCATATAACCACTTACAAATCATAACACGGTGGATCGCCGTAGTGTTATTAGTGTTGAAGAGTTTACGTCCATATAACCACTTACAATTCATTCAGTCGATCGCCATAGTGTTGTTAGTGTTGAAGAATTTACGTCCATATAACCACTTACAAATCATAACACGGTCGATCGCCGTAGTGTTATTAGTGTTGAAGAGTTTACGTCCATATAACCACTTACAAATCATAACACGGTCGATCGCCGTAGTGTTATTAGTGTTGAAGAGTTTACGTACATTTAACCACTTACACGCCTAACACCCAATCACTATTTCGCCCTTTTTACACTCTAATTGTCTGCAGTCTGCACCATCATTCAGTGTTCGTTGTTCGGAATATATGCGGCTTTTATGTCCCTAAATTATCATTATATCTAGAAAGGTAATATCACTCAGGAGTACTTAACAGTACACATTATCATATTAAATGTTTAAATTGCGATGAGTTTTCTTTGAAAAAAAACAAACAAAAACGCGTTTAAATTGTTTTTCACGTCGCGTGCCAATGGGTAACATTTATAATGCCTGTTTAAATTAAATTGGTTCGGAAACGTTTTTTTAGCCGTGAGAAATGCATTTGCATAGATTTTCCAACGTGACATTGACTCATTATTTGTTTGTTTTCGTTTTGTGTATATTGAGTTTCAAATCAGGAAGATAGAAAATATATTTGCAACATTCAATAAGTTTCATTACTTTCAACAACCAAGAGGTTAAATAATATATATATGTAAAACACTATTGCTCTTAATACACTTGCAGACTTTCTAACGCAACACATTTTAAACTCGAATCTATGAATGAGTTAAGATTTTTATTTAAAATTTTAAATATGATACTTTGACTAAAAAAATCATGCATTCGTCACGATTGGACGCTTTTACACGTGGGGTAAGTTTAGTTAAGTTTTTTTTTGCACGTGGAAATGGTGAAACGCAATATTATTCTTAATTCATTTCATTTACACTATTTAAGTTGTGTTCTTACACCAGGAAAACATAGAATTTATTAATTGATTTTGTTGCCTCATATGAATATTGAGAAGCGAAACCGCGCATTTTGGCACAGTGCATGCTACCTTCCACAAGTGCTGAAGCATCCAATCGTCATGGGTGAATGATTTGATCATTAAAATGTGTTTCATACGAAAAGTCTCAAATACACTTGAAAGAAATCTTCAATTTGCCAAAATGCGTGGTTGTGCTCCTGAATATCCGTTTTAGCCATACATTTGTTAAATCTAGCTTTATGTTTAACTGATGTTATAACCCACTTACAATGGTGAAATGGAAATACATTTAAAATTATATTGTACACACACACACACACACATACAAGAAGAAGCGTCTGCTCGTAAAGTTGAGTTGACATTAAAAACAAGGATTAAATTTTGAACCGATCAAACATAAATGCAGAAGAAATTTTATAGATAGAATCGAGGTCAGTTCAGCCGATGTTACATAAATTTCGAATATGGCAATATATTTTAACACAGCCCTGAACATAACATGTTTACCTCTGGAACATTAAGAAGAAGGTGTGTTAATTGAGGCAGGGACTTCAATTGACGTTTTTACTGAACACAAATTTACGATTGAAGGCAATTACCGATATGATATGTGTTCTTTTATTATTTTATAACCGAGATAAACTTATATATATATAATTATTATTTTAAAACCGCAATAAAAGTTACGCAGGGTCATCCGTATTGTAATTTTACAATATATGATGGCAATAGAGGTTATGTTCATTTAAATTTATCGGATTTAATATAAGTAATGTACATATATTATATATATATGTAATAACCGATACATAACATATCTGCTTGATAATATTTTGTGAATGTTATACGTGTAATAAATAAAAGCGGTAAAACATATGCAAAAAATGTCAAATGAAACCGTGTGTACCGTCTTGTTGCAAAGATTTATTCAGCGTTTATTGTACGAACTGCTTTTAACTTATGCTCGCGTTTACAAAATATCTTACTCCCAACAATGATTGGGAAATTGGCAAGGAGTCATATATATAACCTTTTTGTACTAGAGTATTCGTAATTGGATTTGTCATGAGTACGGTGGTTACATCGCAATATCTGGTTAAACAGTGTAGGAATAAAGGCGCACGAATCCAATATTATTTTTTTACTGAAATCTGTAGAACTTGTTGCATATGTTTGTGTTCTTTGTTCATAGAAAGCAATGTACCTATTTTCAATTAAAATATTGACTTGATAAGTTCAGAAAACACTAAGATTGCCTTTGTTTATGTTTTTGTGTTGTAATTATTCATTTTTTACTTACTGATATGTGAAAATGGCAACGAACTTGTATGACTGTATTGCGAAGTAATGCCACACATTATTTACTTGAATAGTTTGACCAAAAAGGCCGATCCTACACACGATCATTTATTCCTTGTCATTATAAGTCAGTGTCATGGAATGATGATTATATTTAGCTAAATAGTTGGTATTTCTACAGATCCCTACAATCATGTTTACTTGACTAAAATGTTTAACAATAATTTTGCGTCCGATGAATATAACGTTTGATTAACGAAGTTATATAAATTTGTGAACCTTCATTACCCGAGACATGTTTTCGATCATTAGACGCACTTGGTAGATAGTCTTGAGAATAAATTGTCGTTAATGGCTCGATGTTACAATTAAAGAGAAAATTAAGGGAAAATAAAGACTGTAAATCATTCGTGTTCGTGTTGCAATTCAACGAATGCACAAGAATATCGGAGACGCAGACCCACTAATGTTAACCTTGACCGATACTACTCATACCTCCGCCTTTTTCCAAACCCATTATGTCAGTGACCGATAGCACACTGTAAGTCCCACCTACTATAGAGATAATCGTACTGCTCTTCAATCTTAAAATGTAAGTTCATAATTCATGTCGTATTATTTTAGGAATTTCGTTAACAGTAAACAAAAGCAATCGATCTTGATGAGAGGCTTAAACAAGCGGCGATGGATTAGGGAAGATACTAAATTTCTCACAAGTAAACGCGCACCTAGTTCGCAAATGAACGTACACGAAAAAATGCATCTTGAAGAATATGAGAACGTCATTACCTTTTACTTGATGAATCACGTTAATACAATTTTAACAACCGCTCTCTTAACGATACCAGTTAACAACGATTTTCACGTTTGAATACATAATTTTCAAGTAGTTTGATGACGGCTGATAAGGGTCGATATACTTCGACCAAAGAGGCGTGAAATTACATTCGAATATATGGTACGCGGGATTTAGAGGGGGCATGCAAAAAAGCTTAATAAAGGCAGTTCAATACATCAAGTGCCTTGTCGTATCAACAATGTAAAAACAGTCATAACAAAATATATCAACACCAAACCTAACTCACAATACATCATACAAATTACATTACGAGTATTGGTGTAAGCTTGTAAGACGATCCACGAAGCAAATGACGACCACTTATTGTTCAATATCACATCCTACTCTGTCCTTGAGAATGTCTGGGAAACATCCTGGACACCTCTGTTTTCTGACAAATGATTATGCAACTTTATTCTGGACAGCTAGTTCTACGCTTCCGACATGAAGTGGATTCATTTACTTTTAAGCGGAATAATTGGCGTGTCTTACTATCGACAACACGGGCAATCAAACATAGTAAAAGTGTTGTGTAATGTATATATTTATAGAAATAAAGTCCAACTCAACATGTTTAACTGTTTGATACGACTTTATACAAATAACATATATTATTCATATCCAAAAGATTCATAAATACGTGTATATTTCGGGTTACGAGTTTTGACGTGTACTTAATTAATGTTTTTCTCTCACCCGGACCTCCTCATTAGCCAGTTAACGGTGCATCTGCGTATGGTGCAAAATAAGAGCAATGATGTGATTGTTTTGCTTATGGTTCGCTTTAATGTATCGTGGACAATTTTGAAATGGTTAAATTCTAGCGCTTCGCGAACGGAACAGCCTCTTTCAATTGTTACGATTTGTTGTGATCAATTTTATACCCATCCAACCTGATATGCATCACGGTGATAGGGCGATTACCACAGTTTTCCGCTTACTGTCGAAATTTTATATTGTGACACACGCTCTTTATCCTTCTAACGAAAATAAACATGGCGGACGAAGCAATATCAGGTAACCTGGTGACAAAATATTTCATTATAAGACACTGCAAAATGATTGCCTATTTAAAAGTTTACCAGTCGTGAAATATTTAGCATGTCTTTGAAATAGTATTTACAAAAAGTCGTGTCGCGCTCGTCACCATTCGTACTTGTGAGCAAAATGTAATAATCAGATGATTGTCGATGTGTCGGACCTGATGTGGCAGACTCATCATTGTCTTTATATAAAGAACATGCCATACGAACCTGTTTGCTTCAATATCTGTTAAAGTGTTAAAGGCCTAATTTTTTGTGAAAACTTACATAACTTACATAAATATCGATTCACCGCGCAACACTGATTATAAACACCATATTTATATTCCGTGTCACTAAAAGTCGTGGCAACGCTAACTTCTGCACATGGTTTTAAATGATGTGCTAGAACGAGCCATCGTGAGCTGAATTTATTTACGATAATCTTCCATTTATCAAAGTTACATTTCCCAAAATTGATCTTGAAAATAATGGCATGCTTGCACCGAAAAGATTCACCGGGATCGATTGTCTTGCTTTCCAATATGTGGAGGGCACATGCTTAAGTCTCTTTTAAATTTATGTTCAAGTTTCTATTTATCTATTGTTGTGGTAAAATACAATCATTCGGGGAAAGTCCATTTCTTTAGGATAATAGTCATTTATAACCCCCTGACTAGGTACCGCGAAATCAATTGACGTGGTATCTGGCATTACATTCCCACTTTTCGAAAACTGCCCAATCGAAACTCCGATTGATTGCATTCCGGACATAAATCTTAGCACTTTTACGTGGAATAATCTATATACAACTCTCCAGAATTTCATGGTGTCTTTGTATGTCATCATTGAGGTTATCGGTAGACTAAACCACCTGACAGCATCCATAAACAATAGCAGAGCAACATTTGTCAGCGGGAATTGTTTGTATATACCAACTTGATAAAGTATCCTTTTATTGTTCTTTGGCTTGTTCAAATACATTCGGACTTCTCTTCCCTTTGAAAGAAAATAATTCAGAATAAAGCGGTGCCAACAAATCATAAAGATGCGGTGCTTTGACGGACATTGTTAAGCGGTGTTCATGTTTCTATAATGGCAGTGTTACGCGGTGCATACTTGCTAAAACGTGTAAATGTAAAAATCACAGTTATATTCAATAAAGCATGCCATAATGTGTTGTAAATTGATTTTTCTACTATAAAATACCGTTTAACAAAAAATTATTACATTTAAAGGTTTTACAATATGCAAAAATACGATTTTTCGCGTCATGAAAGACACTTCTTTCACGACATGCTCAAACTGTGTTCACTATAATTTTAAAGTTAACAGCTAATCAATTTTGATGCGGAAACGGAAATTAGATGTAAAATGTATACTACGTTCGATGGAACATCATTTAATTACCAACTTACCTTCTTTTCTCGTTTTTTCATTGATTTCTGGACTCGCCAAAAAGTTTGCGGCCATGTTTGACAGAAGGATACGGAGCTTTTGTCAGAAGTATAAAATTTAGACGGTGAGCAGAATAGGTGTGGTAATCGCCCTATAACAGTGTGCATGTCTGGTTGGAATGATACTCTAATTTGTCTGTAGAATATGGTTTATGTGAAAAGTTTGTGGCTAATATAAAGAGCTGAACTGATTTATGTCCAAATTAAGACAATCCGATAAAGAAAATTGAAAAACAAGATTGGTTCAAATACTGTATTTTAACACTGGATTGAGCGGTATTACGAGTATCAGGAAACAGTTATTCCGCCTAAAGGCAAATGAAGAAACATGTTTAAGTGGATCGCGATATACGAGCAACAGTATTAGACCCGAATTCGAGCTTGAAATAATCAATTTTGACGCATAATGTTTCTTAAGTGACATTCAATTACTTTGTTTTATGTTTGTTCTTAATGATATATTCTTTGGAAACCATTGAAAGTCTATAACTCATGTGTTAATGGTATTCGATAGCGGCTAATGAAAATAGTTTACATCTATTACTTGGAGAAATAATCACGATGGCGCCGTTTTTCATTGTATTGTGTAGTGAGATAAACGTATACTTTCCTAAGGATGGCTTATTCCATATTTCAAAACGTTTTAATGTTATTTCGATGTTCAAAAATTGTGATGTGCCGAGCCGTGTGTTTTAACCAAAATTAACTTCTTTGTAACTTACTGGTTAATATAAGAAACGCTAAAATCCTATAAAATATTAGTGAACTCATGGGTACAATTGTATATTTATTGCTCGATAAATAAATCTAAAGTTGCATGAAAACGTATTCTGTATCATTTGCATCGATGTCATACTAAATATGACATAAACATGATATTAACCATCATTTTGAAAAAGACGGTTATAACACAAGTACCAAAGGCATTTTGAGAAATATACTCGGACAACAAATCTTCAGTTAACATCTCCACTGCTTTGTATTTTGCATTTACTATAGTTTAAAAGTCAAATTTGCTCGCTATGTTCTTTTGATGCATGTCATGTCACAATTTATTTTTTTAAGTAAATCACAAAAATAAGATTAACAGCAGTTAATGTTAAATGTGCAGTTTCAATTCGTTAATACTTGTGAATACTTAATATTGAAATCTTACTCTCATATGTGCGCTACCTGATACTATTATTGCTTTGATTGTCCCCTACCGGTGAAACCGGAGGGGACTTATGGTTTGCGCTCCGTCTGTCAGTCTGTATGTCTGTCTGTCCGTCACACTTTTCTAGATCCTGCGATAACTTTAAAAGTTCTTATATTTTTTCATGAAACTTGAAACATGGAGAAATAGCAATATGGAGATTATGCACGTCATTTCATTTTGTTTCTACGTCAAGAATTCTGGTTGCTATGGCAACAAATATATAATTAAAATAAAAAAATACTGACAATGGTAGAGTTTTTACCGGTAGGGGACAATATTTCTTGGCAATCTCTTGTTTTTTCTAATATGTATTGGGCCAAGGTGACTAACAGAAATATCCGTAAAACCTAAATTGGAGCCGGTCATTTAGAGCTTATTGGTTCTTTATTTGATTTAAAGTGATTTAGTTTATTTGCCTTGTCAGCGAGGTTACTTTGAAGTTATTATCACGTTTTCTTTTTCTTTCAAATCATTAATAAAATGGATAATTTTAGCTTCATCTTGGGAAAACAGGGCTCAATGCATATGCATTTATTGACATCTCAGTACCAGAGACTCTCTTTTAACACCATAAAATCAGAAAGTTTCGTCCTTGATTAGTCTGTGCATTGCACATGCTAATCCATGTGCACAGGCTAATCTTATTTGACATGCATTATGCCCCGTTTCCCTAAAAGCAGCCAATATGTACAGATTTCAATGATAAACTGGCCAATATCGTCGCATAAGCTGTTAAACACTACACTGGCCAATGTCGTCGCACAAGCTGTTTAACACTAATGATTACATACACACACTGGCGGTCTGCAGTGTACCAGTGGTGAAGTTTAAATAAGCAGATGCGGTGGTTATCGTTCCTAGCGTAGTTAAAAACAGACTAACTTGCAAAACTCCCTCAACATTAGTTGTCCACGAGCGCGAACAAATAAAAACTTGCTTGAAATGCGTGGGGTGTAATTGTGTTTATGATTAATCCCTAATCACACGAACATAACTGTTTTGTTGACTTTTTAAACATTATGATTATGATTGAACAATCAGGATGAATACATAATTGTGCCTTTCTTGGCGTAAGAAAATCTCATAATCATACGCTCTATATGTTTGGCTGCAAAATTGTGCAAGTGTGCATATAAACTTGCGTTTGGAAGGTTTTCCGTCATTATTTTGCATGCTAATTTTCTTTCAGACAATGGAATGCGCTGTGTTGTCTGTAAAAGCGTTATTTACGACATGCATAGTTCATACATCATACTGCTTCTGGAAAGCAGTCAACATATTTGTCATTGAGATGCTTAAGCGTGCTTAATGTTGGTTGTTACAATAATGTAGCATTTACCCGGGACTGATAACAACATACATAAGACTTGATGTCTGAAACAAAAGCAATATACTGTGTTTGCAGTGATACAATAAAAAGCGTATTATGCTCAAGCTTTCTTAGCTTTTTAAGTCGGTTTAGTTTCAAGTAAACGTTCCTCCGATATTTGGAAATGATGAACAACATGTTTGAATCTAAAGATCTTTAACGAAATTAACGCGTGTGTTGAATAATGTTCGAAACTGGACAAAACATCAGATGATCATTATGTCGGTGTCCTTGTCATAATAATAATAGCTGCAGAATAGTTGTTGATTTATTAATAAATAAAAGCGATTAAGAGCAATTGTACGGAAACGTATATGGTACACCCCAATAATGTGGTCATGCCGGAATAATTTATACCGACTTACTGTGAAATAACATGGTATGTTTTGTAGCTTTTCCCACCTTAATTTTACTCGCCATAACGACATTAAGTTGAAGTCTCGACGTAAATGTTTCCGGCTTTTCCCGAAAATATATTTGGTCGACGTGATCTAAGTCGACAAATCTACATAATTTTTGACGTCATGCTCTTGTGAAAATGACTTGCCATCATAGTTTTAGTCGACACGATGAGTTAATTTTTTAAGCCATGACACCTTTTTCATATCATGTCGTCATATAATTTTGACATCATCACATTATTGCAAGATTGGTTCATGACTTCCCGCGTCGAACAGATGTTTAGTTTCTGGTATATTCTTTTGAAACACGCAAGGCCTCAGAAAGTCAATTTTTACATCAGGAATGCTTGGTATAAATTTAAAAATAACATTTGCAAACAATAAATATTTATGTGTTAGTTGGATTTTATGGGCATATAGAGAGCTTAAATCTCGATTGATTCGTTTAGATATTTCTCTTTAGCTAATACATGCAAAACGTGTGTTTAACGACTCAAAACTTTGTTTTATATTGCAGATTTGTGTCTTAGTGGCACTGAGGTTTTTCATTTCGGCTTCCTTGCGAATTGGAAACCATTGATTGTATTCAAGAGAGATACTTTGTAAAGAAGCCGCAGTTTGGGTGTAAAGATGACTTCAAACCCGTCCTAGAACATGTGTGTGAAATGCAGCGGGAGCAACTGCCAGTTCCTGAATCGATTGAAAGTGCGACTTCTTTGTTATTGGCCTTCACTGAAATATTGGATGGTTACTTATTACATATGCAAAAATATATGCTTGAAAATTGGTTATATTTTGCAAATTTAATTGTTAAGTTAGTTTAGTTCAAGTTAGTTTCGTTTCGAGTTTTATTTACAATGTTTCGATAAGCAACACAAATTGATATTCTTGTTATTGGAATTGATCTTGAAGTAGTTAAACGTTGTTATTTTGTTTGCTAAAATAAATTAGCTCATATTGTTGTACACATTTACAGACATTGCAAACTTGGCAAAAACAGATTCACAATGTTCTTCATTTCATTGTTAGATTGCAAAAGAATGAATGAAACGTTACTAATTGTTTGAAAACATAGCGGTCATTTTGTTATGAAATCCTCGTAAATTGTGGAATGTTCCTTTTAAAATATGGTTTTTTTAAAAGATGTATTAACATTTTATTTCAAACTTCAGTATATTAAACAAAACGACTATTGTAAATCTTATATTTAATATTAACACTTTCGCAAATATATGATATGTTTATTTTGTATTTTCTTACTTGATTTTCTGTTCCTGAAACTCCAGTCTATATACTACATGTTTGAAATAAATGTTCATACTGCAATTAGATTTTTATTTTTTTTGAATGGTCAAAGAATTCGTTTTTGAGGAAATGGAAAATTATTCAAATGTGACACAAAATTGGGTTATTTGTAGATTAATTTTAGGGCTAGTTAATGTGATCGGTCTTTCTTCATTGTCCGTCAAAATTTGCACTAAAGCGAAATCACCTACACAGCTGTGTCAATAATACCAAAACATGAACAGTCTTCAAAGCTAGTAAGGTTGTAGTTTGCTTTTATTTCCATATTATGTCCAAATCGCACATTACTTATCAAAATATTTTCAAAAATTTGAAATATTTGTTTACGAGCCGGTATAGTTTTACATGAGTTGTTATACACGTACCCTTTGACTAGATCGGTCTATGGTCTGACCCTATATATATATATATATATATATATATATATATATATATATATATATATATATACTCAACTGGATTATTGAAAGCGAATTATGCATTTAATCGCCAATTTTATGTGCAGTCATCATTGTAAAACGACAAAAATGCACGGCGAATATTTAAGTAACGATTGACTTTAATAACATTTTATTTCTCTTGCAGTTTATTACATAATTACAATTGCCCTATGTTTCACTAGTGTACATTATTCTGATTGGCTATAGTATATCATTTGACTGGGCTTTAATATTCAATGAAGCGAGTTGCCTCCACGAAGCGCACGAGGAAATCGAGCGTGGGGCAACTTGGTTTAATTATGCCATGTGCGACATGCACACAGTCAAAACTGCGTATTGTAAAAGGGGCGCCTACTAAATTCATGCACGAATAAATCCCAAATTATATTGTATTTGAGCCAAACCATTGAAAACATATGCAGAATGATAATCGTAATTGCATGTATAAGAATTGAAACGCTCTTTTCTTCGCTTCATCGATGTAAGTACGTTAGTTTTGGTATTTAATTCGGCTTTATGCAAATTAGTTTCTCACACAAAACATGCACATTTTCAACTAGAGATATGTAAACATCTTACATTTAAAAGCCCGGAAAGCGCGTTCAAGGTAACACTTTAATAGCTGCAGTGAAGTATCAAGCAGATACATAATGGTGAGCATTAATATACGATTCAATAAAAACTTTATTCAGATTTAACATAAGTTGACCTTCAAATCTTCGCATAGAAGCTGATAATTTAAATTATAAATCTCTAATTCTAAATATCAAATTTAAAAAGATGATTTATAAAACACATAACAGCTAATGAGTTTCAAACTGTTTATCAGTATCTATTCAGAAAAACTAAGACAAATGAAAACAAAGTTAAGGACATATCACTTTCTGAAATGGTCAGAAGTGAGTGGGGTAATGTAAAACAATAATTCCTTATATTAACATTGTATTATGAAGTTTGGAACAATGTGCACAATTAAAATAACATATGCTTCAGTGATACATGAACCAGTTTTAATGAAATCTTTCAATAAGAGTATATAATAACATGTTTTCACCTTATAAACCACTTTCTTCTTGGGCTTTGGAAGTCCTTATTTTCTTGTTTTGTTCATAAATCCGTTGACACCAGCTGGAACCTACAGTACTGTAGTAGATAATGTTAGAGTATTATTAAATATTACACACTAGAAACACTGAAAAAGGGATACTTTTGTGCAAGAAAAAATGTAAACAACTAGAGTAAAAAAATAGTAAACTTGAGCAAAAATGTGTTTGTCAGAAACACTATGTCCCCTTCTGCGCCGCTTTGAAGCTATATGTTTGACCTTTGACCTTGAAGGATGACCTTGACCTTTCACCGCTCAAAATGTGCAGCTCCATGAGATACACATGCATGCCAAATATCAAGTTGCTATCTTCAATATTGCAAAAGTCATGGCAAATGTTAAAGTTTGACGCAAACAAACAAACCAAGAGACAGCGCAAAAACAATATGTCCCCACCACTATAGTGGTGGGGGAAATTAAAAAGTAAGGTGGGCCAGAAAAGATAATTTAAAAATGATACATCAATGTGTTTGTTAAAGTGATATTTTACACTGTTTCAGAAAGTTTTAATCAAATTTATATTTGTCATCCTGGTCAACCATACTTTTCCCAACTATTTTAGACTCAAGTTGTTTACTTTTTTTTCTTGCAAAAAATTATCTTGTTTTTGCAGTGTTTTTAATGTGTTTTATTTAATCATACTCTAACATTATCTTCTACAGTAGTGTAGGTTCCAGCTTGTATCAATGGATTTATGAACAAAAAATAAATTAATTAATAAGGACCTACAATGCACAAGAAGAAAGTGGTTTATTAGGTGAAATCATGTGATTATTTACTATGTTTGAAAGATTTCATTAGAACTGGTTCATGTATCACTTAAGTATATGACATTTTAGTTCTGCATATTGTTCCAAACTTAATATAGAATGCTAATATGAGGAATTATTTTTTGACATTACTCTAACCACTTCTGACTATTTCAGAAAGTGATATGTCCTTAAACAACAAAAACAAGTAACACAAATAAGAGGGCTAAGAGGCACTGGGTCGCTCACCCGAGGGAATGAGATAAAATTAAAGACGAGTTAAACTCGTGTGCAAATATATCAGAGCATTTATATGACAAAGGCTGACTTCAAGTCGAGGTTAAGATCTTCCAAAGTATTTAATATAAGCATATATAGAAAATTACCCGACCTGGTTTTTAATACTGATTGACAAGAACCATTTTACAATACAAAAGTATCAAGGAAACAAACGCTTTGACCAAAGTTCATGAAGACTGGGATAAAAATGCAACTTCTAGAGTTTTTACATGTTTACATTATAAACAAAAAGGGAAAACTGCTCCACCCCATGGCGGCCATTTTTGCTCCACCTATCAGTACCAATTTCGAACTTGTCTAAAAAAATCAATAATACCAATTTCATAATGAAGACAATCCGCTTCCGGCTGAGTGAGCATCAATTTAAAATGTAATTCTAAAAAACGCGTGTGAGGCACACAAATAACATTTGTGAGTGAAATCATGAACAAATGCCAGCATTCATCTTCTGCGAGCGAGTTAACAGACAATAGCTCATAAGACTCGTCTGTATTCGAAAGTTTAAAGGGGCAGACGTCCAAGAAAGACTCGAAAAAGAAAAAAATTGAACATGAAAGTCCCAAGCAACAATCTATGGATGTTTATCAATTCGCTCAATAATTTCGCGGCTCGAAGAGATTAGTTCCAAATTGTCTACAGTCCTTACGAAAGATTACACCTCCATTATTCGTACCATGATTAAGGAAACGTTCGATGAAGTCAAAGATAAATTTTTGAGCTCAGTCGTCAAAAGGTTGGAAATCAATGAATGCAACATATTCGACCAGACAAAGGACATTGAATCGTTACATTGTCAAATAAAAAGCAAAGACAAAGAGCTACAAGACCTGAAAATAAAGCTGAATGACTCAGAAAAGCATACTGCAGAAATTTTAAATGAGCACGAGCAATATAGCCGTAGAAACAATTTGCGAATTACGGGTCTACAAGGAGACGAAGAATTTCAGTCCTCAATAGCGTTGACTGAACAGGTGTCGTCCCTTTTAAGTTCCAAGCTTGGTCTGCGCGTTGAAAAAGAAGATATAGACATAGCGCATAGGATAGGAAAATATCACCGAGAGAAGATCCTACCGGTCATCGTCAGGTTCATACGGCGCCAAACAAAATCGGATGTAATGCGAAATGCAAAGCTACTCAAAGGTTCCGGTGTTTTCTTGAATGAAGACCTAACAAAATTATACGCTGAAGTTCTAGCGATCGTTAGGCTGAAGGACCCCGAGACTGTGGAGCGAGCGTGGTCGTTCGATGGAAGCTTTATGCACGCTTCAGAGAGGTAAAGAGCGCTCTGAGATAATCGATTACGAACATTTTCAGACGTGGCTCAACAAACCATGGCCGAAGGCGGTAGCTTCACTATCGTACGCCAGCAGGGTTTCAGCTAGCACAAATCGACGCCGGTAACATAGGGCTCTCCGTGTTAGAACTGACGGTGTTTTTTATGTTATACCATATCATTTACAGTCTATATTCACGTATTTGTAATACGTGTGCAAACCAGTTTAATCATGACATTGTAACTAAACCACCCTAATATCTGTGTTGTGTGTTTTTTTGTCCTGTTTTTCTCTAGGTTTTTTATTGTTTGTAATTTCCTAACTTAAGTACTTTTTTCTCTCTCTAATTCGATAAAGATACGTACTTTTTTAAGCATATCATACTTATATAATCCATCTTAATCTATGTCTATTGTTATAAGACACAATCTCATACGGTGTAAGTTCACACACGCAACGCACGCACGCATGTACAAACACACACACACACGCTTGCGCGCGCGCGCACACACACTCTTACACACCCACACACACGCACACATGCAAGTAGTAGTAATATATACTTTTATATTTGCTCATTTAGAGGCCTTGATATACTAATGGGGAATATAGCGTGATAAAACAATTACCCGTAATATGCCATTGTACAATATTATATTTGTAAAACATTAGTCGTTTGTTTATGTATGCATATTAGTATGGACCGAGTAGTATTGTAGCTTCGTTAAGTTGACAGGTGCCATGGTGTTGTTTTTCTTGTTTTTGTTATTGTTATATGACACAGCCCCTTTTTTGGTTACAGTGTAAATCGAGAACTAACGACTCGAAACACATAAGCTGTTTACATTTTACAAACACACACTTTACACATACGCACGCGCACTCACACACCAACGAACGTGCACACATGCACGCACGCGTGCGGACACACACACACACACACGCACGCGCGCGCGCGCACACACACGCACACACACACACACACACAAACACGCACGCACGCACGCACGCACGCACGCACGCACGCACACACACACACACACACACACACACACACACACATACTTGTAAAACCTTCCAACCGGGGAAATGTGTTCTAAACCTACCAACCGGGGACCACCATTTCCACATATTCTAGAAAGCTGAAAGTGATAAAGAACAGACAAGTTTCGAACCTAAAATACGATTTTGACATAAAAATTATGATAAATAGGGTAATAAATCAAAGAAAATTTTACATGCACACCGGGGAATTATGTGCGTACCAAATGAGGAACTGCGATGTGTGCCAACTGGGGAACGGTGTATACCGACAGGGGTACTAAGTGCGTACCAACTGTGGAACTTCAATGTGTACCAACAGGGGAATGGTGTATACCAACAGGGGAACTTAGTGCGTTCCAACTGTGGCACTTCAATGTGTTCCAACTGGGGAACGGTGTATACCAACAGGGGTACTATGTGCGTACCAACCGTGGAACTTTAATGTGTGCCAACAGGGGAATTGTGTTAACCAAGAGAGGAACTTAAGCGCGCTATCACCGTGGAACTTCAATAATGTCCAACGGGGAATTTGCGTTTACCAACAGGGGTAATTGTGTGTAATTATGGTACCGTTGTTAATAGGACAATGGCGTGCACGTTCATGGATAATATTTATGTTAGTACAAAAATTGAAAAGAATATGTATGATACAATATTTAAATTAAATATGTTTATCATATGACCTTATATAAGTTATACACAAATGCCTTATTTGATTGACTCAAATAGTATTCACGTCAAAATAAGCATAAGAGACAAAACAATCAAACAATACATTTATGACTTCATTAGATATAAGCCGACTACAAGCATGCAAGTGCTGCAAAATACCATAACAATCATGGTGCAATTAATCAACAAATGAAAACAATTCGTTCTTAAAACTTAAAAATAATGTTATTTTTTTCAGGCCACGCTATTTGTCAAACCGAATGAAGGAGAGGGGGAGGCGGCTTATTTGTTTAATTCCTTTTTTCCATCAGAAAAAAGCATTCACGATTTTCACGTACTATGAAGTTTTTTATCCTAAAAGAAGAACTGCCCATATGCATGTAGATTGAGTAGTGTAAATTAACTTTGTCCTTACTCTGACATTATAAAATAACTCATGCATTTAATCCCCTGAAATAGGTAAACATCAGAAAATTCATTCACACGCATGGCAACTTCCACTTCACTTAAATTGTCTTAAATACATTTATTGCACTTTCAAAAATAATAAAATCTGTAACTTGAAACAATCATGAACGTTTCACAACTAATGTGGCGAGGCCTGAGAAACTAAATAGTTTAGTAAACTAGCAAAACGACTTGATAACAATGCATTTTGATGCTCCAGTGACTTAGTCTACGGAGGTAGGTCAATCTGAATAATGATCAGTATTTATTGTTATAATATATGTATTCCAATTCTACAACTGTGATACCATTAAACATGTGTTGTATTAAAAAAATACAGTATGTATGCCTTTGTTTGAGTAGAGAATGCCCAAAACGGGTTAACGTTAATAATGAACTTACATTTAATTCTACCTGTCGAAATAACAGATTATATTTTAAGGAAAATAGTCACTGGTAATCGCTTTGTTTTCCCTTGCAAACCAAACACCTTTTTTTAAGATTTGAATTCACGTATTTTGTTCAAACTACCTTTATGTAAACCAACTTATGTACCTAATTTTTGCATAAAATATAATAGAAAGAGTGTATTTTAAGCACTGAAAAGTTATGCCGATGTGTCATCCATATATTATTTGTTGAAAACAATATAAAAGTTATAATTAATGTTGTTATACACGTATAATCACCGCTGACTTTGACAGCATTATCATTATATAAAAACACTAATAATTAAATATGAACCAAAGCAAACACTTATCAAACACGTAGTTTAATATTATTTTAAATCACTTACATTGTAGTATATATACTTACTGGGAGTGCACATGTGGATCAATTGTTAGACCCTTGTTGGTGCCAACTTAAAAATAATATGTACCAACAGGAAAATTATAACAGTGTGACTCAATTCTGAATATACAGCACCAAATCGAACACGATCAATTTCGCATACATGTCAAAACACTTAATTACATTCCAGATGGCAGATAACATGGTTAACATAATGATTAATCACTTAAAACAACCGACATTATAGCATCATATCGCAAAGTGTATAAACATGATAAATTATTAGCTTTGTGCATGCATTTACATATCACATATGAATATATGTTTCAAATATGTTTTGTTCTAGGTAATCTACAGCTTGTTCAAGTGTGTGTACATGAAGAGTATTCGAAAAAAAAACAAGTAAATAGCTTGTGTTAGAATGCATAAAAGAGGTCAGTCGCAAACGCGATAAATTGTTTTAACAATATCTTAGTCTGGGAAATGGGTATGTTAATTGATCTTTAACCATAAATGAGACAAACACATAACTAAATCTGGCATCTTAGTAATTTTCATCGTCGTTGAATTATAAACTTCAATTAAAACATGGGAAAAAATGCAAAACTCCTCGCGAATTTTTGTAGATCAAGCAATGTTGATATGAAAAACATATAAACATACCAATTATATACACAAAGCAAATATGTGAATTGATAGCTTATGTGAATATCTACACGCAAAACAAATGCACACAAATCTGTGTTGGAAATTATTGTAATATTTAACAACTATTTAATCAATTCTAGTGCGATATTTACGCAATAATTTACATTTTGGTAAATTTTTACTTTAAAATATCTATTAAGTACTCAACTGCAAGTCAGACACCTGTCATTCAAAACAAATTTAGTAAAATTGACAAAATATTCATTTGTATTCTTCATATTGTAGCAGTAGTTTAGCAGTAGTTTTTTTATGTTATTTACATTTATCTTATTACATCTAAAAGTGTTTGTTTGTTATGCTTGAACAAAACGTTTGTTTCCATTTATCCGACTGAATTTTGTTGTGCCTTCTCTGAACGTTTAGCCTTCTAGATTGATTTTTTATCATGTTTGCTATATTCATTTATATACACCAAGTTTAGGGTAAAAAATAACTTGTATAGTGAGTAACTCGTAGAAATTCGTCATAGAAAGTACAAAGAAACACTCTTTGGCCGAACTATATACCAATCCTAATTTGTTCGGCGATATGATTATGAACAAATAACGTTTTTGACTGAACCGTATTAATAAAACATTCAAATACAATAAGCACACATATATCGTTTTCGAAAAGAGTATATAGAACAAGAAAACACAAAAAAATGTGGCAACTTCATCCTTTAACGTATTCTCCTAAACGTGCATTATATGTGTAATATTTTTTTAAGTTAAAAGTCCTCGTCGCTTTTTTGTTTCAATTAAATTTCTGCAAAAGTCTTTGACATTTTTCCAACTTCTGTTGTGAAGGTCATTCTCACATTCAATACATGCAAGTATTTCTTTTTTCCCTGGTAATTTACCCATTATCAAAAAACGATCAAAGTGTCTGTGGACAGCTCCTTTTTCGTTTTCACTCCATTGCTTTTTGGCTGCTTGTTTTGTTCTCCTGGTATTTGAAGTACCCTTTTCTGTACATGGATAATAAAACACCATATGACGTCGCTAACTGCCGTGTGTAAGATATTCATATTAAATATATACTTCAGTACAATTTTTCATAGCAAAATTACGACAAAAGCGTCCAGGTACTTACGGCACCTGATAATGACATCGATGTCACACGACAAATTTGGAAACATTATTTTGCCTAATGAATCAAACAATTACTTTTTTAAAGATTGACTGAATACACCGACGTAGCATGTCATAACATATACCAGGTTATAACATGTTATCAAAGTTCGAAAAAGTATACAATGAATATTTTTTACAGATACTAATAAGACAAAATGTATGCACGGTTAAATGAAAGGTATTGTACTTCTCTGGACAAATGTGTTGGAAGAAAAAAGAACTGGTGAACGGACTGCGGTTCACGGTAAATCCTGTATGTATTGTGCGGTGGTGGGTATAAAATGAACTATCTTTTCTTACCCATGTCAGAATATATCGTATAGTAAAATATCGAGTAGACGCTATTGTTTTTTTTTGTCGTTAAGATAAAATATCAACCAATGTCCATATGTAACACGCAAGTTAAATTTCCTAATGTCTCAGAGTTTCATACACAGTAATTGGCAGCGTATAAGTGTTATACTGAAAATTAAAATTAATGATATTACACTTCTTGGATAAGCGATAATTAACGTTTTTGTGATTATGATGAAGTCGATCTTTATAGACTACAGTGGTTAATACACATGCTCACCAGTTTCATTGACAGGTGTAAGTTCTAAATTCTTTGTGTATATGAAGATTTTGAAAGACAAGTAGTTCATAGTCACTACAACTGGTAAACAATATTTTTATTCTTTTAAAATTCGTAAAACGTGTGCTATAACATGTTAATATAATGATCATCGACGTACGTGTTATGTTAAGCCCAAATACCAATTAGCATCACCCGGATTAAATATTGGCACAATATAATTTAATGCAAAATTACGCCAATTTCACTGAAGACTAAACCAAACCAGAAAATACGCCTTAGTAGCTTCGACATAGTAAAATTTTACAAACCGTCTCATCGACTTCTTCCGTGTGTACGGATGTTGTTTGTCCTGGTCCCTGGCTGTCCGTAGATCCAGTAGTCATTGTGTTGCCTATTCAAAACAACAATAAAAAATGGTATAACACATAATTTAGTCAGAGTTAAAAAGTTCGTTATTCATGAAACCATTTAGTACAACACATTGGCATTAATTCCTTGTACAACAATTACAATAATTTCATGATGTTCATAATATGATTTTAGGCATGTGTAGCAATAACAAAATCACTGTGAAACATACCCTTTTTTGTTCCGTACATTTCTGAAAATGCAAAAAACAAATACACATTATCAGACAGAACGCATTTCAAGTAGAGCTTGACGACGTTCAATGATAAACCATTTTAATTCACGGCTAAAAGTTATTTAACCAGAAAATACGCCTTAGTAAGGCAAAATTACGCCCATTTCACTGAAGACAAAACCAACCAGAAAATACGCCTTAGTAGCTTCGACCTTGCGAAATATTACAAACCGTCTCATTGACTTCTTCCGTGTGTGTGGATGTTGTTTGTCCTGGTTCCTGGCTGTCCGTAGATCTAGTAGTCATTGTGTTGCCTATTCAAAACAACAATAAAAATTGGTATTACACATAACTAGTCAGTGTTAGAAAGTTCGTTAGTTATGAAACCATTAAGTACAACGCATTTGTATTAATGCATGTGTAGTAATAACAAATCACTGTGAAACATACCCATTTTTTGCTCCGTGCATTTCTGACAATTCAAATAACAAATACACATTATCAGACAGACCGCATTAAAGTAGAGCTTGACGACGTTCAATGATTAAACATTTTAATTCACGGCAAAAAGATATTTGAATATCTGTATTTAAAATGAATAACTCATGAATGAACATGAATGTAATCATAAAACTGATTGGCTATATTTATAAAAATAATAATTCAAAAGACATTTAAAGCTTATTTTAAATGTGATAAATATCAGTGATAAATCCATCACAGATGACATCTTTACAATAGAATGTACCTTTCTCCATGGAAGTGTTGGTACTCCATAATCATATCGGAGTTCCTCGCCAATTGCAATGTCTCTGTCGGCGAAAGTGCATAGATGGAGAGTTTGGTTGACTTCAACTATTTTCATTACACAATATTGTTTTGCGTCTCCATTTTCGGCATCATTTATCATTCGACCCTCATGAAATATATCGTTGGTAGCGTCAGTGCTGAATAAGACATTTAAATAAACACTTCTGTTGCTTTAAACTAAAATAACGCGCATGCCAAATTTAATTATTATGGTGAAAAATCTAAAGATAATTCCTCTTCTAATGGCGTGATTTAAACGTTTGATGTGCAAAGTAAAGATAATTTGTAGTTACCAGCAAGATTTGTCTCTGTATTTAAAAAGTAAATGAAGCTGCCTTGACCCTCCTTTTCATACTCCTTTTCTAATTGCCGTGCATGTTTTACTCGTGTTATCAGATCCCCTTTGTATTCGAGAAGAAAGTCTCCTTTTTTAAAAGGCTTAGTGGCAAAGACTCCTTCGCCTGAAATATTTATATTTGTAGACATTTTATATTAATAATCATTTTGGTCATATAATTGAAGGCTAGATATAGGCGCCAATAGTGTTTTATTAATAAATAATCAATAGATCTTTATGCTACTTCCATACTTCTGTCCAGTATTAAGTAACCCAATAGTCCATGTTTGTTTGCTTCTTTTTAATGGAAAGTGGCTACGATGTTCTTTTATAATTTCTAAACGACTTTAAACATAACCATATACAAAAATATTTGTACCTATGACATCATTGACGGTTTTACTTCAAACCCTGGTGGATCAACGTAATTCTGGCAGTACGTTCTTGCGAGATCAAGGGGACTTGGACCCTTTTGGCTACTAAATGTTAAAATGGAAATGTCGATGAGAAAAACAACAAGAGCTGTCAGAAAACAGCGCGCTCGACTATTCAAGAGCTTGACAGTATAAAGTAAGCCACCATGGGGAAATTGTTCATATTCAATAAGGTCAAGGTACTATAGTTATATTCTAACTGGAAGAGGACCATAATTGAAACATATTGATCCTATGTCAATGTCTTGTAACTTGTGAATATGTTACTATGTCGTAATAAATAAGTTTAAACCAAACATATTGATCGCTTATGTTTTAAAGAAGTGGTACATTATAGACGATATTGAGTTCAGCTTTCCACAAAACATATGAATTGAACATTTGTAAAGACATAAAACAAACTAATAAGATTGTATTTCAAGTTTGATAGCAATAGCTTGGGTGGGATGGTTGGACGGTCTTAAGAAAAAACAAATTGCTTTTTTAACATGTTAAAAAAAAATAAGAAAAACAAAAACATTTTTTTTTTGGGGGGGGGGGACTTCTAGGGTGGGGCGTGTGGGATGGTTTGGGTGAAGACCATTGTGGTGAATCAGGTAAGTGTTGTTTTGTCAAAGTATGAATCAACTTTGATCTTAAATAAAGAAGTTATGGCAATTTAATCAAAATTTATTAATTTGACCGTCAGATTCAATGTCAAAGGTCAAGGTAAAATTCAACTTGCCAGGTGCAGTACCCTCATGATAGTAAGAAAGTATTTGAAGTTTGAAAGCAATAGCCTTGATACTTTAGAAGTAAAGTCGATGTAAACACAAAATTTAACAAAATATTCAAAGTTACTAAGTGGAAAAAGGGCCATAATTCTTACAAAATGCTTGTTACAGTTGTCTGCTCTTGTTTATAGATTGTGGTCATGTTGGTCAAGAAGTATGCAAAATATGAAAGCAGCATGTCAAGGGACAATTAAAATATTTGAGGTGGTACGCAAAGTTTAACAAATAATTATTAATAATATGCATATTCTAAGTGGAAAAAGGGGCCATAATTCTTACAAAATGTTGTTTACAGTAGTCTGCTCTTGTTTATAGATTGGGGTCATGTTGGTTCAGAGGTATGCAAAATATGAAAGCAATATGTCAAGGGACAAAGACAATATTTAAGGTGGTACGCAAACTTTAACATAGAATAACCAATAATATGCATATTCTAAGTGAAAAAAGGGGCCATAATTCTTACAAAATGCTTTTTACAGTTGTCTGCTCGTGTTTATAGATTGGGGTCATGTTGGTAAAGAAGTATGCAAAATATGACACCTTATGTCAAGGGACAAAGAAAATATTTGAGGTGGAACGCAAACTTTAATAAAGATTTATCAATAATATGAATATTCTAAGTGGAAAAGGGGCCATAATTCTTACAAAATGCTTGTTAAAGTTGTCTGCTCTTGTTTATCGATTGGGGTTATGTTGGTAAAGAAGTATGCAAAATATAAAAGCAATATGTCAAGGGACATAGAAAGTATTTGCGGTGGTACGTAAACTTTAACAAAGATTTATCAATAATATGCATATTTTAAGTGGGAAAAGGGGCCATAATTCTTACAATATGCTTGTTACAGTTGTCTGCTCTTATTTATAGATTGGGGTCATGTTGGTAAGGAAGTATGCTTAATATAAAAGCAATATGTTTAGGGACAATATTTGAGGTGGTACGCAACCTTTAACATTCTAACGCTCACGCTCACGCTAACGCTCACGCTAACGCCGAAGCCGGAGTGAGTAGGATAGCTCCACTATATATATATATAACGAAAAACTGCCTAGAGCTCTACTTTGTTTAACGTATATTTATAAAATATATTCGTGGAATATGTACCGTAAAACAAGCTTTGTAATCAAATGATATTTATATAAATCGATCTTTAGAATTCGTCTTCCAGTATTACTTTAACGTTTACATAAAAACGCTTTTTAATAGTAATTGAAAGTTGTAAACATAATTAAAAAACTTACCTTAGTTTAATGCGTTTTTTTCGCTCGAAACTCCATTTTTCCAACTTACTTTCACTAAATGATATAAATACCGAGTGTATGATTTTTAAACAGCGCAACCGGGGAACTGTTATAAGCCTGGATACACACTCGATTGTAATTTGGTCAAAAATTGTGTATATTTTGTGCATGCCACAAACCCGCTAATCGGGGAAGGCGTTGGATTTCTAATTTAAATTGACAGTTTGGTATTTCATACACGTAGATTAGAGATTTTCGCCTAAAACCAACCGGGGAATTCCCCGGTTGGTAGGTGTTCCCCGGTTTGTTGGTGTGTATTCATACAATTTGCCCCGGTTGGTAGGTTTTACAAACTCACACACACACACACACACACACACACACACACACACAAACACACACACACACACACACACACACACACACACACACACACACACACACACACACACACACACACACACACACACACACACACACACACACACACACACACACACACACATACTTGTAAAACCTTCCAACCGGGGAAATGTGTTCTAAACCTACCAACCGGGGACCACCATTTCCACATACTCTAGAAAGCTGAAAGTGATAAAGAACAGACAAGTTTCGAACCTAAAATACGATTGTGACATAAAAATTATGATAAATAGGGTAGTAAATCAAAGAAAATTTTACATGCAAACCGGGGAATTATGTGCGTACCAAATGAGGAACTGCGATGTGTGCCAACTGGGGAACGGTGTATACCAACAGGGGTACTAAGTGCGGCGTACCAACTGTGGAACTTCAATGTGTACCAACAGGGGAATGGTGTATACTAACAGGGGAACTTAGTGCGTTCCAACTGTGGCACTTCAATGTGTTCCAACTGGGGAACGGTGTATATACGTTCATGGATAATATTTAAGTTAGTACAAAAAATTGAAAAGAGTATGTATGAAACAATATTTAAATTAAATATGTTTATCATATGACCTTATATAAGTTATACAAAAATGCCTTATTTGATTGACTCAAATATTATTCACATCAAAATAAGCATAAGAGACATAACGCAAATCAAACAATACATTTATGACTTCATTAGCTATAAGCCGACTACAAGCATGCAAGTGCTGCATTATACCATAACAAACATGGTGCAATTAATAAACAAATGAATACAATTCGTTCTTAAAACTAAAAAATAATGTTATTTTTTTCCGGCCACGCTATTTGTCAAACAGAATGAAGGAGAGGGGGAGGCGGCTTATTTGTTTAATTCCTTTTTTCCATCAGAAAAAAAACATTCACGATTTCCACGTACTATGAAGTTTTTATCCTAAAAGTAGAACTGCCCATATGCATGTAGATTGAGTAGTGTAAATTTACTTTGTCCTTACTCTGACAATATAAAATAACTCATGCATTTAATCCCCTGAAACAGGTAAACATCAGAAAATTCATTCACACGCATGGCAACTTCCACTTCACTTAAATTGTCTTAAATATATTTATTGCATTTTCAAAAATAATAAAATATGTAACTTTAAACAATCATGAACGTTTCACAACGAATGTGGCGAGGCCTGAGAAACTAAATAGTTTAGTAAACGAACAAAACGATTTGATAACAATGCATTTTGATGCGCCAGTGACTTAGTCTACGGCAGTAGGTCAATCTGAATGATGATCAGTATTTATCGTTATAATATATGTATTCCAATTCTACATCTGTGATACCATTACACATGTGCTATATTAAAAAAATACAGTATGTATGCACTTGTTTGAGTAGAGAATGCCAAAAACGGGTTAACGTTAATAATGAACTTACATATAATTCTACCTGTCGAAATAACAGGTTATATTTTTAGGAAAATAGTCACTGGCAATCGCTTTGTTTTCCCTTGCAAACCAAACACCTTTTTTTCAAGAGTTGGATTAACGTATTTTGTTCAAACTACTTTTATGTAAACCAACGTATGTACCTAATTTTTGCATAAAATATAATAGAAAGAGTGTATTTTAAGCACTGAAAAGTTATGCCGATGTGTCATCCATATATTATTTGTTGAAAACAATATAAAAGTTATAATTAATGTTGTTATACACGTATAATCACCGCTGACTTTGACAGCATTATCATTATATAAAAACACTAATAATTAAATATGAACCAAAGCAAACACTTATCAAACACGTAGTTTAATATTATTTTTAATCACTTACATTATAGTATATATACTTACTGGGAGTGCACATGTGGATCAATTGTTAGACCCTTGTTGGTGCCAACTTAAAAATAATATGTACCAACAGGAAAATTATAACAGTGTGACTCAATTCTGAATATACAGAACCAAATCGAACAAGATCAATTTCGCATACATGTCAAAACAATTACATTCCAGATGGCGGATAACATGGTTAACATAACGATTAATCACTAAAACAACCGACATTATAGCATCATATCGCAAAGTGTATAAACATGATGAATTATTAGCTTTGTGCATATATTTACATATCACATATAAATATATGTTTCAAATATGTTTTGTTCTTGGTAATCTACAGCTTGTTCAAGTGTGTGTATATGAAGAGTATTCGAAAAAACAAGTAAATAGCTTGTGTTAGAATGCATAAAAGAGGTCAGTCGCAAACGCGATACATTGTTTTAACAATATCTTAGTCTGGGAAATGGGTATGTTAATTGATCTTTAACCATAAATGAGACAAAACATAACTAAATCTGGCATCTTAGTAATTTTCATCGCCGTTGAATTATAAACTTCAATTAAAAATATGGGAAAAAATGCATAACTCCTCGCGAATTTTTGTAGATCAAGCAATTTTGATATGAAAAACATATAAACATACCATTATATACACAAAGCAAATATGTGAATTGATAGTTAATGTCAATATCTACACGCAAAACATATGCACAAAAATCTGTGTAGGAAATTATTGTAATATTTAACAACCATTTAATCAATTCTAGTGCAATACTTACGCAATAATTTACATTTTGGTAAATTTTTATTTTAAAATAACTATTAAGTACTCAACTGCAAGTCAGACACCTGTCATTCAAAACAAATTTTGTAAAATTGACAAAATATTCATTTGTATTTATCACATTGTAGCAGTAGTTTAACAGTAGTTTTTTATGTTATTTACATTTATCTTATTAAATCTTAAAGTTTTTGTTTGTTATGCTTGAACAAAATGTTTGTTTCCATTTATCCGACTGATTTTTTTTGTGCCTTCTCTGAACGTTTAGCCTTCTAGATTGATTTGCTATCATGTTTGCTATATTCATTCATATTCACCAAGTTTAGGGTAAAAAATAACTTGTATAGTGAGTAACTCGTAGAAACTCGTAATAGAAAGTACAAAGAAACACTCTTTGGCCGAACTATATACCAATCCTAATTTGTTCGGCGATATGATTATGAACAAATATCGTTTTTGACTGAACCGTATTAATAAAACATTCAAATACAATAAGCACACATATATCGTTTTCGAAAAGAGTATATAGAACAAGAAAACACACAAAACACATGTGGCAACTTCATCCTTTAACGTATTCTCCTAAACGTGCATTATATGTGTAATATTTTTTTGAGTTAAAAGTCCTCGTCGCTTTTTTGTTTCAATTAAATTTCTGCAAACGTCTTTGACATTTTTCCAACTTCTGTTGTGAAGGTCATTCTCACTTTCAATACACGCAAGTATTTCTTTTTTCCCTGGTAATTTACCCATTATCAAAAAAACGATCAACGTGTCTGTGAACAGCTCCTTTTTCGTTTTCACTCCATTGCTTTTTGGCTGCTTGTTTTGTTCTCCTGGTATTTGAAGTACCCTTTTCTGTACATGGATAATAAAACACCATATGACGTCGCTAACTGCCATGTGTAAGATATTCATATTAAATATATATACTTCAGTACAATTTTTCATAGCAAAATTACGACAAAAGCGTCCAGGTACTTACGGCACCTGATAATGACATCGATGTCACACGATAAATTTGGAAACATTATTTTGCCTAATGAATCAAACAATTACATGAAAGCAAATCATGTTCTAAGAAACATAAGAAACTTGGAGATACATAACTTAAATGCATTCACAGGTGTTTGCATACCTTTGTCTGTTATTTCTGGTTGACTGGTGCTGGGAAGAAGAGTTTCAAGGTCTTCAGTATTTTCATTTTCTGATGATTCAGAAGAATATTGTTCATCTGTCGTGTAAATCACAAGATCAAAAATTATATATAGTTAATAATATAACAATAATGAAAACAACCGAAGCACACCAAATAAATATGCAGTTAGTGCATTGAAATTGAAAAATTAGAAGTAGCCAATGTAAACCTTACTGAGCACAAAATGAGTGTAGACTTTACATTCCACCTTACCTGGTCGTCTCCGATTAAAAAGAATTGCCTTGCATAACACAAGTATATTTCAGAAAAATGTTTGTAATTCTTTTTATCACTTCAGGTTATCAAGTTCGGTAATGAGCCCATTATTTACATTATACAAGTTTACTGTATGAATTTAACACTGAAAATGCGACATACCTTCAATACATTCGTCGTCAACATCAATATCGTCTAGCGAATTGACAGAATTTATGGTAATTTGTCCACTTTCCATCATCATGAGCAGCTTGCTGACTTTGGCAACCTGCATGGTTCCATCTGGTAATCTGTAGAATTCTCTATGTACCCGAATGTCGTGACCAAGAAATTTAGCTAGAATGTCTAATTCATTTTCAGACAAGTTAAAAAGCTGAGTCATTGTGGCAATATGTTTCCTTAACTTTGTAGAACGAAGCCTTTCCGGATGTTCAGCTCCACAGTCAATTGCAATCGAACGTAATACATCTGTCCCACGAATATGCGATGATGCAGATTTTGTTGCGAAAAGATATTTACTTTTGAAACAGTTTGTTAGAGAATTTCTGCTGCGTATCAGGAGGTCGATATTTTCTTTCACCTGCCTTGGAAACAGTACTGCAGATATTCGACCTCGTTTTGCAATAATCTCTGTACGGTAAAAATAACGGCACAGGTCTTTTTCCAGTTTTGTTAAACATCCATCTTATTCTCCATCGTCATTTGTCAATTTGTGGCAGCGTATAAGTCTTATACTGAAAATTAAAATTAATGATATTACACTTCTTGGATAAGCGATAATTAACGTTTTTGTGATTATGATGAAGTCGATGTTTATAGACTACAGTGGTTAATACACATGCTCACCAGTTTCATTGACAGGTGTAAATTCTAAATTCTTTGTGTATATGAAGATTTTGCAAGACAAGTAGTTCAAAGTAACTACAACTGGTAAACAATATTTCATTCTTTTAAAATTCGCATAACGTGTGCTATAACATGTTAATATAATGATCATCGACGTACGTGTTATATTAAGCCCAAATACCAATTAGCATCACCCGGAATAAATATTGGCACAATATAATTTAAGGCAAAATTACGCCCATTTTACTGAAGACTAAACCAAACCAGAAAATACGCCTTAGTAGCTTCGACATAGTGAAATATTACAAACCGTCTCATCGACTTCTTCCGTGTGTACGGATGTTGTTTTCCCTGGTTCCTGGCTGTCCGTAGATCTAGTAGTCATTGTGTTGCCTATTCAAAACAACAATAAAAATGGTATAACACATAATCTAGTCAGAGTTAAAAAGTTCGTTATTCATGAAACCATTTAGTACAACACATTGACATTAATTCCTTGTACAACAATGACAATAATTTCATGATGTTCATAATATGTATTTAGGCATGTGTAGTAATAACAAAATCACTGTGAAACATACCCTTGCATTTCTGAAAATGCAAAAAACAAATACACATTATCAGACAGAACGCATTTCAAGTAGAGTTTGACGTCTTTCAATGATAAACCATTTTAATTCACGGCTAAAAGGTATTTAACCAGAAAATACGCCTTAGTAAGGCAAAATTACGCCCATTTCACTGAAGTCAAAACCAACCAGAAAATACGCCTTAGTAGCTTCGACCTTGCGAAATATTACAAACCGTCTCATTGACTTCTTCCGTGTGTATGGATGTTGTTTGTCCTGGTTCCTGGCTGTCCGTAGATCTAGTAGTCATTGTGTTGCCTATTCAAAACAACAATAAAAATTGGTATTACACATAATCTAGTCAGTGTTAGAAAGTTCGTTAGTTATGAAACCATTAAGTACAACGCATTTGTATTAATGCATGTGTAGTAATAACAAATCACTGTAAAACATACCCATTTTTTGCTCCGTGCATTTCTGAAAATTCAAATAACAATTACACAATTACACATTATCAGACAGACCGCATTAAAGTAGAGCTTGACGACGTTCAATGATTAAACATTTTAATTCACGGCAAAAAGATATTTGACTATCTGTTTTTAAAATGAACAACTCATGAATGAACATGAATGTAATCATAAAACTGATTTGCTATATTTATAAAATTAATAATTCAAAAGACATTTATAGCTAATTTAAAATGTGATAAATATCAGTGATAAATCCATCATAGATGACATCTTAACAATAGAATGTACCTTTCTCCATGGAAGTGTTGGTACTCCATAATCATATCGGAGTTCCTCGCCAATTGCAATGTCTCTGTCGGCGATAGTGCATAGATGGGGAGTTTGGTTGACTTCAACTATTTTCATTACACAATTTTGTTTTGCGTCTCCATTTTCGGCATCATTTATCATTCGACCCTCATGAAATATATCGTTGGTAGCGTCAATGCTGAATAAGACATTTAAATAAACAATTCTGATGCTTTAAACTAAAATAACGCGCATGCCTTATTTAATTATTATGGTGAAAAAAACTAAAGATAAGTCTTCTTCTAATGGCGTAATTTAAACGTTTGATGTGCAAAGTAAAGATAACTACAAAGTAGTTACCAGCAAGATTTGTCTCTGTATTTAAAAAGTACATGAAGCTGCCTTGACCCTCTTTTTCATACTCCTTTTCTAATTGCCGTGCATGCTTTACTCGTGTTATCATATCTCCTTTGTATTCGAGAAGAAAGTCTCCTTTTTAAAAAGGCTTAGTGGCAAATACTCCTTCGCCTGAAATATTTATATTTGTAGACATTTTATATTAATAATCATTTTGGTCATATAATTGAAGGCTAGATATAGGCGCCAATAGTGTTTTTTTTTCATAAAAAATCAATAAATCTTTATGCTACTTCCATATATCTGCCCAGTATTAAGTAACCCAATAGTCCATGTTTGTTTTCTTCTTTTTAATGGAAAGGGGCTACGATATTCTTTTATAATTTCTAAACGACCTTAAACATAACCATATACAAAAATATTTGTACCTATGACATCATCTACGGTTTTTACTTCAAAACCTGGTGGATCAACGTAATTCTGGCAGTACGTTCTTGCGAGATCAAGGGGACTTGGCCCCTTTTGGCTACTAAATGTTAAAATGGAAATGTCGATGAGAAAAACTACAAGAGTTGTCAGAAGACAGCGCGCTCGACTATTCAAGTTCTTGATAGTATAAAGTAAGCCACCATGGGGAAATTGTTCATATTCAATAAGGTCAAGGTACTATAGTCATATTCTAACTGGAAGAGGACCATAATTGAAACATATTGATCGCTTATGTTTTAAAGAAGTGGTACATTATAGACGATTCTGAGTTCAGGTATGTTTTCCACAATCTATTGAACATTTGTAAAGACATAAAACATACTAAAAAGATTGTATTTCAAGTTTGATAGCAATAGCTTGGGTGGGATGGTTGGACGGTCTTAAGAAAAAAAAAGTTTTTTTTAACGTGTTAAAAAAAATAAGGAAAACAAAAACTCTTTTTTTTGGGGGGGGGGAGGATTTCTAGGGTGGGGCGTGTGGGATGGTTTGGGTTAAGTCCATTGTGGTATATCAGGTAAGCGTTGTTTTGTCAAAGTATGAATCAAATCTGATCCTAAATAAAGAAGTTATGGCAATTTAATCAAAATTTATTAATTTGACCTTCAGATTCAAGGTCAAAGGTCAAGGTAAAATTCAACTTGCCAGGTGCAGTACCCTCATGATGGTAAGAAAGTATTTGAAGTTTGAAAGCAATAGCCTTGATACTTTAGAGGTAAAGTCGATGTAAACACAAAATTTAACAAAATATTCAAAGTTACTAGGTGGAAAAAGGGCCATAATTCTTACAAAATACTTGTTACAGTTGTCTGCTCTTGTTTATAGATTGGGGTCATGTTGGTCAAGAAGTTTGCAAAATATGAAAGCAGTATGTCAAGGGACAATTAAAATATTTAAGGTGGTACGCAAACTTTAACATAGAATAACCAATAATATGCATATTCTAAGTGGAAAAAGGGGCCAAAAAATCTACCAAAATGCTGTTTACAGTAGTCTGCTCTTGTTTATAGATTGGGGTCATGTTGGTAAAGAAGCATGCAAAATATAAAAGCAATATGTCAAGGGACAAAGAAAATATTTAAGGTGGTACGCAAACTTTAACATAGAATAACCAATAATATGCATATTCTAAGTGAAAAAGGGGCCATAATTCTTACAAAATGCTTTTTACAGTTGTCAACTCTTGTTTATAGATTGGGGTCATGTTGGTAAAGAAGTATGCAAAATGTGAAACCTTATGTCAAGGGAAAAAGAAAATATTTGAAGTGGTACGCAAACTTTAATAAAGATTTATCAATAATATGCATATTCTAAGTGGAAAAGGGGCCATAATTCTTACAAAATGCTTGTTACAGTTGTCTGCTCTTGTTTATAGATTGGGGTTATGTTGGTAAAGAAGTATGCAAAATATAAAATCAATATGTCAAGGGACATAGAAAATATTTAAGGTGGTACGTAAACTTTAACAAAGATTTATCAATAATATGCATATTTTAAGTGGAAAAAGGTGGCCATAATTCTTACAAAATGCTTGTTACAGTTGTCTGCTCTTGTTTATAGATTGGGGTCATGTTGGTCAAGAAGTATGCTAAATATAAAAGCAATATGTCAAGGGACATAGACAATATTTGAGGTGGTACGCAAACTTTAACATTCCAACGCTCACGCTAACGCTCACGCTAACGCCGACGCCGGGGTAAGTAGGATAGCTCCACTATATATATATATATAAATATATATATAACGAAAAACTACCTAGAGCTTTACTTTGTTTAACGTATATTTATAAAATATATTCGTGAAATATGTACCATAAAACAAGCTTTGTAATCAAATGATATTATATAAATCGATCTTTAGAATTCGTCTTCCAGTATTACTTTAACGTTTACATAAAAACGCTTTTTAATAGTAATTGAAAGTTGTAAATATAATTAAAAAACTTACCTTAGTTTAATGCGTTTGTTCGCTCGAAACTCCATTTTTCCAACATACTTTCACTAAATGATATAAATACCGAGTGTATGATTTTTAAACAGCGCAACCGGGGAACTGTTATTAGCCTGGATACACACTCGATTGTAATTTGGTCAAGATTTGTGTATAGTTTGTGCATGCCACAAACCCGCTAATCGGGGAAGGCGTTGGAATTCTAATTTAAATTGACAGTTTGGTATTTCATACACGTAGATTAGAGATTTTCGCCTAAAACCAACCGGGGAATTCCCCGGTTGGTAGGTGTTCCCCGGTTTGTTGGTGTGTATTCATACGATTTTCCCCGGTTGGTAGGTTTTACAAACTCACACACACACACACACACACACACACACACACACACACACACACACACACACACACACACACACACACACACACACACACACACACACACACACACACACACACACACACACACACACACACACACACACACACACACACACACACACAAACACACACACACACACACACACACACACACACACACACAAGAAGACACATGCAAGAAGTAGAATATATTACTTTTTCAATATTTAGAGCATATACGTTTACTCTATTGCAGTTTTCCGGGTCTTTGTTTGGACTGCAGCGCCTTGTAGCTAGCTTCTTTAGTTTAGTTTCTGTTTTTCAATAATATTGAGAACATCTTACACCTGATAATTACTTATGAATAATTACAATATATTATTCTTAGTGAGTCTTTCCTTACATGTACCTTGTTGTATCCACTTTCAAGTTTAATAAAACTGAAACCAATGTACAAAGATTAAAATAACACTTTTTCTCCCCAAGATATTCTTCTTCATTGAAGAAGAGTACATAAGTAGGAATTAAAGGGTATGATCTACCTTTATAACATATTTACTTTTTTTAAATGCTTGTTCAATTATATGAAAGTATTATTTCTCTGTTGTACATTTTTGATAATGCTTCCTTTTTTGATTTCGCGGGAAGCGTTCTCAATTTTTCGTTTTTTACCATGTAGAAGAAACTCTTTGCTACTGACAATTTAAAAAAAAAGTTCATATTATTATCTTATCTAAATGTATAATATATTTTTTAAACTTTATTTATACAAATATTGTTACCTGGTAAATATAAAATCCGATACAACAGGCTAGGCTTGATCTATTTTTAATCACTCTAGATTTCTTGCAACACTTCAAAACCACTGGAATTGAACCATGTTTACAATCGGACCACTCGATAATTACTTTAAACTTAACCTTTAGTAACTTTCCTCATAAACCAGGTCTTTGGAAACATAATAATTCTTTACTGTCAGACATTATGTATGTACAGGAAATCAACAAAAAAATTGGTGATATTAAACTTCAATATGCACTACCCATTTATAATTATCAAAATATAAACGATATTCCCGACAGGGAATTACAGTTTACGATAAGTGATCAACTTTTACTAGAAACCCTGCTTATCGAATTAAGGGGCAAATCTATTTCATATGGGTCTTATAAAAAAGAGAAACAAAACTTATAGAAAGCAAATTATTAACAAGAATTAAAGAGTTGAAAGAAAACTTCCTAGATGAAAACTCTGAAGAACTTGAACATTTGAAAACTGAAATAATTAATATTCAGAGCACACATTTAAAAGGATACATGCTAAGATCCAAATTTCAGTGGACTTAACAAGGTGAAAAGCCATCTAGATATGTTTGTAGCCTTAAAAAAATAATGCAATAACAACATCAATATATAAACTAAAAATGAAGATGATAGTGAAATAACTGACCAAACCGGTCTCCTTAATTAAATAGCATCGTTTAATCAGTCTCTTTATAAACACAATAATGATTCCAGTAGTTAAGACTTTAATAACTATGTAAAAGACACAAATTTCCCAAAATTAAACCAGAGTGAGTCCATTTTTATCGAAGGTATTATAACTTTAGAGGAAGCTTCAACTGTTTTAAAAAAGATGTCAAATAATAAAAGCCCAGGAAGTTCTGGCTTCAGTGCAGAATTTTATAAATTGTTTTGAAAAAAATTGGTACTTTTATTGTCAGATATTTAAATGAAGCTTATAAGTGTGGTCATTTATCTATAACACAAACTCAAGGTATCATAACCTGTATTCCAAAGGGTGAAAACTCTAGGCTTTATATAAAAAAAATTGCGTCGAATTACTCTATTAAATACTGTTTATAAAATTGCCTCTGGAGTAATAGCTAACAGATTTAAATTATTTATTGACACGTTAATACATAACGACCAGACGGGTTTTATTAAAGGGAGATACATAGGGGAAAATACTAGGTTAATTTATGACATTATGCACTATACTGAAGAAAACGAGATCCCAGTCTTACTTCTCTAATTGATTTTGAAAAGGCGAACGATTCATTGGCCTGGTCCTTTGTACAAGGTACTCTTTCTTTCTTTATTTTTGGTCCTGACATAAAACGTTGGTTTGAGGTTTTATATAAAGATTCTAAATCAGCCGTTTCTCAGTGTGGGTACTTATCTAACTTTTTCCCTATTGAAAGGGGCTGCAGGCAAGGAGATCCCCTCTCATGTTACATTTTTATCCTCTGTGTTGAAGTTCTGTCACTTGTATTGAGAAATAACAATAATATAAAAGGTATAACCATTCAGGGAACTGAACGTAAATTGTCCCAATTTGCTGATGATACTACTATTTTAAAAGACGGTACCGAACAATCCCTAAATGAGACACTTACTGTTATACATAATTTTGCATATATTTCAGGCCTAAATGTTAATGTTGATAAAACAAATGTTGTATGGATTGGCAAGAACAAATATAGTTCATATACAATAAAAACCAAATGGAAACTAAATTGGATGCACCAAAGCTTTAAAATGCTTGGAATACATTTCCATGTAGACCTGTCAAAAATGTTAACAATTCAATTACGATGAAAAAAATGTTAAAATGGAAAACATTCTGAAAAATTGGAAAAGAAGAATTTTAACACATTAGCAAAATTGTGATTATAAAAACACTTATTGTGTCATTATTCAATCACCTGTTCATATCATTGCCCAACCCACCATTACCATATTAAATTCAATAAAATCTTCTATTCTCAGTTTTATTTGGGATAGGCATAGTAAAATAAAGTTCACAACAATAGTAAAAGAACATAATGAAGGAGGTTTAAAAATGATCAATTTGGATGCATTTATTCCAGCATTGAAACTTACCTGGCTACAAAAACTTCAAACCTTTAGTGGAAATTGGATAGACATCACAAAACTGTATTTTGATAAGTATAAACTCTCAAATTGCAGTTATCATTTCGCTTTAGATAAAGCTAATACAGCTAATAGAATTTGAAATCCTCTTTGGGTAGATGTTTTAAAAAGCTTCTCACTTTATTGTAATAAATTGGATTTAAACACAGAATAGTTTCTATATTATCCACTTTTCTACAATCCAAACATATTAATAGGAAATAAAAGTATTTTCTTTAAGTCATGGTTTGATGCTGGAATTCATTGTACAGGGGATATATTTAAAAATGGAACCTTTATTCCTTTAGATGAAATAAATAGAATGTATAATATGAACATAAATTTCATTCATAATACAGGGGTATAATTTTTGATCTCGTCCATGAAATCAATAAAACCAATATTCTGACGCACGCACGCACGCACGCACACGCACGCACGCACGTACGCACGCACGCACGCACGCACGCACACACACACACACACACACACACACACACACACACACACACACACACACAAACACACACACACACACACACACACACACACACACACACACACACACACACACACACACACACACACACACACACACACACACACACACACACACACACACACACACACACATAGGTCAAGGTCAAGGTAAAAGGGGTCAAACATTGCGTGCGTATGGTAAGGTCTTGTCCATATACACATGCTTACCAAAAATGAAGGTTATATCTGAAGTGACATAGAAGTTATGAGCATTTTTTAAAACCCTAACACAGATTTTGAAACCCAAAACAATGACGACATACCATGTTATTTCACAGTATGTCGATATAAACTAATCCGGCATGACCATATTATTTGGGTACCATATACGATTCCATAATTTTTAAACAACACCATTTGTCCACATAAATTATATCGATTTATTCAGTTATATCGCCATGTCAACATTTTGTTACTTGCAAGTCATCAAGATATATGCCGTCATACAGTAAACAACACAGAAATAGTTAAATTTACAAAACGGCTAAAGGATAAAATATTGTAAGAGATTTAGGCTCTTATTCCAACATGCGGATTGTTCATGTCTTGACAACATATCTTATGTCGACAAATCAACATAATTTTAGGCGTCATGCTCTTTTGAAAATGACTTGCCATCGTTGTTTTAGTCGACATGATGAGTTATTTTTGACGACATGACACCTTTTTCATATCATGCCGTCATAGAATGTTGACATCATCACAGTATCAGGGTGTACCATATACGTTTCCATACAATTGAGATCTCAACAACATTTTTTGTCTTTACAAAAAAGTCCTCAGCGTTTGTCGCTACACATAAAAATGTTAAATTAAAGTTGTTTCCTAAAATGGTGTAAATCATTATGTATTTTTTCAACCGATTCATTAGACACATATTGTAGAAATGTCGGAGACTACATTCAAGTTTATACCGCTACTTGATTTTGACGGAAGTCTTTTAGGGAGAATGCTCTTAAGCGAGATTTGCAAGTGTGCATTAACATGTCTACTATTCGAAGTGTTAGAGAACAAATTGGAGTGGCAGTAATTGTACCGTAAATTAAACGTATTAATTTCGTGTTGCTGTCCTGTTGCTGTTTTATTCTTACCCCGATTCATATACACGTTTCCGACATCTGTAGGTGTGAATATTTCTTTCAATTAACCGTAGGCTAATACATTGTTTTGTTTTTTTAAATTCAGAACAAGGAATTAAATGCAACAATTGAGCTATAAACGGTTCTTAATGATTATTATTATTACCTGACACAGATGCTAACATTATTATATTGACTGTTGAGAGAAAAATATAGAATATTTTATTTTGTTTTACAAAACGTTCATATTTTAACTGGATAATACATATTTTCAAACAATCGATAATGATTTAACTTAAACTTCTCGTTGATTATATTGAACAATACATAAAACACGTTAAGAGTTCTGCCGTTCGATATTAACAGCCGATCCCAAGTTAAACAATGCTCTATTTTATCGACATCCATCATACATGACTGGTTAAAATAATAATGTGGAAAACGCATCGCGTCGACTTAGATTTCTGGAGAACGTTTATGAAGCATGTTTGAGGCTCATTTGAATAGCTCAGAGGAATTTTGTAAAAATACAGACATGTCCCTTACAATTAATACGGATTTCATAGCTATATATCGGACGGAGTTTTATCTACGACTTATACATTTAACTTCGACATAATTGATAAATTCACTAAAAACATATACGATTGTTGTTTATAGACAACTAATATATAAATGTGGTTTGCACCAAAGAATGAACAATTTACATTCAGGCTATGGTGTCTTTTCGTATTATATATGAAGTTTGACCGTTTTAATAATAGGTTTTCGATAAGGTGTAAGGTACGTTGAGATTCAACAGTGAGATTATAGTGATTAGTTATTTGCGCGTTGTTAATATATTGAGTCATCTTTTGAAGTGTGCATTTGACGCTCATTGGCAAACAATGCATTTTTCTCACCCAGGAGTAATCAGACTTAATGAAGGATTTCGAGAATCGGAAATTGCTGCTAAAAATCGAGTAAAAATGACCTGGTAATTATGTTTCTCTTTCAAGACTGGCATTCAAAGGCAGTTTGAATTTAATTACGAACGTTTATACTATGTTGACCTGAGTTTGTGAAAGTCATCATCGAACAAAAACCTTGATTTCTTGGTAAAAACTAGTTTGATTAGCCTAAAATTATCTAGCTCAAGGCTCAATAGTGAGAAAATATAATACTGCAAGTTTCTAAACTATTGTCATTTAAAGCTTCAATAAAATAAAAACAAACGGCAAAACTTAACAAAATACACAGAATTGTAAATGTGTTGAAAATTCGTAATCTTATGGCTTAACCTTTTTATCCCCTTCGAGAAGAACGTTTTCAATTTTGTGAACAACGTTTACATGGACAAAGCCAACATCAAACACAAACTGTTCATATACAATATCTTTGTGTTCTAATTAAATGATTATCACACTTCAATACTTTTCATGAGAAATTGCACTTATAGTCGGAAAAGGATGGGCAGGTCATTTTTTAGGTCTTTCTATTGTAAACTATTCGATTTTTGTAATGCGTTTCTTTTTTATTCAACAGTTTACACGCTATCATTTGCGCGACTATGTCATGTTCCAGCAAACTTATTACTTATATTTCGTACAAAATGTGTTATGATAGTTATAACTTGTTTTACTGTTTTATTTGTTTTTAAAGTGTTGTGATTTGTTATTGACAACAATAGCAATATTTTATTCGTGAAAACCAGATGATATACATTTCATTTTGTGAGAAACTAGGGCTTTGAATGTAAACAATACACTGAATATACCCCTATTCCAAAAATATTTTATTTCGTTAAATGTATATTTTGAATTTAAAACATGTGTCGTGTCATTAAATTAATGTCAATATTGAATAAAGTATAGATACTTTATCTTTTTCTGTGAGGAACCTTGTGTGTGGCTTTAAATGCTCTCTATTGTTTTAGGTGTGCTATATTCGTCAAGTGGCAAAATAGCTTTAAATTAAATAAAAAGTGTGTGGGTTTCAATTTCGGTTGATTTTATTCGTGGTATATAACACGGGCTTGACAGAATGCAAACATACCGATAGAAAGTTTACTTTTACAAATATATCATGTTATTTAAATACATTTGAAAAAGTCTATAGTGCATAATAGACAGTTTGGATTGCATTGTGTGCCGATATCTTACGATATAGGAATAAATCATTGAACACTTTTCAAATCGGTACCAAAATATCACAATGCTTGCAGCACAACCATGTACATGAATGAAGTACACTTCCAATTTACGAACAAGAACACAGGCTAACTAACTAAATTAATGTTTATGCATTTAATGTGACTTTAGCAGCATAACAAACTGTATTGTTTGTCCATTTATGTGATGGTTATTTAGTAGAACATATTCATGTTAAACGTGGCGATACAGCGCTAAACGAAATCAATCATCTGCCGCATTAACTGGAAAATGAGTTGGCTTTTGTTGTATGTCAATTGGCCCTATATGGTAAAGCCAGCTAGCTTCTGTGTCAGGTGACCGTTTGTTGAAGGTCAGTTAACGTGATGTCGAAAAGTTCGGCGACGTATGTATTTACGTGACCAATTTGTTTATGGCATGCTTGCCATATCTGCAAAAGACAGTTGATTTCCGGATCAGCAAACCATTTGTTGAATACCAGTTGACATAATCTAAAACGCTAGCTGGTATATATGGTTTGTTGACCGTATATTTGTTTGTTTGACCTGATATTGCTCGCCAGTTTAGTGTTCTTACATGATAACTTTTTTGTAAATGAATTGTCTTGAATCTGATGTTAACAGTAATGAACAAATGTTTACAAGTTAGTTTAAAAATCAATCAACAATTTAAAAGAATAATAAGCATGGTGGAATATTATAAATGATGTGCATTTATGTTTACGTTAATTTATGTTGTTCTATCTTTTTTTTCTGTGTTTACTCTATTTGAAAACTTTACCAAATGCGAACTCCCATGACTAATTTCATTCATTTCACTTAATGTAAGAAACAATATCAATTTGATGTCGGCATTCATCGTTGGGTACATTCGAGCTTTATAATAAACAGTCCAGGTTATTTCGTGTTAGCGTAACATTTTCATTTTTATTTGGAAGTAAGGAACTTTCTAACGAGTATTAGTATATCGTGTGTTGCAGTTGGCTATTTAAAAAGTGGGGTAAGTATACTGGTAAATTAAACATGATAAAAAGTTCAACGTTATAATTAATAACCGTTGTACTGCGTATCGTAAAGTAGTAAATAGTTATCGTTATATAAGATCATACAACAGAAGTCGTTTCATCTTCAAAAAGCATTAATGCATTACACTAACTATAGGCGTAAGCCTGTGTTATTACGAAACAAATTTTGTTTACCAATGTCTTTTTGCGTATAAGTATTTTCTCATTCTTATGGTTTATGGAAGGCTGATGATTGTTCGGATAAAGCAGAAAATCTATGTGTTATTACGAACTGGTTGCAATTCATTCAGTCGATCGCCATAGTGTTGTTAGTGTTGAAGAGTTTACGTCCATATAACCACTTACAAATCAATTCATTCAGTCGATCGCCATAGTGTTGTTAGTGTTGAAGAGTTTACGTCCATATTACCACTAACAATTCATTCAGTCGATCGCCATAGTGTTGTTAGTGTTGAAGAGTTTACGTCCATATAACTACTTACAAATCATACATTCAGTCGATCGCCATAGTGTTGTTAGTGTTGAAGAGTTTACGTCCATATAACCACTTTCAATTCATTCAGTCGATCGCCATAGTGTTGTTAGTGTTGAAGAGTTTACGTCCATATAACCACTTACAAATCAATTCATTCAGTCGATCGCCATAGTGTTGTTAGTGTTGAAGAGTTTACGTCCATATAACCACTTACAAATCATACATTCATTCGATTGCCATAGTGTTGTTAGTGTTGAAGAGTTTACGTCCATATAACCACTAACAAATCATAACACGCCTAACACACAATCACTATTTCGCCCTATTACACTCTCACTGTCTGCAGTCTGCACGATCATTCAGTGTTCATTGTTCAGAATATAAATGGCTTTTATGTCCCTAAATTATCATTATATCTAGAAAGTTAATATCACTCAGGAGTACTTAACAGTACACATTATCATATTAAATGTTTAAATTGCGATGAGTTTTCTTTGAAAAAAAAAACAAATACGCGTTTAAATTGTTTTTCACGTCGCGTGCCAATGGTTAACATTTATAATGCCTGTCTAAATTAAATTGGTTCGGAAACGTTTTGTAGCTGTGAGAAATGCATTTGCATAGATTTTCCAACGTGACATTGACTCATTATTTGTTTGTTTTCGTTTTGTGTATATTGAGTTTCAAATCAGCAAGATAGAAAATATATTTGCAACATTCAATAAGTTTCGTTACTTTCAACAACCAAGAGGTTAAATAATATATATATGTAAAACACCATTGCTCTTAATACACTTGCAGACTTTCTAACGCAACACATTTTAAACTCGAATATCTCATGAATGAGTTAAGATTTTTATTTAAAATTTTAAATATGATACTTTGACTAAAAAAATCATGCATTCGTCACGATTGGACGCTTTTACACGTGAGGTAAGTTTAGTTTAGTTTTTTTTTTGCACGTGGAAATGGTGAAACGCAATATTATTCTTAATTCATTTCATTTACATTATTTAAGTTGTGTTCTTTCACCAGGAAAACATAGAATTTATTAATTGATTTTGTTGCATCATATGAATATTGAGAAGCGAAACCGCGCATTTTGGCATAGTGCATGCTACCTTCCACAAGTGCTGAAGCATCCAATCGTCATGGGTGAATGATTTGATCATTAAAATGTGTTTCATACGAAAAGTCTCAAATACACTTGAAAGAAATCTTCAATTTGCCAAAATGCGCGGTTGTGCTCCTGAATATCCGTTTGAGCCATACATTTGTAAAATCTAGCTTTATGTTTAACTGATGTTATAACCCACCTACAATGGTGAAATCGAAATAAATTTAAAATTATATTGTACACACACACACATACAAGAAGAAGCGTCTGCTCGTAAAGTTGAGTTGACATTAAAAACAAAGATTACATTTGGAATCGATCAAACATAAATGCAGAAGGAAGCTTATAGATAGAATCGAAGTCAGTTCAGCCGATGTTACATATATTTCGAATATGGCAATATATTTTAACACAGCCCTGAACATTACATGTATACCTCTGGAACATTAAGAAGAAGGTTTGTTAATTGAGGCAGAGACTTCAATTGACGTTTTTACTGAACACAAATTTACGACAGAAGGCAATTACCGATATGATATGTGTTCATTTATTATTTTATAACCGCGATAAACTTATATATATATAAATAATTATTATTTTAAAACCGCAATAAAAGTTACGCAGGGTAATCCGTATTGTAATTTTACAATTTATGATGGCAATAGCAGCTATGTTCATTTAACTATATCGGATTCAATATGAGTAATGTACATATATTATATATATATGTAATAACCGATACATAACATATCTGCTTGATAATATTTTGTGAATGTTATAAATGGTTACGTGTATTAAATAAAAGCGGTAAAACATATGCAAAAAAGTCAAATGAAACCGTGTGTACCGTCTTGTTGCAAAGATTTATTCAGCGTTTATTGTACGAACTGCTTTTAACTTATGCTCGCGTTTACAAAATCTCTTACTCCCAACAATGATTGGGAAATTGGCAAGGAGTCATATATATAACCTTTTTGTACTAGAGTATTCGTAATTGGATGTGTCATGATTACGGTGGTTACATCGCAATATCTGGTAAAACAGTGTAGGAATAAAGGCGCAAGAATTTAATATTTTTTTTTATTGAAATCTGTAGAACTTGTTGCATGTGTTTGTGTTCTTTGTTCATAGAAAGCATTGTACCTATTTTCAATTAAAATATTGACTTGATAAGTTCAGAAAAAACTAAGATTGCCTTTGTTTATGTTTTTGTGTTGTAATTATTCATTTTTTACTTACTGATATGTGAAATGGCAACGAACTTGTATGACTGTATTGCGAAGTAATGCCACACATTATTTACTTGAATAGTTTAACCAAAAAGGCCGATCCAACACACGATCATTTATTCCTTGTCATTATAAGTCAGTGTCATGGAATGATGATTATATTCAGCTAAATAGTTGGTATTTCTACAGATCCCTACAATCATGTTTACTTGACTAAAAAGTTTAACAATAATTTGGCGTCAGATGAATATAACGTTTGATTAACGAAGTTATATAAATTTGTGAATCTTCATTACCCGGGACATGTTTTCGATCATTAGACGCACTTGGTAGATAGTCTTGAGAATGAATTGTCGTTAATGGCTCGATTTTACAATTAAAGAGAAAATTAAGGGAAAATAAAGACAGTAAATCATTCGTGTTCGTGTTGCAATTCAACGAATGTACAAGAATATCGGAGACGCAGACCCACTAATGTGAAGTGTAATGATAACCTTGACCGATACTACTCATACCTCCGCCTTTTTCCAAACCCATTATGTCAGTGACCGATAGCACACTGTAAGTCCCACCTACTTTAGAGATAATCGTACTGCTCTTCAATCTTAAAATGTAAGTTCATAATACATGTCGTATTATTTTAGGAATTTCGTTAAAAGTAAACAAAAGCAATCGATCTTGATAAGAGGCTTAAACAAGCGGCGATGGATTAGGGAAGATACTAAATTTCTCACAAGTAAACGCGCACCTAGTTCGCAAATGAACGTACACGAAAAAAATGCATCTTGAAGAATATGGGAACGTCATTACTTTTTACTTGGTAAATCACGTAAATACAATTTTAACAATCGCTCTCTTAACGGTACCAGTTAACAACGATTTTCACGTTTGAATACATAATTTTCAAGTAGTTTGATAACGGCTTTTAAGGGTCGATATACTTCGACCAAAGAGGTGTGAAATTACATTCGAATATATGGTACGTGGGATGTAGAGGGGGAATGCAAAAAAAGCTTAATAAAGGCAGTTTAATACATCAAGTGCCTTGTCGTATCAACAATGTAAATACAGTCATAACAAAATATATCAACACCAAACCTAACTCACAATACACCATACAAATTACATTACGCGTATTGGTGTAAGCTTGTAAGACGATCCACGAAGCAAATGACGACCACTTATTGTTCAATATCACATCCTACTCTGTTCTTGAGAATGTCTGGGAAACATCCTGGACACCTCTGTTTTCTGACAAATGATTATGCAACTTTATTCTGGACAGCTAGTTCTACGCTTCCGACATGAAGTGGATTCATTTACTTTTAAGCGGAATAATTGGCGTGTCTTACTATCGACAACACGGGCAATCAAACATAGTAAAAGAGTTGTGTGATGTATATATTTATAAAAATAAAGTCCAACTCAACATGTTTAACTGTATGATACGACTTTATACAAATAACATATTGTTCATATGCAAAAGATTCATAAATACGTGTATATTTCGGGTTACGAGTTTTGACATGTACTTGATTCATGTTTTGCTCTCACCCGGACCTCCTCATTAGCCAGTTAACGGTGCATCTGCGTATGGTGCAAACTAAGAGCAATTCTATATAAATATATTAAACTGAATATATCATTTGTAATATGTTTAAGGACACACTTTAATACAATTGCATGTATGTTTGAGTGCTTTTAACGTCCTCTATAGTTTTAGCTTGATGATGTGATTGTTTCGCTTATGGTTCGCTTTAATGTATCGTGGACAATTTTAGAAATTCTAGCGCTTCGCGAACGGAACAGCCTCTTTCAATTGTTACGATTTGTTGTGATCAATTTTATACCCATCCAACCTGATATGCATCACGGTGATAGGGCGATTACCACAGCTATTCCGCTTACCGTCAAAATTTTATATTGTGACACAAGCTCTGTATCCTTCTAATGAAAAGAAACATGGCAGACGAAGCAATATCAGGTAACCTGGTGACAAAATATTTCATTATAAGACACTGCAAAATGATTGCCTATTTAAAAGTTTACCAGTCGTGAAATATTAAGCATGACTTTGAAATAGTATTTACAAAAAGTCGTGTCGCGCTCGACACCATTCGTACTTGTGAGCAAAATGTAATAATCAGATGATTGTCGATGTGTCGGACCTGATGTGGCAGACTCAAACCATTGTATATATAAATGAACATGCCATACGAACTTTTTTGCTTCAATATCTCTTAAAGTGTTAAAGGCCTAATTTTTTGTGAAAACATACATAACTTACATAAATATCGATTCACCGCGCAACACTGATTATAAACACCATATTTATATTCCGTGTCACTGAAAGTCGTGGCACCGCTAACTTCTGCACATGGTTTTAAATGATGTGCTAGAACGAGCCATCGAGAGCTGAATTTATTAACGATAATCTTCCATTTATCAACGTTACATTTCCCAAAATTCATCTTGAAAATGATGGCATGCTTGTACCGAAAAGATTCACCGGGATCGATTGTCTTGCTTTCCAATACGCGGAGGTCACATGTTTAAGTCTCTTTTAAATTTATGTTCAAGTTTCTATTTATCTATTGTTGTGGTATAATACAATCATTCGGGGAAAGTCCAATTCTTTGGGATAATAGTCATTTATAACCCCCTGACTAGGTACCGCGAAATCAATTGACGTGGTATCTGGCATTATATTCCCACTTTTCGAAAACTGCCAAATCGAAACTCCGATTGATTGCATTCTGGACATGAATCTTTGCACTTTTATGTGGAATAATCTATATACAACTCTCCAGAATTTCATGGTGTCTTTGTATGTCATCATTGAGGTTATCGGTAGACTATACCACCTGACAGCATCCAGAAACAATAGCAGAGCAACATTTGGAAATTGTTTTTATATACCAACTGGATAAAGTTACAAAAGTCATAGCATAAATTTGCCGAATGTAATTTTTGAAGAAAACCTGGTAATAGCTGTGTCACTTTTTCAGTCATGTTTTCTAAACTGCTATTTTGAAATAATTTCTTTCTTGATGACCTTGCTTTTTTCGTTTTACGTTTCTGTGAGGCATTTTCAAGATTGTCATGAAAGGCTGGGCGGCACGTATCATTTGGTGTCTCTTTGACAAATGTTGAACTGGTACATGCCGGTTGACGGTCGCCTAAAGATGCGCTGGTATCATCTTCAGCACCGGAAGGAAAAATAATTATTTTATTGTTCTTTGGCTTGTTCAAAAACATTCGGACGTCTCTTCCTTCTGAAAAAAAATCAGAATAAAGCGGTGCCAACAAATCATAAAGATGCAATGCTTTCACGGACAGAGTTAAGCGGTGTTCATATTTCTATAATGGCAGTGTTGCGCGGTGCATACTTGCTAACACGTGTAAATGTAAAAATCGCAGTTATATTCAATAAAGCATGCCATATTGTGTTGTAAATAGATTTTTCTACTATAAAATACCGTTTAACAAAAAATTATTACATTTAAAGGTTTTACAATATGCAAACATACGATTTTTCGCGTCATGAAAGACACTTCTTTCACGACATGCTCAAACTGTGTTCACTATAATTTTAAAGTTAATAGCTACTCAATTTTGATGCGGTAAACGGAAATTAGATGTAAAATGTATACTACGTTCGATGGAACATCATTTAACTTACCTTCTTTTCTCGTTTTTTCATTGATTTCTTGACTAGCCAAAAAGTTTGCGGCCATGTTTGACAGAAGGATACGGAGCTTTTGTCAGAAGTATAAAATTTAGACGGTGAGCGGAATAGGTGTGGTAATCGCCCTATAACAGTGTGCATGTCTGGTTGAAATGATACTCTAATTTGTCTGTAGAATATGGTTTATGTGAAAAGTTTGTGGCTAATATAAAGAGCTGAAATGATTTATGTCAATTTTTAGACAATCCGATATAGAAAATTGAAAAACAAGATTGGTTCAAATACTGTATTTTAACACTGGATTGAGCGGTATTACGAGTATCAGGAAACAGTTATTCCGCCTAAAGGCAAATAAAAAAAACATGTTTAAGTGGATCGCGATATACGAGCAACAGTATAAGACACGAATTCGAGCTTGAAATAATCAATTTTGACGCATAATGTTTCTTAAGTGAAATTCCATTACTTTGTTTTATGTTTGTTCTTTATGATATATTCTTTGGAAACCATTGAAAGTCTATAACTCATGTGTTAATGGTATTCGATAGCGGCTAATGAAAATAGTTTACATCTATTACTTAGAGAAATAATCAAGATGGCGCCGTTTTTCATTGTATTGTGTTATGTGATAAACGTACACTTTCATGAGGATGGCTTATTCCATATTTCAAAACGTGTGAATGTTATTTCGATGTTCAAAAAATTGTGATGTGCCGAGCCGTGTGTTTTAACCAAAATTAACTTCTTTGTAACTTACTGGTTAATATAAGAAACGCTAAAATCCTATAAAAATATTAGTGAACTCATGGGTACAATTGTATATTTATTGCTCGATAAATAAATCTAAAGTTGCATGAAAACGTATTCTGTATCATTTGCATTCGATGTCATACTAAATATGACATAAACATGATATTAACCATCATTTTGAAAAAGACGGTTATAACACACGTACCAAAGGCATTTTGAGAAACATACTCGGGCAACAAATCTTCAGTTAACATCTCCACTGCGTTGTATTTTGCATTTACTATAGTTTAAAAGTGAAATTTGCTCGCTATGTTCTTTTGATGCATGTCATATCACAATTTATTTTTTTAAGTAAATCACAAAAATAAGATTAATAGCAGTTAATGTTAAATGTGCAGTTTCAATACGTAAATACTTGTGAATACTTAATATTGAAATCTTACTCTCACATGTGCGCTACCTGATACTATTATTGCTTTGATTGTCCCCTACCGGTGAAACCGGAGGAAACTTATGGTTTGCGCTCTGTCTGTCAGTCTGTATGTCTGTCTGTCCGTCACACTTTTCTAGATTCTGCGATAACTTTAAAAGTTCTTCATATTTTTTCATGAAACTTGAAACATGGATAGATAGCAATATGGAGATTATGCACGTCATTTCATTTTGTTTTTACGTCAAGAATTATGGTTGCTATGGCAACAAATATATAAATAAACTTTAAAAAATACTGACAATGGTAGAGTTTCACCGGTAGGGGACAATATTGCTTGGCAATCTCTTGTTTTTTCTAATATGTATTGGGCCAAGGTGACTAACAGAAATATCCGTAAAACCTAAATTGGAGCCGGTCATTTAGAACTCATTGGTTGTTTATTTGATTTAAAGTGATTTAGTTTATTTGCCTTGTCAGCGAGGTTACTTGAAGTTATTATCATGTTTTCTCTTTCTTTCAAATCATTAATAAAATGGATAATTTTAGCTTCATCTTGGGAAAACAGGGCTCAATGCATATGCATTTATTGACATCCCAGTACCAGAGACTCTCTTTTAACACCATAAAATCAGAAAGTTTCGTCCTTGCTTAGTCTGCGCATTACACATGCTAATCCATGTGCACAGGCTAATCTTATTTGACATGCATTATGCCCCGTGTCCCTAAAAGCAGCCAATATGTACAGATTTCAATGATAAACTGGCCAATATCGTCGCATAAGCTGTTAAACACTACACTGGCCTATGTCGTCGCACAAGCTGTTTAACACTGATGATTACATACAAACACTGGCGGTCTGCAGTGTACCAGTGGTGAAGTTTAAATAAGCAGATGCGGTGGTTATCGTTCCAAGCTTAGTTAAAAACAGACTAACTTGCAAAACTCTCTCTACATTATTTGTCCACGAGCGCGAACAACTTAAAACTTGCTTGAAATGCGCGGGGTGTAATTGTGTTTATGATTAATCCCTAATCACACGAAAATAACTGTTTTGTTGACTTTTAAAACATTATGATTATGATTGAACAATCAGGATGAATACATAATTGTACCTTTCTTGGCGTAAGAAAATCTCATAATCATACGCTCCATATGTTTGGCTGCAAAATTGTGCAAGTGTGCATATAAACTTGCGTTTGAAAGGTTTTCCGTCATTATTGTGCATGCTAATATTCTTTCAGACAATGGAATGCGCTGTGTTGTCTGTAAAAGCGTTATTTACGAATGCATAGTTCATACATTATTTGTAGTATCAGTATTCCTTTCTGGAAAGCAGTCAACATATTTGTCATTGAGATGCTTAAGCGTGCTTAATGTAGGTTGTTACAATAATGTAGCATTTACCCGGGACTGATAACAACATACATAAGACTTGATAACTGAAACAAAAGCAATATACTGTGTTTGCAGTGATACAATAAAAAGCGTATTATGCTCAAGCTGTCTGAGCTTTTTGAGTCGGTTTAGTTTCAAGTAAACGTTCCTCCGATATTTGGAAATGATGAACAACATATTTGAATCTAAAGATCTTTAACCAAAATAACGCGTGTGTTGAATAATGTTCGAAACTGGACAAAACATCAGATGATCATGATTTCGGTGTCCTTGTCATAATAATTATAGCTGCAGAATAGTTGTTGATTTATTAATAAATAAAAGCGATTAAAAGCAATTGAGATCTCAACAATATCTGTTGTCTTTACAAAAAAGTCCTCAGCGTTTGTCGCTACACGTAAAAATGTAAAATTAAAGTTGTTTCCTTAAACGGTGTAAATCATTATCTATTTTTTCAACCGATTCATTAGACACATATTGTAGATATGTCGGACACTACATTCAACTTTATACCGCTACTTGATTTTGATGGAAGTCTTTTAGGGAGAATGCTCTTATGCGAGATTTCAAGTGTGCATTAACCTGCCTACTATTCGAAGTGTTAGAGAACAAATTGGAGTGGCAGTAATTGTACCGTTTATTAAACGTATTAATTTCGTGTTGCTGTACTGTTGCTGTTTTATTCTTACCCCGATTCATATACACGTTTCCGACATCTGTATGTGTGAATATTTCTTTCGATTAACCGTAGGCTAATACATTGTTTTGTTTTTTTAAATTCAGAACAAGGAATTAAATGCAACAATTGAGCTATAAACGGTTCTTACTGTTTATTATTATTACCTGACACAGAAGCTAACATAATTATATTGTCTGTTGAGAGAAAAATATATAATATTTTATTTTGTTTCACAAAACGTTCATATTTTAACTGGATAATACATATTTTCAAACAATCAATAATGATTTAACTTAAACTTCTCGTTGATTATATCGAATAATACATAAAACTGGTTAAGAGTTCTGCCGTTCGATATTAACAGCCGATCTCAAGTTATACAATGCTCTATTTTATCGACATCCATCATACATGACTGGTTAAAATAATAATGTCGAAAACGCATCGCGTCGACTTAGATTTCTGGAGAACGTTTATGAAGCATGTTTGAGGCTCATTTGAATAGCTCAGAGGAATTTTGTAAATATACAGACATGTCCCTTACAATTAATACGGATTTCATAGCTATATATCGGACGGAGTTTTATCTACGACTTATACATTTAACTTCGACATAATTGATAAATTCACTAAAAACATATACGATTGTTGTTTATAGACAACTAATATATAAATGTGGTTTGCACCAAAGAATGAGCAATTTACATTCAGGCTATGGTGTCTTTTCGTATTATATATGAAGTTTGACCGTTTCAATAAAACGTTTTCGATAAGGTGTAATGTACGTTGAGATTCAACAGTGAGATTATAGTGATTAGTTTTTGCGCGTTGTTAATATATGGAGTCATCTTTTGAAGTGTGAATTTGACGCTCATTGGCAAACAATGCATTTTTCTCACCCAGGAGTAATCAGACTTAATGAAGGATTTCGAGAATCGGAAATTGCTGCAAAAAAATCGAGTAAAATTGACCTGGTAATTATGTTTCTCTAGCAAGACTGGCATTCAAAGGCAGTTTGAATTTAATTACGAACGTTTATACTATGTTGACCTGGGTTTGTGAAAGTCATCATCAAACAAAAACCTTGATTTCTTGGTAAAAACTAGTTTGATTAGCCTAAAATTATCTAGCTCAAGGCTGAATAGTAAGTGGATAAAATACTGCAAGTTTCTAAACTATTGTCATTTAAAGCTTCAATAAAAAATAAACAAACGGCAAAACTTATCAAAATACACAGAATTGTAAATGTGATGAAAATTCGTAATCTTAAGGCTTAACCTTTTTATCCCCTTCGAGAAGAACGTTTTCAATTTTGTGAACAACGTTTACATGGACAAAGCCAACATCAAACACAAACTGTTCATATACAATATCTTTGTGTTCTAATTAAATGATTATCACACGTTCAATACTTTTCATGAAAAATTGCACTTATAGTAGGAAAAGGATGGGCAGGTCATTTTTTAGGTCTTTCTATTGTAAACTATTCGATTTTTGTAATGCGTTTCTTTTTTATTCAACAGTTTACACGCTATCATTTGCGCGACTATGTCATGTTCCAGCAAACTTATTACTTATATTTCGTACAAAATGTGTTATGATATTTATAACTTGTTTTACTGTTTTATTTGTTTTTAAAGTGTTGTGATATATACACTGAATATACCCCTATTCCAAAAACATTTTATTTCGTTAAATGTATATTTTGAATTTAAAACATGTGTCGTGTCATTAAATTAATGTCAATATTGAATAAAGTATAGATACTTTATCTTTTTCTGTGCGGAACCTTGTGTGTGGCTTTAAATGCTCTCTATTGTTTTAGGTGTTCTATATTCGTTAAGTGGCAAAATAGCTTTAAATTAAATAAAAAGTGTGTGGGTTTCAATTTCGGTTGATTTTATTCGTGGTATATAACACGGGCTGGACAGAATGCAAACATACCGATAGAAAGTTTAGTTTTACAAATATATCATGTTATTTAAATACATTTGAAAAAGTCTATAGTGCATAACAGACAGTTTGGATTGCATTTTGTGCCGATATCTTACGATATAAGAATAAATCATTGAATACTTTTCAAATCGGTTCCAAAATATCACAATGCTTGCAGCACAACCATGTACATGAATGAAGTACACTTCCAATTTACGAACAAGAACACAGGCAACCGTTTGTTGAAGGTCAGTTAACGTAATGTCGAAAAGTCCGGCGACGTATGTATTTACGTGACCAATTTGTTTATGGCATGCTTGCCATATCTGCAAAAGACAGTTGATTTCCGGATCAGCAAACCATTTGTTGAAGGCCAGTTTACATTATCTAAAACGCTAGCTGGTATATATGGTTTGTTGACCGTATATTTGTATGTTTGACCTGATATTGCTCGCCAGTTTAGTGTTCTTACATGATAACTTTTTTTTTAATGAATTGTGTTGATACTGATGTTAACAGTAATGAACAAATGTTAACAAGTTAGTTTAAAAATCAATCAACAATTTATAAGAATAATAAGCATGGTGGAATATTATAAATGATGTGCATTTATGTTTACGTTAATTTATGTTCTTTTATCATTTTTTCTGTGATAAGTCTATTTGAAAACTCTACCAAATGCGAACTCCCATGACTAATTTCATTTCATTTCACTAAATGTAAGAAACAATATCAATTTGATGTCGGCATTCATCGTTGGGTACATTCGAGCTTTATTATAAACAGTCCAGGTTATTTCGTGTTAGCGTAACATTTTCATTTTTATTTGGAAGTAAGGAACTTTCTAACGAGTATTAGTATAATGTGTGTTGCAGTTGGCTATTAAAAAAGTGGGGTAAGTATACTGGTAAATTAAACATGATAAAAAGTTCAACGTTATAATTAATAACCGTTGTACTGCGTATCGTAAAGTAGTAAATAGTTATCGTTATATAAGATCATACAACAGAAGTCGTTTCATCTTCAAAAAGCATTTATACATAACACTAACTATAGGCGTAAGCCTGTGTTATAACGAAACAATTTTGTTTACCAATGTCTTTTTGCGTATGAGTATTTTTTCATTCTTATGGTTTATGGAAGGCTGATGATTGTTCGCATAAAGCAGAAAATCTATGTGTTATTACGAACTGGTTGCAATTCATTCAGTCGATCGCCATAGTGTTGTTAGTGTTGAAGAGTTTACGTCCATATAACCACTTACAAATCAATTCATTCAGTCGATCGCCATAGTGTTGTTAGTGTTGAAGAGTTTACGTCCATAGAACCACTTACAAATCAATTCATTCAGTCGATCGCCATAGTGTTGTTAGTGTTGAAGAGTTTACGTCCATATAACCACTTACAATTCATTCAGTCGATCGCCATAGTGTTGTTAGTGTTGAAGAGTTTACGTCCATATAACTACTTACAAATCATACATTCAGTCGATCGCCATAGTGTTGTTAGTGTTGAAGAGTTTACGTCCATATAATACTTACAATTCATTCATTCGATCGCCATAGTGTTGTTAGTGTTGAAGAGTTAACGTCCATATAACCACTTACAAATTAATTTATTCAGTCGATCGCCATAGTGTTGTTAGTGTTGAAGAGTTTACGTCCATATAACCACTTACAAATCATACATTCATTCGATCGCCGAAGTGTTGTTAGTGTTGAAGATTTTACGTCCATATAACCACTTACAAATCATAACACGCCTAACACACAATCACTATTTCGCCCTATTTACACTCTCACTGTCTGCAGTCTGAACGATCATTTAGTGTTCGTTGTTCGGATTATAAACGGCTTTTATGTCCCTAAATTATCATTATATCTAGAAAGTTTATATCACTCAGGAGTACTTAACAGTACACATTATCATATTAAATGTTTAAATTGCGATGAGTTTTCTTTGAAAAAACAAACAAATACGCGTTTAAATTGTATTTCACGTCGCGTTCCAATGGTTAACATTTATATAGCCTGTCTAAATTAAATTTGTTCGGAAACGTTTTTTTAGCTGTGAGAAATGCATTTGCATAGATTTTCCAACGTGACATTGACTCATTATTTGTTTGTTTTCGTTTTGTGTACATTGAGTTTCAAATCAGCAAGATAGAAAATATATTTGCAACATTCAATAAGTTTAGTTACTTTCAACAACCAAGAGGTTAAATAATATATATATATGCAAAACACTATTGCTCTTAATACACTTGCAGACTTTCTAACGCTACACATTTCAAACTCGTATATCTCATGAATGAGTTAAGATTTTTATTTAACATTTTAAATATGATACTTTAACTAAAAAAATCATGCATTCGTCACGATTGGACGCTTTTACACGTGGGGTAACTTTAGTTTAGTTTTTTTTGCACGTGGAAATGGTGAAACGCAATATTATTCTTAATTCATTTCATTAACATTATTTAAGTTGTGTTCTTACACCAGGAAAACATAGAATTTATTAATTGATTTTGTTGCCTCATATGAATATTGAGAAGCGAAACCGCGCATTTTAGCAAAGTGCATGCTACCTTCCACAAGTGCTGAAGCATCCAATCGTCATGGGTGAATGATTTGATCATTAAAATGTGTTTCATACGAAAAGTCTCAAATACACTTGAAAGAAATCTTCAATTTGCCAAAATGCGCGGTTGTGCTCCTGAATATCCGTTTGAGCCATACATTTGTAAAAACTAGCTTTATGTTTAACTTATGTTATAACCCACCTACAATGGTGAAATCGAAATAAATTTAGAATTATATTGTACACACACACACATACAAGAAGAATCGTCTACTCGTTAAGTTGAGTTGACATTAAAAACAAGGATTACATTTGGAACCGATCAAACATAAATGCAGAAGGAAGCTTATAGATAGAATCGAAGTCAGTTCAGGCGATGTTACATAAATTTCGAATATGGCAATATATTTTAACACAGCCCTGAACATTACATGTATACCTCTGGAACATTAAGAAGAAGGTTTGTTAATTGAGGCAGGGACTTCAATTGACGTTTTTACTATACACAAATTTACGATTGAAGGCAATTACCGATATGATATGTGTTCATTTATTATTTTATAACCGCGATAAAACTTATATATATAAATAATTATTATTTTAAAACCGCAATAAAAGTTACGCAGGGTAATCCGTATTGTAATTTTACAATATATGATGGCAATAGCAGCTATGTTCATTTAACTATATCGGATTTAATATAAGTAATGTACATATATTATATATATATGTAATAACCGATATATAACATATCTGCTTGATAATATTTTGTGAATGTTATAAATGGTTACGTGTATTAAATAAAAGCGGTAAAACATATGCAAAAAAGTCAAATGAAACCGTGTGTACCGTCTTGTTGCAAAGATTTATTCAGCGTTTATTGTACGAACTGCTTTTAACTTATGCTCGCGTTTACAAAATCTCTTACTCCCAACAATGATTGGGAAATTGGCAAGGAGTTATATATATAACCTTTTTGTACTAGAGTATTTGTAATTGGATTTGTCATGATTACGGTGGTTACATGGCAATATCTGGTAAAACAGTGTAGGAATAAAGGCGCAAGAATCCAATATTATTTTTGACTGAAATCTGTAGAACTGGTTGCATGTGTTTGTGTTCTTTGTTCAAAGAAAGCAATGTAGCTATTTTCAATTAAAATATTGACTTGATAAGTTCAGAAAACACTAAGATTGCCTTTGTTTATGTTTTTGTGTTGTAATTATTCATTTTTTACTTACTGATATGTGAAAATGGCAACGAACTTGTATGACTGTATTGCGACGTAATGCCACACATTATTTACTTGAATAGTTTAACCAAAAAGGCCGATCCAACACACGATCATTTATTCCTTGTCATCATAAGTCAGTGTCATGGAATGATGATTATATTCAGCTAAATAGTTGGTATTTCTACAGATCCTTACAATCATGTTTACTTGACTAAAAAGTTTAACAATAATTTTGCGTCCGATGAATATAACGTTTGATTAACGAAGTTATATAAACTTGTTAACCTTCATTACCCGGGACATGTTTTCGATCATTAGACGCACTTGGTAGATAGTCTTGAGAATGAATTGTCGTTAATGGCTCGATTTTACAATTAAAGAGAAAATTAAGGGAAAATAAAGACTGTAAATCATTCGTGTTCGTGTTGCAATTCAACGAATGCACAAGAATATCGGAGACGCAGACCCACTAATGTGAAGTGTAATGATAACCTTGACCGATACTACTCATACCTCCGCCTTTTTCCAAACCCATTATGTCAGTGACCGATAGCACACTGTAAGTCCCACCTACTTTAGAGATAATCGTACTGCTCTTCAATCTTAAAATGTAAGTTCATAATACATGTCGTATTATTTTAGGAATTTCGTTAAAAGTAAACAAAAGCAATCGATCTTGATAAGAGGCTTAAACAAGCGGCGATGGACTAGGGAAGATACTACATTTCTCACAAGTAAACGCGCACCTAGTTCGCAAATGAACGTACACGAAAAAATGCATCTTGAAGAATATGGGAATGTCATTACTTTTTACTTTTTACTTGATAAATCACGTAAATACAATTTTCACAATCGCTCTCTTAACGGTACCAGTTAACAACGATTTTCTCGTTTGAATACATAATTTTCAAGTAGTTTGATAACGGCTGATAAGGGTCGATATACCTCGACCAAAGAGGCGTGAAATAACATTCGAATATATGGTACGCGGGATGTAGAGGGGGAATGCAAAAAAAGCTTAATAAAGGCAGTTCAATACATCAAGTGCCTTATCGTATCAACAATGTAAATACAGTCATAACAAAATATATCAACACCAAACATAACTCACAATACATCATACAAATGACATTACAAATGAGTATTGGTGTAAGCTTGTAAGACGATCCACGAAGCAAATGACGACCACTTATTGTTCAATATCACATCCTACTCTGTCCTTGAGAATGTCTGGGAAACATCCTGGACACCTCAAAGTCAATATGCTTAACTGTATAAAACGACTTTAAACAAATAGCATATATTATTTATATGCAAAAGATTCATAGATGCGTGTATATTTCGGTTAACGAGTTTTGACGCGTACTTAATTGATGTTTTTCTCTCACCCAGACCTCCTCGTCAGTCAGTTAACGGTACATATGCGTATGGTGCAAAATACGAGCAATTCTATATAAATATTTTTTTTAACTGAACATATCGTTTGTACAATGTCTAAGGACACACTTTAATACAATTTAACTCCGTTTGACAATATCATGTTGTATTGTATAGAAGCAAATATATTGTGGTCCGACGATTAGCGCAAGTTGCGGGGGAAATATTGGATAAGGCGACTGAACACCCTTGCTCTATATTGAATAAATAAAAATGACACATAAATGGAATCTTAACAACATATAACCCATATTTTGTAAAAGTGCATTTAAACAGTTGTTAAATATTTTGTGTACATTAATTGCTAGAATGAATCTGGAGCCAGTCTATTTTAAACCCCTATGTACATGTAATTAACCTTGCACAATACGGACACGGCTCTAGGCGAGTGCACGTTTTGATCGGTGAGTCGCGATCATTAAATTATGAATTATCTATTTTTTAGATGTTTTCGCTGTCATATCCAATGGTGCACGTACAACCATATATGTGTTAACAAGCTCCTGACGAAGACGAAAAGTCGACAGCGCTAGGGCATATATATAAAGTATGTAATAACTACTGTTTTAACAGCATATTTCTGCATTATCTCTCATTTCTGCAATCTCTCCCTCCCTCCTCCCTATCTCCTCTCTCTCTCGGAAGAGAGAAAAGGAGGAGGAGAGAGAGAGGCGGGGAAGAGGGAGAGAGAAGAGAGCGGCGCGCCGACGACGAGACGCGCTCACTCGAGCGACTCCTTCTCCGTAAAAAGCTTTAACCCACCCGCAGAAGGCCGAACTACACTCCCGCAACCTACCGCCCGCCCCTGCCTCCCTCCCTCATGCCTCACCTCCCTCCCTACCCCCCCGCCTCCCTCACTCCACCCTCCCCATCCACAATCCTTCCCTCCCCTACCTCACTCCCACCCTCAGCCACTCTCCCTCCATCCCCTCCCTCTCCCCCCCTCCCTCACTCCCATCTCCCTCCATCCACTCTCTCTCACTCTCTCTCTCTCACTCTCTCCCTTCTCTCCCCTCCCCTCCCTCTTTCTCTCTCTCTCTCTCTATCTCATATTTTTGCATATGATCCCTTAGCGCAGTCTATGCCTATGAAAAAGGTGATCTTTACTCATAAACAATAAGTTTAGAAATAACGAACATTTGACGATCGACGGATGTTTCAGTTTCATAACTATAAACATACCGAAGAAATGCATTGTGGATGCCTGTCTTAATTAACGCCTGTAACGTGAACAAGCGGTTAGACAACCTCAAAAATCTAACACCAAAATTATATGTGCTTAAAATTAATTCGATATCTGGATGACTTTAATAATCAGTTTTGCATCACTTAATTCTGGTCAAATGGTTTGTATCATGTGTTTATTATGCGAATGCATACAATATTTGTTTTAAGCAACATGAGCAACCTATCAGGAATTCCTAAGTTAAACAAGTATTTCGATAAAATCTTGTGGGTAAATAAAGCCCGCATGCTTCTGCGTGTATAAGTGTATAAAAAAAACTTCCACAATGGCATTAACCGATGGGTAATAAATAACACTCGTGGTTTGGTAAGCACACATCAATTCATAACGGGGCTATCGGTAAGTTACGCATTTTATGCACACAAGCCATCTTATTTTGCAATTGAACATGATAACTTGTTTTATTTACCCTTTCTTTGTAATAAAATGTCACACAAAAAATAATCTTTTAAATAATTTATAAAGGGGAGATTTCGGTAATTCTTTACATTGAAGCTGCCATTCGCACTTATCGAGATTAAAGTTTGACTTTGGGAATGATATACATTAAAAGCCTGCATTTTTCATAATGGACTCTTGTTGTTAGAGTTACATAAACCCGATTATTTACGTTTCAATAACAAAAATAAACGGATTTCGTTGAATAATGATGGAAACCTAACCATTCGCGAGTAAACCGATAACAACCGCCTACCCGATTTATCAATCGCTGAGATGGCGCTCGGTATTTAGATATGAGTTTGATTGACAGTTGGTGAGATGTTCGCTTGGAATGGATTCCTACGCCTCCGCGTTATATTTATGATAACTTGACATGTCGGTCAAAGATTGTCACTGACAACAAAGACGGGGGCCTTGCAAACGTAACACTCGTTTGAATACTTTTTTTCTGTACGAATATATTTTTGTATAAAAGCTCGTTAATAAAATAATTAACGTTTCAACACATTTAATACATGTAAAATATTTACTAAGACGAACCGATAGGGAGTCCTAATTAAACGATTACGCTTTGTTAATTAACCATGGAAAGCTAATAGGTTTACATATTGACATGTCTTTAAGATATTTTGTCAACTTAAAGAAAGTACTACATAATGGCTTGTAAGATTGTGAAGTTCTACGGATCAGGTTGTTCTAACACATGTATGTCGATACAACTGACCACCTGTCATAACCGCTATGGATTTATATATATATTTATATTTATAGTCTCTATAACGCTCAAAATCAACGAAAATTCCGTAAAGTATTTCGTAAAATAAAGTTTACACCTAAACAATCAGTGTTCCTTATAGCAATAGCCACAATTTCAACGCTAGATGTGGTATGATTACATAGATTTTTGTAGATACAAAATGCTCGTTTTTATCTATTTGTGGCCAAAATAAATTCCATGCTAATTTCCTACGAATATATCTATTCATACGACACACGAACACGAAAATGGTACCATGTTAAAACCATAATTAAAACGAGCATTTGTATCCACAAACATCTTTTTTACCAAGCCACATCTGGTGTTGAAATTTCGGCAATCGCCATAACGAAAAATGATTTTTAATTGTTTAGCTTTATTTTACGAAATATTGTACGAAATTTTGTTGATTTTGAGTAGTAATGTTACTTTAATTTCTTCGATTGATTCCGGGGTATATGATTCCGGAACAATGCATGACATTTCGTTGTTAGTAAGCAAAATATTCCATTGACGTTAAAAACTAAAATGAATGCTTTTTGGACAAATGATATGCCGACAAAAGCGTTACTCAAAACAAAACTGCTGCTGAGAATTTGTGTTGTATAACACACAATTTTTCATACATTTATGTAGCATACTGCCTATGTTTTGAATAAAATATAACAGCAGTTAATATACTGTTCAATGTCTTATCTACTGTTATGTTTGGGACACACTCAAAACCGTAAACTAAGGTGTTAGAAATGTATCCCAAAAGGTTAAGTTTTTGGTATGAACATTTTTTGTATTGAATATATATTTTCAAAATGTTAAATTCCTTGAAAACAAATACAATTATTGGAATATCGCACCTCCTTATGCATTGTAGGATCAAATGCAATGGTAAAAATACACATACTTAGAACATAAACTTATGTTATAAACTTAAACTAGAAGGCTTTAAACATATTTTCCCAGATATGACCGTTCTCAGCTGCTTAACATTCTTTTGTATTGTGTTCTTTACTCTTGTCCGATATTCTGATTTGAATTATTGCATTGATGTTTATTAATGCTTTACGTTTTACTATCTCTGTAGCTAAATAGTTTTTAACTTTTGACGGATGTTAATATTACAATTCCTGACAGCTACAGCATCAAGCCATTATTTGTGTATCGATCACTCAGCGCAGGGAATATCGAAGATTCGTTGCCGTCTATAAGCGCACGCCCAGCGCTGCTGTTACCAGATTATTTCGTTAGCTGGACGATGAAAGTGTCTCTTAGCGTTACAGAATTGATTGAGCAGGGATTTTTAACACCGACGGGATTTAATGAAGGTGTCATCTTTGGTTGATGAATCGAGCTCTTTCATCGACGGCTATTCGTGCTAATATTGCAAGATAATTAACTTTACTGATATTCTACCCATTGAATAGGTGGTGTGATTTAGTTGCGTTTTTACAAACTAAACTGTGATTGTTGCGGATGCCAAAATTAGTAAACGACTAACAAAGTAAAAATTTGATTTAATAATCAAATAAATAAACAATAAATAATAATAACAATATTATTTAACTATGTCGATAGGTGCAAAATATAAACTTTACTTGTGTAGAACGGCGTGTAAAACTACAATGAAAATTACTAAAATGGAAAGATTGAGTGTTTTTAAATAATGAATAAAAACATTTTAAACATGTCACTAAATATGTCAAATTCAACATTGGTGACGTCCGCAGGTCCCTCAAGGATCAGCATGTATATTGGAGCGGGTATAATGCTCGTGACTTTAGTTCTAGGCATAGTCGGTAACATACTTATAATGATAGTCATATCTCTGCGGAAAGACCTCACAAATATCATCCACACATTTGTTGTGAGTCTGTGTATAAACGACATCATAAATCTTAGTTTGAACAACACGCTTGTTACTAGTTCTTACATGACGGGAAGGTGGCCAACAGGCATGCTGGGATGCGAAATGTCCACCCATTTTACGGTTCTACTAATGGGATCCTCCTTGTGGCACACGGCGCTCATCGCAATTCATCGCCTCATCGTCGTCGTCTTTAACAACTTTTATAAGAAGATTTCAAAAAAGGGCTACACTATATTCGTACTGGTGTTTTGCCGAGTTGTTCCACTGCTGTTTTTATGCCAGCCGTCGCTTGGGCATATGGCATATTACGAACCAAAACTAATAAGATGTATTGTGAAGAAAAACTATGGACCGTTCACATTACTTGTGAGTATCTTTCTGATGATGATCCCATCCCTTATTTTGATTGTCTGCTATATTGCCATTTTCATTAAGGTTCATCAGTCATCACAGGCATTCCGCGCACATCGACACAAAGAATGGCTTAAACGTGAGATCCAGATTACGAAAATGTTCGGAATCGTATTTCTCCTGATCATGGTTGGATACATACCATACGGCATAGTTCGAGCAATAGATAAGACTCTTTCATACGACTCGGATTTTTATGTATTCATCACCGTATTTTTCGCCGTTGCCAATTGTTTCAACCCTGTCGTGTATGGTGTGATGGACAGACAGATAAGAAGCGCGTGTTTGGAGGTGTTTCGCTGGCGACGCTTGGTAATAGATGACACCCAGGCTTCCCCTGAGTTTCTTAATAAGGAAACGATGACAATCCACACTCGAATGTCGGTTGAAATAGATGATTGTACAGCGAGAAGTAATATGATCCAGTTAGAGTCATAGATAATTTAAATAGTTGCTACAAATGTGGCTGTGTTGTTTCGTATGTGGTCCAATATATATGCTTTAGTTGATTGCTTACAACATAATAAATCCAGCTCTATTAAATATTTTGTTTGTTAAGATTATTAAAACATTATTAACGTTGTTTGACCCATAAGCATATGAATTTTGAGAATGAAATGATGTAAAAAAATCAAATTACTTTTTTAGAATGAACCGTTTGAAAATCCATCTTGCGTCCAGTGCAAATTTAATTTAAATAAACCTTTTTAAAGACATTTCTTATTTCTTTATTTCTTGGTATATGTTTTGCTGAATGAATTCTATTGTAACCTAATTTGTTTTAAGTTTACATAATGTGCAATTGAAGTATCGTTAAATGTTTGAAAAAAATAATTTATAAAAAACAATGAAATTAATAACACTAAAATTAACAATCATATAATTATATTTGCATAAATTATGGTATGATATCTAAGTATTCTCGTTTTTTATTGTTGAATTATGTGTTTCTATAGAGAAATTGTCTAAGCTCACATTGATTATCTACATTTTTACAGATACCCAAAAACGAAGAACAATTCGATGTTCAGGTAAACATGAATATAAGCACCGTTGTAACATGGTTGATATAAGAATTAGAATACAAATACTTAAAGTTGAAAAAAAGAATTTCAATTTGATGCCAAAATGAATAATTACCTTTGCTATGTGTGTTAACGAAATATTCATGTTTAGAAAATTGCAACGTCATAATATCTACACTTATAAAGGATTTCACAAAAATATACAATATTTGTATATAGTCTCGTAGTTAAGGATGCTCCCATACATCTTTGTGTTGACAATATCATTTTAAATAGTTTAACGCACTATAGTTAATAAACCAAGTACAGCTTATATCAAGGTTGGAAAATTAAGCGTTTAATAGTTATTGGCACATTCTTTAATTTGAAAAACGACAACATATTTTTGTAATTACTTGAAAACCTCCCTTTGACCAATCTTTCACTGAGATATTTTTTAATTTAAGGTATAAATGTCTGTCATTTGTGACGCAAAATGTATTGAAAATATCAACAGCGATATTTGACGATCGTTTATTCTTAGGTCGATTATTTCAGACTTGAGCCCTAAATATGACAAATAAATGCTCTTTCTGGTTAGTGTATTGCGTTAAAGTTTATGTCAATAATTGTTTTATAGTGTGTAATTTTAATGATGTTAATTCAATTTACGTATCAGATTGATCATAGACATACAGTGTCTTTTGTAATAATGAATCTTCATCTTTGTGTTTAGCTTAAGTTTGTACATGACACATTTGCGAAACTTTCACCACATTCCATGGATGCAAAATCATTTAATAATGCCTTGATCTGAAACACTGATCCAAGTGCCATTATAAGCTTATGAGTTGTAAATCGATGCACGTCCCCTCTGATAATAATATTTCGTTCAAATTAATTTATATTTCATTGTGTCCGTACGCAAATGTTAATTATCTAAACAACCCACGCTGATTAACGTTATTATTTGAAATCCTGTCGGCAAAATAGCATGTGTTTCATGTCAGACTCTGTTCTAATAAAATGTAAAAAACTAGTTTGATGACATTATGTTCATACTCTAATGTTTAGGCGCCAGTAATTGCTAGTCTGAGCTGTTTCGGCAATATAAAGTTAATTAACACACTTATTTTACAACCAACTATATAATTATGACGATTCCATAATTCTATTAATATTTATATTTTAGTTAGATTAGTTTTTTTCCAACTCGAGTTTTATCTACAAATGCTGAAAAGATGTTCGATTTGCATCACTATACCATTCGCAAATATAAAATCAAATTTTTATTGTTTAATGTCTTATGGGTTAAAAAAAAATAAACGTACACGCTTAATATAAAGCTTGTAAATAACAATGATAGACGCGTTGGAGTAGTTTTAAGACAAAGCGGACCCACATAATGGATGTTTTATGCTAATATTTGAAACTATGCTTGTGTCCGTAATTCCCAAGCTTTTAGATGTTAACATTAAGTGACTTTAATTACAGACGTTCATAGTATGATCACCTGTAAAAATGTCCATTATTGACAAAACTTATAATGACAACATTCGCTATTTGTATATACAACGATTTGACTATAATATCTTTCGTTTATCTGTGCATGCTTGTTTTTTATTTATGTTGTAGACATAATAAGTCACGTGAGTAATTCTAAACACTTAACACCTAAACAGCAAGGATCGTGATCTGGGAATTATATTCAACAAACGACTCGTAATTACAAAAACAGCACAATACTTATAAATTGTAACTTAAGAAGCTCTGCTTAGCCACAGCTCATTGGGTGTTTCCGCATTCAATCCTTACAGCTGAAATTTATTGCAAATAAAAGCACACATTATTTCATCTCCCTACGATATACGTTAAGAAAAGCCGAGAGTTTTAATTTGTATTTGCATTTGTGAATTTGGTCCTAGAGCTTTAGTTTTCTGTATTGTAAAAGTGACGCTTTTGTGAAAACCTATTGATAATTGCGAACATGTTTTTAATATGTATGATAGCTACATGTTACTGTGCAACGCTAATAATGCGGTGTTTATTTGATATGTGTCTAGATAAAAAACAAACAAACTGTTATTATTTGTAACATTTCTTTGTGTTTAAGTTATGCTATTTACTTATTGCGACATGTTGTTAAAGGATTTTTTTCTAGTAACGCCAACTTTCAAATCGAGCAGTGTTTAAACCGCAAAACCTGAGTGAAATTTTCACTTTGTATGATTACTGATTTATTACTTAAAACAATGAATCATCAGCGGAGAATAGACATAATAATGTTTGTTTGAAATCCTATAAGAGCATGACTGTATACTATAATACAAAGGACATTTGTTTGAAGAAGACGACTTGAAAAATATCAATAGAATTCAAGCAAACAAAAGTCATATATTTTTTAAGATGTGTGATATACGATAACTAGGAAACACGCCTTTAATGTTCAAACCTGACCTTTCTCAATAAGATTGATGATGGATCAAACACTTCGTCTTTGTACCACCGATTAAAATTTTACCATGTATTTACCATGTAGCAAAATAATTATCTTGAAGCAACAAAGTCTTTATTAATATTGACACAGTATTGCATGTATATGACTATAAATTTTAACAATACCACTGAGAATACAAGTAATTAATTATCGTTTATCGTGTTTGAAGAAGTCATGGCAACCAGTATGTTTCAATCATTTGCTATTATTTCTGTCTTATAATCATTGTTGTTAATTTATTTGACAGTTTATGGTGCCATAACGTTCAACTAAACACATATACAGCTTTTAAAACAAATAATTTGAATACCCTTGTATGAATAGTAAAATTATCAGTAACTATTATGTGATAAAAGGATTGGTTGTGTAATTGTAAAAAATTAGGCAATAAAGCTGTATATCTATTTCTTGCTCAGGCGTATTGTATCTCTTTTGAATCAAGACAGGTCTACCACATTGTTTTCCCTAAATGAATGACATTCAATGGGTAATAAATATAGAGTTCTTGATTGTGTACGATGTTCATATTATATGAAACATATTTTCCTTAACCGACTACTTTATATTACATTTATCTTCGGATGCTGAATTTGTCAACCATTCTAGAAAACATATGTGTAAATAAATCATCCAATGTGACGACAAATTACTATATTGAGATCTCGCGTGGAGGGAGCGTTACCATTATTCTAAAATAAATTGCATGGTGCCTCCGTATAATTATGGAAATTAGAAGTGTAATTATCTGAGGATTATTGATTAACAGGATGTCTTCGGAATCCAAAATAACTACGACAAATCGACACGCCGTTCTTGTTACAGATAGCAACATAGCATTGCATCTTCAATTTTTAGTGTCTGTATATAGTGGTTAAATTAATTAAACCAAAAAGCAATTAGTATTCTCATTTCAATATTTTAAAAGGAATACAATTTTCACATATAAATTGTAGTATGGCATGCATTTAAATTTAAAGTAATATTGAATATAAGTTAATGCGTTTAAGTCATAAGATGGAACACATTTGTCAACTACAGTAATTATATACTAGGTTTAGGACGATTTTGTTATCGAGGAACCTTCTTTATTAAAGCACTTCGATTATGATAATTACATGGTTATAGTAAATGTCCAAATTAAAAGGGGACGTTAAACTCATAGACCGTTGTGTAACATGTCTTCAGGACGAATAAAACGCGTTTCTTTTATTAATATTACAACGTAAACATTAGGATCAGCCAATTCATAAATTTAAAAACATAGTTTAGAATATTCAGACTCATATAATTTGAAAGTACGTATATTTGGTCACATTTGGTTTCATAAATTAAAATCATCATAGTAGTCCCGGCGGAAATATACTTGTCAAACGCTCCATGTAGCTTGTTTAATTAATGATAACATAATTTAAAAAGTGTAAGTGAAAAGAGATAAAAGGCTGTAAAAGTGATAAAAATGGACCTACAACACTTGTGTTTTAAAAATTCGTAAATGGGAAATACAATAGTAATGGCTTCTTTTAAAAAATAAAACGAAGTTGGCCTGTCTGTTTAGTTTGTTTCATCCAGTCTTCATTGCGTCTGTTATATTTAAGCTAAGACTTACTTATTGAATCTGCATTAGCTTTCCTCAAATTGTTACTGACAATATATAATAAAAAGTGACAAACAAAGCAAATAGTTTGATAAACTGTTTTGAAAATTTTAGTCTATAATAAATTTTATCCCTATTTGGTTCCTTACAGTAGAATGGACCACACGTAAACGATTCTTCCTTAAACATGCATAACAAATAGTGGCACTTTTCTACACAAACATCCCCGCAACTGATAGTTCTTCAACCTCGTTTTGTTTACAACTTTACTTTACAACATTGGACTGACGTATTCATTCGACACTTACATAAACACAATCTTTATTAGTTTCTGTATAAATATGTGGTACCTGCAAATCGCATTCTCTGTTATTTTTTAAACATAGACATGGACAAGCAGATCGTTTTGTCAACTGAATGACTTACTCGTTTCGGGAAATCTGTGACAGAGACTAAGTACGAGAGAATGTTTGAGTTGTATATACATTTAATAATAATATGCTTTTATTACTTATTGTATTGAAAATAATAACTATTTAACTATTAAATATAAAAAATTAAGTATAATTGTCACAATGCACTTTTTCAACTAAGTATTTCAAGAATATATCATACAGCTTTGTCGTAACGAACTATTTCAAGAACACACGCGATGCATTGTCGACGTACCAAAATATATTAACAATTAGGTTGTCCTATTGATGCAGTGTGATAGTTTTCACGTTAAATAGTTTTTAACTGGTTTGTGCAGGTCAACACAAATGTAATAATAATGATGCGTTCTACTGCTTATCTTGTATTACGAATTAAACAGATCATTGAACTTATTCAAATGTCTAACTCTAAATTAAAAAGATGGATCGTGAAGGGCTTTTTCTTTCGTTTTAGGTATTTCAGAAACTAAAATCCTTGTAGCATGTATGTTATTAAATCAGATGAGAGCAGATAAAATATTAAACTACTAGCTTCTTATATTTATATTTTCTTTTGTATCGATTTATTGCCGACGCTTGGAACATTTCAGAAGATTGTATTAGTATTATTTTTTTTATTTTTTTTTATTAAAATAACTCTCTTTAATTTTATACGATCAATGATCATTGTGGCTTTACAAAATATACATGAGTATGCGAAAATATATACACATTGTTTTTGTTTCCCGTAGACGAGTTCAAATTAGATGTGCTATGATGTTTATTTCATTAAGGGATTTTCGAAATAATGCCATACCTTGAAAACGGAATTTAAAAAAATTGCTTAGTTTTATATTTTGCCTGTAAGAAATAGATACAAAGAATGCAACCTTTCATTTTGACAGACACGTTGCAAAATAAATGTATGCGTCTGTGTATTTATAATGCATTCTGCAGGTGAACACATTTTTTAGGGACATGTTTACACATGTTTGGCATCTTTTGAAGGTTTGTGAGTGAATGCATGAATTCAACGTAGAAACAAAAGAACTCCAGAGTAATACAACGAATTGAGTTGAAGACAATTGTCCCGATCTGGAAAGGCACACATTCAACTTATTGGTTAAGATTTTATAAGGACATATTCCCGAAATAGAGGCAATTCCAAATTAAGAATAATTTTATTCTTAGTATTGATTTACAGTGCTTATACGTGTTGTTGTTATTTTCGGAATTATAATAACTTAATATTAGTCAGTTACCTTTTATTTACATCGTGTATAGTTGGGCAACTTAAGTGTTTTTGAGTCATTTCATAGATAAGATAATGAGCTGCATGTGCATGAACGCAAAACATGAAATCATTAATGAGAACGTAGTGTAAATCTTTGTCAGAATTCATCTTCAGACCTTTCAAAGAAAGCAGTATCGGCAATTTCGTTTAGTTTTATACTTAAAACGTGTAGGGTCAGTTTTATGCTAAAATGATTAAAGGACACTGTGCAATTACCTTAATCGAAAGAAAACGCAAACAATACAACAACTTTAAGGCGTGCTATTCTTTCTCTCGGTATTTAAACTCTTTTGGGCTATACAGCATTTTTTATTACGCTTAAAAACAGCAAGGTATGACATATTACAAACTATTTGAAAGTATTGCTTTGAATATCCCATATGTAAACAATAATATTTGTCACGCGGGTTTGTTGGAAGACGTAATCAATGACGAAAGAGTTAAATGAGGTCCGTCTAGGTTTACATACTTTGTTACAATTTGTGTTCAATGGTCAGATACTAATATTTGATTATTTAAACTTAGATATGACATAATAGAACATTATTATTAACACTTATCATTAAAAACATTTACAACATATTCTTTTGTTCAAACATATAAAACATATTTTGCAAAAACCATCAGTTTTACTGCCACAAATTACGCAAAGTTTATCATTTTAGTTTGTTATGCCCCCGAAGGTGGGCATAAAATGATCGCATTTCCGTCCGTATGTCTGTCCGTCTGTATGTCTGTCTGAAAGTACGTCACTTTGCGTTTAGGTTTCGCAAAATGCTCATAACTTCTATGTCGCTTCAGATGTAACCTTCATATTTGTTATGCATGTGTTTATGGACAAGGCCTTACCATATGCACACAAATTTGGACCCCTTTTACTTTGAATAAATGACCTTGAACTTATGGTTCGCGTTTAGGTTTCGAAATCTGCGTTTAGGTTTCAAAAAAGCGTTTTTCGCGGGCATATGTCATCTTATGTTGACAGCTCTTGTTTCATTATAATAAATGAGCGACGTTCAGACAATTTAACTTAAATGTACTCTTAACTTGATTGAAAATTATCAAGCACCTTAAAATAAATCATCCTTGTGTGTTATATAACACGTGCAAACTTAAATTTGCTTCGACAATAGACCCTTTTCACAATAGGCCAAAAGTGATAAGAGCGCAAAGTCACGTGACTCGCATAACTCCAGAACGAGGCTGAACGTGTAGCCATTTCCAACAGTCCCGCGCAACGCCGCATCTGATTTCAACCTTTTACTCTTTTGAACATTCGGCGATGTAACGATTTAGAAAACACAATATGACATTGTCAGAATAAGTTATAAATACTACTTCACATTATAAGTGTCAATACATTGAATAAATTTTCTTGATTAAAGGACTCGTTTTTCTCCAATTTGTGCACACATTTGACACACTTTGTTAGAGCTTTTTTATCGCGCTGTTTGATTAAAAGACCAATCTTGTTTATTGATACATCTATGGTTAAGTACCTCGTTATGATCAGATACTGTGCCGACAAATACCGGCTGTCATAAACCACCCGTGGTAGATGCCTGATAATTGAACATCATTTATGATATCCCAATTTCTTACCGTGGTAGTAGTATTTCGTAGTCATTTCTAAGACTAATGTAACGCTAAATACTCAAACTAAACACTGTATAGATATTAGCCAATTTAATCATAATAATACAGCTCATTCGTTCAAGCCTATTTTTCACCCAGGCGGTCATTCGTACCTATGTTTTATGACAATCTGAACATTCATGCTTTCGTTATTTTGACAATGCGGATAATGCTTCCTAAATTATTTTAACAGCCCGGAGATTCGTTCCTGAATAATTGCAGTCCCGGTATTATAATCATATTGTATGAAAATAATGACACTCAGGGCATTTTTCAGGTATTTTAAAGTGTGGTGATTACAATAGTTTTTTTAATATATTTTTCTAATTTTTGTGTAATTCTTTAACTGTTGTAAGAATTTATCACGATCATGAGAATCATTACGTTAACAATATTCGAATATATCTACTTACACTGAGATCTGTAATTTGCGAAACCTTGCAGAAATCGGGCCGTGAAAATTATGTAGGAGCGAATATCCGGTCTGTCAAAATAATGTTGGAACGATTGTCCGCGATGTCAAAATAGCGTGGGAATGAATGTCCGGATAGTTAAAACAACGTATGAACAAAGGTACGCCTTGTCAAAATTATCGTAGGAACGATTGTTATTGTGAAAGAATTTTCGGATATTTAATTAAGTGCTAAATACCTATACATTTGAAATATTTATAAAAAATTATTCTTAACACGAAACATATTTAGCGTGTATCGCTGAAATAAAACTCCGTTATTACGTAGTCTTATAAAGAGTGTTCGTTAGTGTATTGAAGAAGAGAAATTAATGTGCATGCATAGACAGTTCAGTTTGCTCCACGTTCGGTGTTTTCACCTCTATAAAAGAAACCATCAATATTGTCTATCACTGTAAAATCACATTAATTCAAGTTAAAAGAAACATGATAAAATATTTAAAAAGTGTGATGTGCTTTGCATTTTCAATTGCTTTTTTTATGATTGAGTCAAAACACATTTTACCAGTTCGATCGTTTATGAAAAATATTACAGACCAACAAACATATATTTGAGAATTTTAGTTATATTATAACCTTTTGTAGTATACGACTTATGTATATCTTTGTTTTGTGCAATTATGAATGTTTATTATTCAGACCGCATATGATCTGATGATCATGGGTATCTTGAATTTTAATAAAGATTAAATAAAATGTATAATAAAACTATACACGTATACGCTAGTAGTACTATATATATATATATATATATATATATATATATATATATATATATATATATATACTATGGCTTTGAAAATTGACTAAAGTATAAGAATGTTCATTTTATTACCATTCATCAATTTAGTGACAAAACAACACATGCATGTATGCATATGTTTGCCGTAATTGTAACCAGTGTCAGTGCTCATGAAAATTCCGAAAGTAATAAGTAAAAATAAAATGATTTTTAAAATTATTGGTATTCTCCGCCAAAGATCTATACACGTTCGGCCTCGTTCTGAAATTCGACGCGTCACGTGATATCTAAAAATAGCAACAGCGGTAGTAATGTGAAACTGATCTATTTTCTTCCGCGCAAAGACAGATTTTCACATTCCTGAAAAAATCTGTCTGCGGAAATGTCTGCCCAAATCAATTACGCTAAAATTCACAACAAACAATATCTGATCGAATTTCGATTTGTGTTATATATACCGAGAGCAATAAAAACGTCCCAAGCTTCCGAATAGGACCCAAAACTAACTACCGGTAAACAACACAGATTGTGTTCATTTAAATATATGTTTTCGCTCTGATACACCTTCACAATACCACATTGGGGAATATGTGACCACGGCTTTGTATGCTAAGTCGCTTTCGGTCACATTGTGTTACATTCACAATTATGATATAGTAATTTCTTTGCATTTATTTTATAACTTGTTGAAAATAAAGCTTTACACTCACTATCTTAACATTGCAAATAGTATAAATGTCAAGGCGAGTGTATTAAACAACTTACCCTTTTGCTGATAAATACTTTAAATATTACAAGTTTAAAAATCTGTGACACAGTGTATGCATTTTCGAAAATTAATGCGTGTTGCTCACATATGGACAAGCGCTTGAACGCTTATGGAGAACAATAAGTGTTGTGTTTGTAACGATTTGTATCAAACGTAGCAATCTTCGCTATATAATTATAAAGCTACAACGAAGGCCTTCAACACTAAACAGTTAAAAACAAATTATCAAAATGAACAATTATCATCGGTGTATTAGTTTTATAGCATCGTTTTTAGTTTAACTGTTTTGGTACCTCAATATTTTATGACAATCGGTATATACCAGTGCAACACATATTTACTATTGATAGATCACAATGGAAAATAAACGCAGTCCGAATTTGACCTTATATCTATGTCTGTTAAAATGACATTACTATTAATTCAGCCGTGCAAGTGGTTCCGTATACCAAAAATGTGCGCGCCATGTCGCTTGACTACCGTAGACAAACAACTTCTTTTCAACAGATTGATAAATAAACATGGTCAGCCGGTTGAGCTACACTGTTTGCGTATATGAACACCAACGTTCCTTTACAAAAATATTATTAAGCTTCATGTTGGTCAAATCATTTACTACGATTATCATTTATTACTTGTGCAAATGACTTTTAAAGAAAGCAATGAAGTAAGTTTTGTTTCGATACGTGCAAAAAGTGACCGTAGATTTCAAAATAACGTTACGGATAAGATCGTCATAATACAAAATGGTAAGCATTACGCACATTTCGCAATGTGTTTGTTTTGTGTGTGTGTGTCTGAAGCAAATTAAATATCCTAATATCAGTAAATAAAGCATGATTACATTAAGGAGAATGAATCACACATTAACAGTCTGTCCCCCTGAAATGCATATATTATTGATGTTGTCCTTCACTGTGAAGTACACACAGACCTTCTAAACGATAGGTTTGAAAACCAAGTACATTTTAATGTTTCTGAAAATCAAACTGACTCTTAACGGGGCCTTTTCAAGTTTTGGAAAATTGACACAATTAAAACAAGTTGTCTTAGATTCTCAGTTTTCGTTAAAGTTATGATATTTGCGAAGAAACAATAATACTGGCCATTTACTATGCTCTAAAATATCCTTTATATGCATCTTTTTACGATTTAAAAACCTGAAAATTATAAGCGTTGCAACGCGAAACGATTAAATACTTTGGATAGTTCTGTTGTTGTCATTATATTTTGTGAAACTACGAGGATTGTTTATATAAAGTTTAAAATACCAACCTCATTTTATGAGAACATATGGGCGAGTGGTCAAAGCGGTAGACTTTAACTCCAGGACTCCAGGGATCAGTGGTTCGAGCCCTGATGATGGTTTCTTTTTTTCCTTTTTTAAATTTTATTCTTATTTTTTTACTGGAGCTTTTTAGATCCAATGTTTACATGTATCAATATAAAGCATTTAATGTTAAACTTCAAAACATGCCAAAATCTGTGTAAAGGCCCCTTTAACTCTTTCCGTTGGCAAGGAGATTAACATGCACACATGCATTAGAGACATTACCTATGATAACATTTCTAGCTTCGCACGTGTCGGTAACGAATTTGCTGTCAGATAAAATAAACGAATAACATGTATTTTAAACGAACACACGTATCTTTACCACTTTCTATGAACTTGTTATTTTCAATTTTAACACGGCACGTGCCAAATATCATATTAACAAAGAAGAAAATCTTATATGGGTTATTCTGCAATCATTATGGGCGGAGCTTATACACTGCAAGCACGCACTGTAACTAAATTAAACATGCCGACACATTTTTCTACCAGCGTAATAATCTGGTAGTTTATGAATGAAAGTCATTGAGGGCGGAGATCTGCTCGATAGAACAGCCGATAGTTATTTTTTTAAGGGCGGAACTCCAAATAAAATAGTACAGACAAAAAATAAGATACATTGTATAAATCGTTAGTAATAATCGTGTTATAATCGAAATAATTCCTGTATGTCATAGTTTGTTGTCGAATAACCCACGACCGGATTTTTAGATGTGTGGTTTCAAATCACTTGTGCTTCGCACTACTGATTTAATCCATACGCATCTAAACTTCCAGCCGTGGGTTATTCGACAACAAACTATAACGTACACGAATTATTTCTTAATGAAACCACGATGCATTTGTATTTTACCATACATGTTAACAGTTTACCAAAAGTCTTGTATCATTCGTTTTAGGGAAAACACTTCGAAGTTATGACTATGCAGGGCGTTTTCCGGACGATACTAATTTGTTGTGTTTATCATTACTTTTTAACTCATCCTACTACCATTTTCCATGCTTAAAGAAATCATACTAACGTTATTTAATTAGTTATATTTCTATATAATCCGTATGATTGATGCACTTTAAGAGAATGCATTGAAAATGGCGATCGGTCCTGTGTACGTATAATAAGGTCTTTAATATCAAAACAAACCAACATGAATAAAACGTTCATATTTCTGTTCATTACTATAATGAAACCATTATGCATTTCGCGAAAGAATTTCAATAAATATCCGGAAATACTGAATCGTGTATGACTAATTGAGCACGAAGGATCGCTTTATAGAGACAGTTTCGTTTAAAATGTATGCGTTTATTAAATACAGTTAAGCGTGTTTATTCTACATTACGATAACTTTTATTCCATGGCATCTCACAAGTATAGCCGGTGATGTTCAATGTAGACATGACAAGCCGGTTTACCTAGTTCCATTTACTGTATAATTATTCTTAAATTTAAATCGTGTTTGACATTTAAAATCATCTCGAGCTCATTCTTCTTACCGCAAAATTAATGGGTAAATATAAATGTCAACGAAGCCATATCCCTTTATTCCATAATTTCGGAATACTACATTCTATCTCGAACCGAAATCATGTTTAACGTGAAGATTCAACATACCAAAAAATGATTACTTGAAAATAAAAAAAGCTTTTTAAAATAATCTAATATTGTAATATCACAGCAATATTTTACAATTAAAATTGAAAACTTCCGGGATCGGTTAAGACGTTACATCATCTCGAAATCAAATACCGCTGAAGTTCTTGAGTCTCCTTTTCGCATATGCCATTTCATTGTTAAGCATGCATTAATGTAATCAGAGTGTTTTGTGTTGTCGATTTATTTTTGAAGCAAATAGGATATTAACATCAAACTATAAGTTATATAAGCATTTCGAACGTTAAAACTTTGATGGGGCATCAAACACCATAGTGGTTCGTAATCCGTTATCATAATAATTAGTTATACACAATTGCCTTTAATGGAAATGAAGTCTTAATTCATAATGTATTATGAAATATGTTGCATTGCAGACTGATATAAAAAAAACAAAATCATGCATTTGCTGATAAATATATCAAACTTAACCAAGAGGTTCCTTTCATTAGTTAAATAGCAATAAACTACACAATATGATATTTTCATTGACTTATTTACTACATGGACTAAAACGATTGGAAATTAAACTTCTTTGTAATCCAATAAAATGGCTGGGTAGAGCTCAATTATTTAGCGGAAACACTTAATCATAATTTACATCATATAAACTTTTTTTCAGTATCCCATATGCGAATGTTTAAAAAATGTGAATGTGCACACTCATCAAATTGTAGATTACATAAAATGTAATTTACAGCATATTCACGCTGGAGACATTTCTTAACACCGTGTATTTTATTTACAAAAATAATTGATACATGATTCGGCGAAATCTATAAAACCTTTTAATGTGTATCCAGATATGCATGAACAGATGACGAAAGGGAAAATGAACACATTGAATTTTCTTTACCATCAATTACGATCGCAACTTCAATCATCACAAATGAGCGCCATGTACAGGTCTAATTTAATCTGGCAAAAGCGCTTCCAATTAGCACCAGGGTAGTGACTATCCAAATGTTATTACCATTAGAAAAATGTTCTTGCTAAAAGCTCTCGGCGAGGGAAACTAATGTTATATGCGAACACGTGTCAGCTTGCTAGAATTCAACACACGGTAATGGTTTCTTTTGTAGCACATCAGAATTCAGAACTATATGAACACTATGAAAACTTTTAACCCAAATATAACGCATGGTTTCCTAGGCATCGTGTTCATTTAACATCTGAAACACGTTTAAATAAAGTGTTTGTATGTTTATATAATGAAAAATAAAATAGTGATCATAATGTTTTTGTTCTTACTAGGTAACTTAGGCCTTCAAAACTCAATAACTCTAGTGCCGTTTAAGACTTGTTGCAAAGTTAATTTACAACGTAAGCATATAGATTGATTTTTCCTGGATGTAGATCTGTACACATAAAAGCGTCTAATAGAATCAGAGCTATGCATTGCAAAGTTTCAGCAACATAATTGTCTACCGTTGAAACGATAAATGATATTAGTTTAGTGGCAAAAAATGTTTGTGATTTTGGAAAAGGAAATTGTTTTTGGAAAAACAATACTCAAATAACAATTCACTAAGCAATAATGCATACAATCTGCTTTTTACAATTAATTAACTTAGTAAAGTAATTTATAAGGAAATCAACTCGCATACATTAAAAAAAATGAATTGCAGTGTTTGATCGGTGCTTACTTTTGGACTTAATGTTAGTAAAACCAATAATATAACGGCTTTTCGTTTTTAACAACATTTTTGAATTTATTTTGAATACTGAATGTATATAAGTAAAAAATAACATGGAAGATTAATCAATTTGCTGGAGAAATGGAACTTAATAATTCCGTTTGATAAGCAATACATATTTGGACACAATTTCAGGTAAAATCGGGAGCAATGATTTTTTATTTGGATGGACATTTGGTTGAAGTTCCATTATTTACAAGCTATCAACAGTATTTCCAAATATCTTTCGTTTAAGAGGTCAACCACAAATGCTTGTAAACAGATATCTGACCTGTAAATGTCCAAACATTGACTTCACAGGAAAAGTTATTCACAGGAGTTGAAACCAATGATATATCTTTGTTCTATTTTATCTATGTTGGTCAATGTTATTCTTAAATGGTCCTTTCGAAACCTAATACGAGCTGTGTTGCATTATTGTTAAGTCATGGAAAAAATAATTTCAGGGAAAACGTTGAGTGATTTCTCTTACTGAACTTGTTTGCTTGTATGTGTTTGTATGAAAATAAACATTCGTTGAATTGCCCTCTTCAAACAGATACATATAGGTATGCTTAATTGTAAAAGGTTACCATAAGTACTGTAATAATAATACAAAATATCTTCAAAAAAATTCAATTCCTAAAGCATAAATGCGATATGACTATTCTAAAAATACAGTGCATTCAATCAATAATAATGACCTCTTACGGCGGGGGTGGGCGGAGAAGATACGCTTTTCTGTGATACATTGAATATCAGTCCTATAGCCATGTTTTGCATCAGACAACACCTCCGATGTATCTGCCTTAAATACTAATAGTAGTTGTTTGTCATATCTGAACTAATATACATCACATTTAATTGGTTTAACACTGTTTAAGCGTCTTCGAGGGTACATTTCAAGTGAACTCAATAATGAACTTAGGTAAATTCATGTTATTCACTTGCAAATCCTAAAAGGAAAAACTCTATTATACGTACTGGATTGCCTAACCGATTGGGATGGTACATGTTCGGGATTTGATTTGACTAATGTGAATTACATATGTAACAGGCACATCCCATTGGGCTTGTTTTCTTATAGATGTTATCGATCGGCGATGCATTTGTCAACAATATTCATTATACACACCATTCACCACAATGGGTATTATGTGAACGTCGAAGTTGTGCACTTCCATAATTCACCATATTTATTCAAATGCGATTTACGCACGTATTTATTATTAAACCATTTAATGCGCTGATTATTGTTTGAACATTTTTATATACTCATTCTCGCTTATATTAGATTGTTTTTATTAGAATGATGATAATGATGAGTTATTCACAGAAATGAACCTTAGCATGGTACAAATTATATAATTTTGTGTAATTGATTGTGACGCAAAACTAGGTTGTATAATAATAATCGCATAAACTTAATCTATATTAAAATGAAACCCAATATGTAAACAGACACGAAACGAGGATGAAAGACAAACACTGCAAAATTATATCATATTTAACATTTACGTGACTACTATTGTGTTTTATTAGTACCAACTGGTAGGGCTACATGTATAGTTAATTCTAAACATGATTAATTGTGTGGTTTCCATGGTAGCTAATGCATTGTGCTCTTAAACGGCTTCAAATCATATCCATTTACAAAAGTCTCAGAATTAATGTTCAACATAATTATTGCGCCCAACGCGAGAAGCTGCGAAACCTAGTAATAATCACAACTGGATGTAATATATTACTTAGGAAGGATGTCGCTTTTATTTTTTCCTTGTCGTTAAAACTGATATTAATGGTTATGTTGCTTTGTTGTTTGCGATTGCAGAAAATAAACAAGACGGTTCCCTGCAAAACAATTTTGAAAAAAAACAACATAACGTTCTGATTTCAACGACAAAGTACTTTTAAATAACATATTATTTGCACAGTGTGAGCACGTTTTATGCGCATTGTGTAATATATTTACCTTGACATGTTAGCTCTATCCTACAATACACATCCACAGTTTATATGCCACAATAATTCAAGCATGTCTCCGTTCAAGTCATGCATGAGTGTAAGCCTGCGAATACTTAAACTAAGTTACATAATTAGTCAACTATGGTTTCATTCCATTGTCCTGATTATTACATGTGCAAAAGTAAATTCTCTGTGCAGCATTTGGTATGAAAACAGAAGGACTCTCAAACACATACATTTTTTTACCATGTCAACACAAAATATCTCGTCTTCGTTAACAAAATCGCTGTTTAATCAAGTGTTGTATATTTCATATAATTTATGTTTTTCTGTATGAATATATTATTCTATTTGAATATCGATACATTTGGGTAATAAAATTGATTTAAATAAACTTTGATTATATGTCATCTACTAAATAAAAAAGGTTTAATTATAAACATAAATAAGCTGTTTTAACCACACACTGTTCTATACGATACATCAGACATGCCTACGCAGAGAGTAGAATATTTAATTGGCGCGTTGACGGACCTAACAATTACGAAACATTATCGCCTTCTGTTTGATAAGGTAGTGTATAATATTGTTTACGTAATATTGTATTTGGAACGGTATCTTAAATTGTTATTTATATAATCATGTTTTATATATAAGAATAAACCTAACGTAATATGAATAACATTAACAAAAAAGAAAAATTAAAATCTTTTAATGTGTGGACACCCCCTAGTTTGTTTTGTTGACCGTTTCACTGCGGTTACCCTAGTTTTAAGAATTGTTCAGTGTTTAGTTTGTTTAAAGACTTTAAAATGTAAGAAATAGTATATATCCTGATGTATATCTAGAGATTCGTGTTTCCTACATTTACTAAAGAGTAAAGCTCGAAAATCGACAACATGTGTTATCTTGCATCCGTTTACAAAGTGCTGTGGTAGACACATTGATTGAAATGGTCATTGAATGGGTCAATACCTACCGAAACAATTTGTCCTCTACCAATATGATCGGCAAAATGTGTAAGATATTGCATCCAACATTTTGGGAGTAAGACCAGTAGGCAGCCAATACAAACATCATGTCTAACAGAAAACATCTCTTTTTACAATCGCATTAGAATCAACGATGGCTGTTAGGATCGGAAGACATCGCGGAAGTAACGTTCTGTCGAAACATTTTAATTGATAGCACGTGACCGTTTTAGAAATTATTAGGAAAATTCGATTGGTATTTAAACTAACATAGTAAACTAAACATATACCATACAAATCTCAAAGAATAACTGATTGGTTATTGGTTGATTATCTTAATTAAACCTCAATTTTTTTTTAAACGCGTTCAAGCTACTTTCATGTTTCGTAATTTTTTAGCTAATGGATACAAACACATGCATTTAACATGTACAACTACGTAGCGATGGGTTATGAATAGGAAAAGACAATACATTTTTACTCGTGTTTAAGAAGTTTAAAATGCTATTTCTGACAGATTTTACTGTATATTGGTTATTAATTAAAGGGACATTTATATACATGGATGTTAAGGCAATATATAATCATCTTATGAATATACACAAATGTAAACGTAATAATTTATGAACACCACTCACAATGTATATGCTCTAGATATTTAAAGAAATTAAAATTTACATAAAATAAGTTTTATTAATTACTACTCATAAAACATATTTTATACTATAATATTAAATATTTAAGTATTTTGGACAGCTTCCAATATATAACATATATTCTTGGGCGTGCACGTATGTGCCAGAAAGTCTTTACCTGCTGTATAGAAGCATTATTTTTTCATAAGCATTAACAACCATAGTCAACAGTTTCATTGTGAGTTATTGTAAAAAAGACCGTACATGTAATGTATTGATTGTTACTATTTATTAAGGCGTGTGTTTGGTTTCGAGTATCGGGCAATTTTATATTCATTTGGTGTCAGACGTGTTGCAAATGTGATTATTCAAACAAAATTAAAATACTACATGTAGCACATACACGTCAGAATCGCATTGAAGGCGTATGTGCCTAGTTTTGCAAAATATATTTTATGAAAATTGTATGAATAACAGTTATCAACTTGAATTGTTTAACACTTCACAACTATTTGGTGCACAGATTGTTGTTCGACTGACCCAATCCGGTTCAAACATCATTGCAATAATCAAATCGAAGTATTGGATGTTTAATAGGTCTGACATAGTGTGTACCCATCTTTGTTTGTCGAATTTCATTTTAATTGTTACATGTGTACAATATTAAATACCACTTTAATCGATATACGGAGAGTCCATGCATTACACTGTACTATTGTATGAGTCACCTTTATACGCACCATTGATTGCTGTGTGTAATTATTTATGTTAGGTTTATTTGAATTAATGTCGTCGTAGCTGATACATACTGCTTCTGACAGGCTTCAAATAATACCCTTAAACACACGGGGCATCGAGTTTACTGTTTGACGTATCAGCAATCCTAGTAGTCGTTAAGAAAAGAATAACTAATAGAACGCTGGCAAGCGCGGACCATAAAATGCGCTGAACAGCCGCAATCCAGGAATATTTCATTGCTTTGTTTTGATTTATTTCACGTGGAATTAATATAAGTGCTAATCATTTCATGCTGTAGATGTTCTTTATAACAAGATACTTTCTAAATTAATGAATCAACATCGAAAAACTTACGCCATAACAACATAGGAATTATAGCTTGCTTTTATTTGGCAGCATTTTTTACGCCATTGAAGCGATTCATGTATTGCCAGCAATTTTGGCCGAAAAGGGACATGAATCACGTATCCGTCGTTAAGCGTTACTTACAATGTCAACTGATTACTACTTATTAGAAACACTATGCGTACATTATATTTCATTGTTCATTCAGCATTTTTTTTAAATATTCTTTAATTTTAATTGGCTAATAGCTTAACAAAACCACCTGTTCGAGCTTGAAAATCTAACTAAATGATGAGGCAATACTTTGAAATTACGTTCTTTTTATACAAAAATCTAAAGACACAATTTCTTGAAGTACCATAATGACAGTACGTAATAAATAATTTGCAACGCGTTTATAAAGTCATTAACTGTCTTCAGACATGACTATTACGACTCGTCAAGTCTAACACAAATCTATTGCTCTCCGTATGTCTTATTAACCTTGTTAGCATAACGTCAAATTAACATCATTGCATTTTGCCACAAAGTCATCCTCAGGAGATTTCAATTAAGGCTAAAAATGCCGCTAAAAGCCTGTAGCGTTTGCCACTTATTTCTTCATCCGAATTTTGAAGACTGGAATGGCTTAGAACGTATGTGTTGACATCAATATGAATGGAGTCTTTACATGTTACTTATAAGTGATTTAGTATGCGTCCCTTTGTGTTCTAGTTCAGATGAGGATTTTTACGATGGAGGTTTTGTAATTGCGGTAATTATCGATAGTTTGGGCTTCCTAAACGTAGAAACTAAACCACGAGGGCGTTAGGCCGAGTGGTGTCATCAAAAGCGTCGCAACGCCAAACAGTTAGCTATGAACAGTATCCAGATTAAGTTTGCAAATCCAGATTATTTGCAAACTTATTTTTTTTATTTATTGAACAATTGTTATGAAATTTTGCATATTTGTAGGGGGTATTGATTACATACATATAATTGAAAAAAAAGAGTTAAAATGTTTTTGGAAAGTAGAGTTATTTGATGATAAAGTTGCCATCCCCCGTTGGATCCCAACGGAGTTTTGGCCCCCCCGTTAAGAATTGCAATTCTCCAACGGAAGTTTTTTTCAGACGGGAGAATTTTACCTATATTTTACAAAAAATGTAATTTAAATATTATGCTTTGTTTTCTGTTTCAATGTTTACAAATACACATGTTTAAGTTATAATTGTAAGAAATATGTACTTTAATAAGAAAATAAAGTGTTTGTAGATTTTCTTCCCCCGTGGGGTTTTGACCCGTGGGGTTTTGACGGGGAATCCCGTCAATCTCCCATATCCATTAAACTCCAACGGAGTTTTCACGGGAGACCCCGTCAATCCCCCATTTAAATTAAACCCCAATGGGAGTTTGACGGGGGATCCCCGTTTAACTCCAATTTATAAAGAACTCCAATGGGAGTTTGACCAGAGAAGGGAGGGGGGGGGATCAGACTTCAATAAACAGTTTATACCCATTGCAATATATTCCATTGTATAAAGAGTAAAAGTCACCAAACTTTATTAAATAATTGATGTTTTCTTTTTAAGGTGTCAAAATCAATTTATAATTTTTGAATTTTCTTAACTCGGTACGTTACGCTGAATAAAATGTCTTTTTGAAAGAGATTAGACCCACATATTGCTATTTCTGGAAAGATGAATTTAAAACGTTCCATAATTTTGAAAGACTGTATAAATAATATAGTGACTTATCTCGAAAATATATTACATTTACCTTTTGATAATCCAAACGTTGCTTTTATCAATTTATGTGATGATAAATACAATCCAGAAAGACAATAACATTGGAAACATACTTATTGTCATTCGGAATTGTATTATTGTGTTGTTTATTCCCGTTTAACAGTTTTTGAAGTTTTTTGCTCGAAATTTTGGGTCCGTCTATAATGCGTATATGACTCATTTTCGCGAATATGAACGAAACGAACGAATATGATCGAATATTTGCAATATTGATGCTTTTTCTGCAATGTTTTTATCAACAAATTACAGTTTAATGTAAAATATAATTAAGACTGTTAACATAAATAGAGCAATTCTCTAGCCATTATCATGTTTCGAACTCTAAAGTCATGTTCGCGAATATGAACATTGTTTTTAGGCTACACACAACCAACAATAACCACGACGACTTCACAATACAAGGTTTACAGTCAACTCGTATCTAAGTCAACTCGCACGGTAGTCAACTCGCACGTTGTTTGGTCAACTCGCACGGAAGTCAACTCGTACCTAAAAGTCAACTCGCACGGTAGTGAAACTATTGATGTGTTGATGGGTTCTGAATTAGTTATTTATGCATAAACACAAATGAGAAATACTTTCAGAGTTTAGTTCAATACTTTTTATTGCAAAATTTTCACAAAATAACACATTTTTTAAACAAATTGTGTTTACACCAGGTTACATTATCGGCACATTATAACAGACTGTAAAAGTACTTTTTAAAATATATTTTTTAAACTATTATTTTTATTAAAATATTGGAAACACACATTGTCAAAGCTTTATCATGTACACAAGTAGACATTCATCTATATACTTTTATTTTAATATTTATTTCAATATTTACATACAGTATCAAAGCTGTACGATATGTACACAAGTAGACATACATCTATATACTTTTATTTTAATATTTATTTCAATATTTTCACACATTATCAAAGATTAACAATATGTACACTAATATTGTAATTTAATGAATAGGACATAAAGACTGATAGAACTATGAATTATTAAGAATTTACTATTTGTCATAAAACTATTGATGAAGATCCCGTTACCTATGGAAAACTTATTGCGCACACAATTATAAGTAAAAAACGTATAACAATAATGTTAACGTGAGTACAAATACGTATAGCTTAGTATCATATAAACCGAGTATATATGATTATCATACCTACATGTATTGAAACATTTTTGTACGCAAAGATTATTAATTTTACAATAATAATCAGTCATAATACAATTTTACAGAATCAAATGTGTATTAAATTAATAATTTAATAAAATTGCCCAGCATTATTAAAATTTGAACATGAGTTACAGTTCTACATTAATTAATTAAATATTAAATTGTAAAGCATGACAAATTAAAATATTTATTTAAGTATTCCATACTACAGCCTTATTTCTAGGCAACCCCTATCAGTAATAGCCTTATCTACCCCTCGATTATCAGTACCCTCATCAGCTCTGAATGACTGACAGATTATCTGTTTATTGTAATTTTAGGGGTGGGAAATAGGATATGGTGTTTTCAGGTATTGTTACTTTCTTGTTTGATTAGGTGACATATGGTTTATTATTACAATTCCAAATTAACAATTAAAGTGATATTATGGGCATGTTTCACTGTTGAATTGAGCTGAACATAATTAACAGGTCAAAAGAGTTAGTTTAAATGTGGTTACTGACGAATTATCTGCAACTCATCTTGCTGCCAGTTGTTTATAAAAAGTATATATTATAATCGATATTTTTCATCACTCACCCAGTCCTCTAAGCCGAAATGATCCGTAAAACAAAATAGTGTATTTGTGTCGTATGAACGAATCTGCACTAAAACTAGATTTAGATTCACTTCGTAAATCGAATCTTGTGTGTCGTCAGTTGTCAAAACGAAACTACGGTTGATATTCAAATGCATTATTTTTCTCTTTCCGGGATATTGTTGTAGTATGTTGATGCTGCATTAACAAATATAAGTGTATATGAAGTGAAAACACCAAAAATAAACAACGGTTGCGATAGACACCTATAAACTGTAATATTCCTATAATATCACTTTAACATACATACTTATGAACATTTCAAAATCTGTCATAGCTTATTAAAAAAGTAAAACATATCAGCTTATATAAAATTTATAACAATTAAATAGAAATTAGAATACAAATAATTAACAAAAACAAAACATGAACGCTGAAAAAGAGCTCTACAAAGACTACATAGACATTTCACAAATGTCACGAAAATACACTTAAATGTTCACTCGATCTTAACAGAATAAATACATCAGGAAGAATTATATTCATAGAAGAATTTCCATATCAAAAATGTTAGAAAACCATTTTAAAACAGCCGATATCTGTTGATTTTCGCCCCTTTCGCGAATATAGTAATATACGCTCTTTAGTCGTACCGAGCACATATCAGTAAAAGGGGGAAAAATTACAGATCTTTAGGGTATGGGTAACCTATGGTCTTTAAAAATCGATTAGGAATTTATAAAAGGTATTTCTTGTGTTAGGTTTAAGAAAGAATGTCTCAAAATATTGTAAAAAAAACATTGAAACTAGCGACAGCTCCCTTGCAAGGATATTTTGGATCTCCAAAAATGAGGTTTTTGCGGTCAATATTTCACGCTGCAGAAACAGAACAGAACTTTGAAGGTAAATTGTGAAAAATCTAAAGACTTCTAGGTAAATAAGCACAGCACATGGTTGAAATTAATGAGTAATGTAGCCAAAACTAGAATTGCATTCTGTTTGAATGTACTTTGCATGCCATGAAATGGGTAAAATTTCTCAATTTTTCATTAAAAAGTAGGTGGGTGGGGGAAAGGGTGTCAGACAATTCACCCCCAAGACAATTCATCCCCTGGACAATTCACTCCAGAATTTGATTTCCTTGGACAATACACCCCCAAGACAATTCACTGCCATATTTTTTATATGATATTGTATTGTCATTTGCTTTTGTCATATTTTAAAATAAGTTGTGAACAGATGTTTGGGGTTATAATTTTGACTTTGTAGTACAATTTTGATGTGAAGATAATAAATGTAGTATGTAAATGAAAGATGAAATAGTGTTTTTTGTCAAATGCAATCCAACCAAAAATGTTTTTTTTTCTATAAACTGTGTTACAACATATAAAATTGAAACAAATTAAGTATTTTGTATTTATAATATTTGTGCATTGGATTTAAATATTATAATATTATTAGGTTAACTGCTATTTTATTATTTGAGAATTTTGTCAAATATTGAAGTTGATTAATTAGTTTCATTTAATTCTTAGAATTTTACATTGTGGCAATTACTTATTTATTCATATTAGATGGGCTAATTAATTTAATAAAATATTATAGTTTAATTGATGAGAAAACCTTAATTAAAGAAAGGAAATTTAATCTGGTTGGAAGCGTGCTATTAATGGGTATTACAATCAAGCATTCACACACCTGACAAGGCTTTATCAAAGTGTCAACACAGATAAACAAAGACTTCAGTTGCACACATTGACAAATAATTATGTTGGGCTGGGCAATTCTAAGACCTGGTATTGTATTAAAAAATTCCATTGTTGTTCACCTGATATTTTGATTATTATTTTTATTTAACTGCCTATAAACACAAGTGTTTCATTAAAAAAATTATTATTTTTATTCTTATTATCCATTAAGTTGTTGGATTTTCTCTCATTGAAGGATTAGTGATAGAAGTTGTGTTTTGTAATGTTGTGTATTGAAACATATTTTAGTCTGCAATTATCAGTATTCATTTCAAAGCCAGTATCAAATTCACACCATTTTATGTTATAATTTTTTAAAATGCTACTTATACACGAATACCTCATGATTTATTAAATCTACTATAATACCGCTAGTATGCTCCTCTTAAAAATGGTTTGAAATGTAATGTACTTTTTACAAAAATTGTACTCAATTCAAGTCCACTTCAATCATACAGTATGTTAACTCATTCCATACTACAGCCTTATCTCTAAGCAACCCCAATCAGTAATAGCCTTATCTACCATTAGATAATCAGTACCCTCATCAGCTCTAAATGCCTCACAGATTATCTGTTAATTGATACCTTTATGGGTGTGAAAAAGGTTGTTTTTTAGGTGTTGTTACTTTGTTGACTGATTATGTGACAAATATTTTATTATTATATTTCCCATTTAAAAATAAATATAGTAATTTTATAAAATTTTCGAAATCTTGCCTAACTTATCAAATAAAACAATTAGATTATTTCCAAATAATGTATCCAATACCATTATTATTAATTTATACACTTTTTACAAATATAAACTGTTTTAATGAATAAAATCAATCTTAAATAAAACATAAACACATAATAAATTATTTAATGACATAAAAACAATAATAAGATATAGTTAATAATAAGATATTGTTAATAACAAAAGCAAACATCAATAGATAAAAAGCACAGTTATGTTTCAATTGAAAGTAATTTTATGAAAAAAAGAAAGAAATTCTGAGAACATCTTAATATGCTTTTATTAGAACTTCATAAAAATAAAAAAGAATACAAATAACTATCCTTAGAAAACAGATATTTGTAATTACTAAATCCTAAACAAACAGCAAAAGATACAAAAAAATTGTCCAGGGAGCAGGGGTGAATTGTCTAGGGGGTGAATTGTCTCCTCGGGGTGAATTGTCTTGGGGGTGAATTGTCTCGCTTCCGGGGGGAAGATCAAGGGCAATAGTTTCACAAGTGAAGAAGCTGGCCTTGTCTTTGGTTTTATTTTCAATGCATGTTGCCTTAGCGCTATGTTATGACACTGACACAAATAGGCGTTCTTGTGTCACTTTCTGTTTTGATGAAATGGATTTGACTGTTTGCTGCCTTTCGGAACTTGAAATTTGGGCAAAAATATATCCCCTGCCCCCTTAACCCTTTGCATGCTGGGAAATTTGTCGTCTGCTAAAATGTCGTCTGCTGAATTTCTAAAATTAGCATTTTCTTTGATTTTTTTCAAAGAATACTATCAGAATAGCAAACAGTTTGGATCCTGATGAGACGCCACGTTTTGCATAGGCCTTTAAAATTCGGTTCCCGCACTGAAAGGGTACATGAATGTTATCCACGTTTATAATTGATATTTTTGTTGTTGGTATTGAATGTATTTACTACAACAAAAATTTTGTTGGTCAAATGTTGAAAAAAAATCCATTAATTGAACAATGATGAAATTATTCACATACTTAAGTGCAATTCAGTGTCGTTACAGTACTGTAGATTTCGTCTGTGTGGTTAATCAAGTGTATCTACTGTAGATTATTTTTAATTTATTGAACATCATTTTTTCACACCTGAGGATGTTTACGTCTGCTGCATCTTTTAGGCTTGAAAGCCACAGGTTGTGAACAAATGTGTGCATGTGTGCATATATTTTATTTCTTAGTTCCTTCCTCACCTGAATAATTACAAGACAGTGTGTGATGATGAATATGTATTATCATGCTTATGACAATGTGTTGACCTGGAGCTCCTGCAGTTAAGACTCAAAATGTGGGAAGAATTTTCAATATTAAGAGCTTAATTCTATGCATTAATCTCTGACTCACTGAAAAACATATTTTAAAGTTGACATGGTCATGTGCCATGTGGATCAACCAGAGTACCTAATTTAAGCTCCACCTATATTGTATTGTCACCACCGAAACAATTTACATGGACCCTGGTCCCAGAATGGAAATCGAATACTGGTTGCTGGTGTGACTGCACCAAATTGGCCTTTATTATCAGGCGATCAATTACTTGTAAATGAAAACCTACGGTGGAAACTTTTTCGCATTATAATTATTATTAATATTTATTATTGTTACAGTTACATGTAAGTTGTGTCAATACCATCAGTGAATTCGTAGAAATATGGGATATTACGTAACCAAATGCATTGATGGTGTGTACATCACAATTTCAGCAAGAAAAGATTTTTCAGATACCAAATAGACAATTTTATGTGTTAAGTTTCTATTTGATAAATTAATGCAGTTGTTTTTTACTAACAATATAATATCACCACTATTGAATGCCCATAATCTATGAGCTGTTAGTTTGTTAGTTTCCATTTTTATTTAATGTCATTTATTAATTTAAAAAAATCCAAATAGTGCCTTATGCCCTCTTAAATACATGCATCCAGTCTTATCTTATTTTGTCACCTTAGACCCCTAGAGAGCACAGTCACCCACGAATTATTAGATTACAATCAGTAACACAGTAACTGATAAGCTGAAGGACACACTCCACACAAATATCTTATTATCTCCAGGTCAAACAATCTTGAGATTTGAGGGTTTTTATTAATTTTAAATGAATACGAAATAAGTTGTTTTTTTATTGAGGAAAACAAGTATTATAATAATTGTTGTAAACAATGTGTTGGCATGGTAAATCTATCAGTTGTATTTGATTTAATTATTGAGAACAATGGGCTAATGAATCTGCAGATTAATTTCACAAAGACAATATTATCAGTTTTAAATACATAGTTTTATTTGTTTGTAATACTACTGGCAATCTTCTTAGTTTTTTACTACAAATTCTTACTTTTTGTTTATCCCTTTACCCCTTAGATACGTATTTTTACGCATTTGTAGTCACTTAGAAAGTTATATTTAATTCAAGACCTTTCTTACTAGATCCAAGTTTTAAAAGGCTTCATTTCCAACCCTTAGATACTGATGAGCAGCAAACAGCATAAAACCTAAACAGCCTGCGTTTTATTCACAGGCTGTTCTGAAGTTATGCTGTTTGCACATAGCCACTTCCACTTTGCTTTTGTGTGGGAAAGGGTTAAACAAGTGTTATATTTTTATGCTTCCCGAAATAAAATTTTGGCGGAGCATATAGTGGCCAGTTTGTCCTTCCTTCCTTCCTTACTTCTTTCCGGCACACTTTTGTTACGGTTTCTCATAGCGCCTTCAACACTTTACCGATCTCTTTCATATTTGGCATGTAGGTACCTTGCATGGATCTCTACCTTTTGATGAGGTTTGAGGTCACTGGGCTCAAGGTCAAGGTCACCGAGGCTAATAATAGATTTTCTGTCACGCTTTTGTTACAGTTTCTCATAGGGCCTTCACTTCTTTACGGATCTCTTTCATATTTGGCATGGCTAAGGTTACTTGCATGGACCTCTACCTTTTGATGAGGTTTGAGGTCACTGGGTTCAAGGTCAAGGTCACAGAGGCCTAATATTAGATTTTCTGTCACGCTTTTGTTACAGTTTCTTATAGGGCCTTCACTACTTTACTGACCTCTTTCATATTTGGCATATAGGTACCTTGCATGGACCTCTACCTTTTGATGAGGTTTGAGGTCACTGGGTTCAAGGTCAAGGTCACCGAGGCTAATAATAGATTTTCCGTCACGCTTTTGTTACAATTTCTCATAGGGCCATCCGCCTTCACTACTTTGGTACAAAGATCTCTTTCATATTTGGCATGTAGGTACCTTGCATGGACCTCTACCTTTTGATGAGTTTTTAGGTCACTGGGTTAAAGGTCAAGGTCACCGAGGCTAATTATATATTTTTCCGTCACACTTTTGTTACAGTTTTTCATAGCGCCTTCAATATTTTACTGATCTCTTACATATTTGGCATGTAGGTACCTTACATATATAGACCTCTACCTTTTGATGACGCTTGATGTCATTTGGGGTCAAGGTCACCGAGGCTAATAATAGATTTTTTTAGGTGGTTATTAACACATAGATTGACAAAGCGCATCATCGGGGAGCATCCATGGTTTTCAACGATACTTGTTGTTAGGAGTTTACTAAGGAGTTATAATGCTAGGGTTAAAAATGATTGAACAAGTACCAAACAAATATTTGTGCAAATGGGGTGTCACTGGGCCAATTGTTGTGCTGCTCATTTGACACTTAACAGTAAAACTTGTTGTTCAATGTCATAAGTTGGCAGTCATTTAGTCCAGCCCAAAAAAGGGACCTTTTACACAATTCAATATTCAGTCTCATAATTTAAGATTCAATGTGACAGACTTTCAATTGATTTAAGGGCTTCTAAATGCTCACACCTCACATCAAAGATGATGAACAGTCTCTGGAAAAACCACAATGGGATTTCAATCAGGCAACATTCATTTTAATTTGTTCCCAGCATTTCATAAGCACTTTTTATATTGATCATTAAATTGTTCATCATAATCCATAAATAAACATTTAAAATGTATTTACAATTTCTTTTGAACATTCTCTCCAAATGCTTTGTGACACTATTTCCAATATTCTATCAGAAATTGTGTTTTTGTTTTGTCTCTTTTTAATTCACCCTAGGGTGTGATGAAGATACAAAAAAGTATGTCAAGGGAAGCTCTGATTTTCTCATTAATTATTTCAAGATAAAAGAGTTGTACATTTCATGCAAATTAAATATGCTTCAAAACATTAAGGGTATTGCACATGCTTGATAATAGATTCTTTGTGTCTCACATCACTGAAGCACAAGCTGCAATCTACTGTTGTGCAAATGTCAAATTTTAAATCTAACTTTCATTTTTACCTGAAGTATTTAGTACAAATACCATTTCATAATTATTTGACGAGTTGATAAAACTTTTTACCTGAGAAATGGGGTTATATTTTCAATAAGTTGCCAGTAGCAGACATGGGGTAATCATAATTGTTAATCTGTTATCATCATGATTATTAATTGATTACTTTTTTCATTAATCATGGATTGATCATTAATGAAAGCTTTTGTATTACTTAAATAATAATTTTATAGATTACCTCTACAAGAGGTCATTACTCATTATTATTTTATGATTTTGATTACTTTTGACAAAAAGCAGATTCAATTTCAATTCATGAAGACAAATGACACATTAACAACATCAGATACTTGCCAACTTATCATGTAGTTAATTACTCAAGTGGTGTAGATCTCTGATAGCTCTCGGTCCGAGGGGTATTTCAAGGGATTAAGTCTGAACAATAGTTCTTATTTGGAACTTGCCTACAACTGGTTTTTCCGCTAATTTACATGAGGTACAAATAAAATTGACCTAGATCCACGGGAATGCGTATTGTTATTCCCCCAACAGGTGAAAATGGGGGGGACTTATGGTTTTTGCTCTGTCTGTCAGTCAGTCACACTTTTCTGGATCCTGTGATAACTTTAAAAGTTCTTCATATTTTTTCATGAAACTTGAAAATATGGATAGATGGCAATATGGAGATTATGCACGTCATTTCATTTTGTTCCTACGTCAAGAATTCTGGTTGCTATGGCAACAAATAGATTAGAAATATTGCTGAAAATAGTGGATCCTGCGATAATTTTAAAAGTTCTACATATTTTTTCATGAAACTTGAAACATGGATTGAAGGCAACATGGAGATTATGCATGTCAATTCATTGTGTTCCAAGGTCAATAATTCTGATTGGTATGGCAAAAAATAGACTAGAAATATTGCTGAAAATGGTGGAGTTTCATCGGTATTGGACTTATATTGCTTGGAAATAGTCTTGTTCAAACTAAGTAAGTACGTTACCAGAATATTCATGTGACACTAGGGTCATAATGGTAAAAAGTTTATTGTACCTAACGATTAGTGGAGTTCCGAATACAGTCTATTGCATTGATGATCTGCATTTATGCAAAAAATAAGTGTTGGAGCTCAATTAGGTGTGGGAACAGTTAAGTAATCAGTCAAATAATTGATTTCATGAGAATTTTAGTGAACCATGTTAACCCATGTATACAAGTTACATTTTGAAAAAGCAATTCATGCAACTTCTGCATCAGTGGAGAGACTCTGGCATTTTCTTTCCTTTCTGATAGAAGTTGAATGAGTGACCGCACTTTTCAAATGCCCATGAACATCAAATGCAATAATCGTGCAGTACCGTGCATCTTTCTTTTTTGTGCAAGTTAATAGGATAAGAATTAAGGGTGTCACGGTACTCTGTAGGACGGTATATCGTAATAGTCTCCTCTCAGTACGGTGCATGATACGCCTTCGAGTGCGTATGGTACGGTACAGCATTTTTCATATGCGCCAACGCGCCAAGTAAACTTTTAATGTTTGGATGTTGTAACAATACGCGGCAAGAAAGATTCCATTGGCGCAATCAATAAAATATGTGGCACAGCAATTGGATCAATGTTAACGGAAATTCTCCCAATATCATCTCATATCACATTTTTAAATGACAAATTTTGTAATCATGAATTTAAAATAAAATAACATTTTTTACAAATTAAAGAAATGAATGTATGAAGAGGTCTTTAAATAAAATTGAAAAAATGGTTTAAAATGGTTTGTATGTTGTTTCCATCTGACAATACGTATCCCGGTACGTATTGTATCGTACACACTGTACCGCGATACGTATAGTAAGGGGAGCGTATCGTGACACCCTTTATAAGAATAGGATTTTTTTAAATAGATGAACAGTTGTTGATCTAGAAGCCCAAATATTATTAAATGCATGAATAAATACATTTGTAATCAATTTGATCACTTTGGTTGAGATTACCAATTAATAATATATAAATGAAAAAAAAACATTAATCATGTTAAAAAATAAGTTAAAATCATTAATTTCATGGATTTTTTTCGAGTAATTGACCACATGTCTGCCCAGTTGCAACTGAGAGTAACATTCTTTTGTGACATAGACATTTTGCTTCACTTCATTATAAGAGCTATCACACTGCAGTTTATAAATTAACTGATAAGATAAGCTATTGGGGGACATCACTGACCCCAGTAGACAGATTATCTCCAGAGCCAATTAAATACGCAGGTTTTGTTTTTTGCTATAATTAGCACATGCTTAACAGTTACATTTCTATGTTTCAATTGTACTTTCTCGTGGAAGCTGTCTACGCCAGCTTTTCACCTTACCTGACCTTTGTAAGACAGACTGTCCAATAAAATTTCCTGCGGCTAGACACAAATAAAGACACTTCATTTATTCCATTGGCTGATTTGAGCGATATATATATATGGTATGTCAATAAAAGATTCGTATTGTGTTTTCAACAATATCATGAAAATATTATTTTTGATTATTTCACCATATTGACGTTGCCAAATGTGTGGGGAATGCTTGCAAAAAAATAATGATGTTATAATATATTATACATTTTGGGAAGTAATTTAAGTATTTCTTTGCATCAATAGCAAATAACATAAAATAATGACCACTTAAACATTAAAATTATTGTTATCCGAACAAGATGTAGCCCCCCCCCCCTCCCTAGCAATTGCTGTGAGGGGTAACAAACACCTGGACATTAAACCCGGGGGGGGTGGGGTGTTCCGCTGAGACTTGCGAAATGTGACCCATTTTTATACTGGAACTCTGATAAAGTAGACCCATTTTGATACAAGACTTTTTATTTTAAAGCATACCCATTTGTATACGATACCATTAAGAATGTGGACCCATTTCAATACAAGAAGTTTTATAAACTGGACCCATTTAAATACTAGCATTTGATAAAGTGGACACATTTCATACTTGAATTTTAATTTTTGTCATATCAATACAGTATACTTATTGAATTTGCTATTATATCTTTAACGCTACTGAAATTTACTTTTTGATACCTATTTATATGGTGTGCGGTAAAAATGCCAGAGGTAAAAATGCCATAGGTAAAAATGCCAGAGGTAAAAATGCCAGCGGTAAAAATGCCAGAGGTAAAGTGGTAAAAATGCCATAGTTAAAAATGCCATAGGTAAAAATGCCAGACGTTATATAGTAAAACAGATTTTTGAGCAATATTTTTTAAGGATATTGAGTATTGTACGGAAACATTTTTTTTTAATTGAACATGTTGTCAATGGTTGGGAATTTGTGTTTCTTTGATGAATCGGTCATTAAAGAAAACTTGTTAAATTCATTGTAAAAGGATATTGAGTATTGTACGGATACATTTTTTTAATTAAACATGTTGTTTGAGAATAATGTGTCAGTAATACATGTTATTTTATATTGTATTCTAAAGATTCACATGCTTTTTGTAAGAAATGAAAGATTCAAATGTGTCTTATTCATATTGTTTCTGTGTCTTAAATGTGTCTTATTTATATGTGACTACGTTCTTATTTTTTGAAGAAATGAAAGATTCATATGTGTCATATTTGTATTTTATCCATGTCTTAAATGTGTCTTATTTAAGACTACATGCTATACCGCCAGTGCGATGCAATAGATCTTATTTCTTAATCTCCACTTTCACACTTAGCGCTGTCTTTAATAAGGCTACCTCTATTTCAAGGACAGATTACTGAAAACTAAATAAAAAGTACAACGGTGATGTTGATCCATGTTGATGTTGATTCTAGCTAGATCATATTTAAGTAAATTATATTAGTTCGGAATTATACAATTGCGTATGCTATGCTTAGAATATATAGTCATTTATTAACATTTATTAACTGTACTGATATCCACATCAAATAATGATTTTACCTGTATTATTTGCCATTGAACGCGTATTTAAAATAATAATGGTAAATAAAACGGACGCTTGCAATAATTGTCATTAACTTTTTCAAACGGTATAAATATAAGACAATGGTAGAGCGTTTACTATTTATTGAAGTTTTTTTAAGGTACACAACAATTTAGCAATAAATGAAATCAGTTATTTTGGCAGTAAATCCAATTTTTCCAGTACAGTAGCCAGGTGCCTGTGTATTGAGCTAATAAGATAGTGATCAACACAGCAGGTTGCTAATACACAGTGTAGACTTCCCCTGACTTTGATTCGAGCACAATAAATCCCAATATTATAAAATTAACAGAACAGAACAGCGAGTTTATTTGCGACATAAGCATATACAGCTAAACATCAAACTACCATAATAATAATTACACAATACACATGCATCAAAATAACACCAAAAATATGTTTATGCATTTTGTACAAATATATGACTTGTGAGAATGTATGATGTAAGAGAAAGCTCTTTCTGTTTTAACAAAGTTAAGTGAATTTTTAAAATCCGCAATTGATAAAGAAAAAAATACAGTTAGATGTTATGTACAAAATTTTAGTTGTGGGGGGAAAATTTACTCTCTAAAAAATCTTTATATTATCTGCTCTAAGTTTAAATGCTGTAATTAGCAAGACGTATCAATACATGCCTCATTTAATAATCAGTCTATAATATATTATGCATTTATATATAAGCAAATTTCTGATTTCAATAGTTTTATGGTTTCCCATATTTATGCCCCCTTCAAACAAGAGGGGGTAGATTTTTTGTACATGTCGGTCAGTCCGTCCACCGAATGGTGATGTATATCGTTTGATGTATATCAAAGTTATAATGGCAGACACAGTATGGTGCCAGATAAGAGATTAGCCCTCCCCAATTAAATCAACTTTTTATAATAATTTAAACATTTATAATTTGACTTCATTCTCATTCACAATCTTACTTTGTGTAAATTAGTATAAATAATGGTTTGTTTATTTTGTGTAGTTAAAATCATCGAAGAATGTGCTTAATTAAAAAAGTGCTTCAGTTTTATAAGTTAAGGAAAGTTTTAATAAATTGATCATTTAATATATGATTTAATTTATAAATTTAGTTTTGAAACAAGAGTCATTTAATAATTAAGATAAGATTTAAATTAATAATTTAATTTTAATCCATTGATCAAGGAATATTAAATCTAAGAATTTAATTTAAAACAGGTGCTTGTTGATCAATGTATAATATAGGAAGATAATTTAATAAGATGTCTTAGCTCAGGTAATATTAAATACCACACAATACCTGGAAATAAGACAGCATTTTGTCTTATTACCAGTTATTGTGTGGTGTAAATGGTGGATTGGTTGTTTATTGTCTTTCTGTGTTCATTTGCTGAAATATGACAATGAATTTATAAAAATGAAGCTCATTCTATTACAAGAAAAGGAATTTTGTATAATGGAAGAGTTTTTAAGTTACAATATTCATGTAACACACATAAATCCTATTTTAAAGGTAACTGGCCGTCAACTGCAGTAGTCTGTTATATATTACGGAGAAATTGCCATTATTACATTATGCAGTAACAAGTCAACTAAACAGCCTGAATGTTGTTGGGTTAAAATGGTTAAAATGCTGATAGAAAGAAAAAGAATTCACATATGAAACATTATGAATTGCATGCTTATGTGCCTTTTTTATAAATTCCATGAGGCCTTTATATTTTATGCCCCCGGTAGGGTGGCAAATAGCAGTTGAACTGTCAGTATGTCAGTCTGTCCGTCCGTCCGAAAAAAAATTAACGTTGGCCATAACTTTTGCAATATTGAAGATAGCAACTTGATATTTGGCATGAAGGGTGTATCTCATGAATCCGCACATTTTGAGTGGTGGAAGTTCAAGGTCAAGGTCATTCTTCAAGGTCAAAGGTCAAATTGCGGCGCAGTCGGGGGCATTGTGTTTCTGATGAACACATCTTTTGTTTTATCTAAATTTAGAATAGCATATAATACATTTCATATTATTTGGTGTTCATCTGATATTCTCATTTGTATTTTCAGTTTGGCCATGCCCAGGAGGGAGTGACTGAGTTATGGGGTGCAGAAGAAGCACAAGCCATCTCGACATGATGAATCATCCCCAACAGCGCTTGAGGATGGTTTCCTGCTCGATGAGGATGAATCCATAACTGAGAACTGAGGATGATACTTCTCTCAACACTGCATTGTATGAAGACAAAGCAACTCAGTGTGGTAAGTCATCGTCATCAACAGAACCAGACTCAGCTGACGTTGGAGACTGTCAAGTTGAGATCACTGTGCCTATCAGGGTTGAGTGTTACATACTGAACGAAGTGATCCAAAGCAATTTATTGTCAATACGCACGCTAGAGACCTGGACATTCACTTTTTACATTCAGATCAAAGCATGGCAAAACATATTTAAGGATGAAAGTATGTGTTAATGAAGCAGGACACACTACTGAATATGTTCATGGTTAGGAAGTTGCCCAAAACCATTTTTTGTGGGAACAAATTTCTAGTGATTTTCTTTTTGCCCTTTAGCTCACCTGAGCACAATGTGCTAATGGTGAGCTTTTTTGATCGGTTTTTGGCAGTCGTGGAGTGCGTGTTGTGTTGCGTCAACATTTGCCTTGTAAACAATCTTGAGGCCACATTCATTGTCCAAACTTCATGAAATTTGGTCAGAACAATTTTCCAAATGAAATCTTGGACAAGTTAAAAAATTGTTCCGGTTTATTGTCCGTCATCATGAAACTTGGTCAGAAGATTTGTCAAAATGATATATTGGGCAAGTTCAAAAATGGTTCCGGTTGGTTCAAAAACATGGGCACCAGGGGGTGGGGCATTTTTCCTTATATGTCTATATATAGCTATAGAAAAACCTGGTATCCGGACAATCGCTCCTACAGACAATCGCTCCTACGCTAAATTTGACAGGGCGGACGGTCGCTCCTACGATGTTTTCACAGGGCGGACAGTCACTCCTACGATGTTTTGACAGGGCGGACAGTCGCTCCTACGATGTTTTGACAGGGCGGACAGTCGCTCCTACATTATTTTGCCAACCCGGACAATCGCTCCTACATTATTTTGTCAACCCGGACAGTCGCTCCTACATTATTTTGACTCCACGGCAAAATGTAGTGTACGCCGATCAAAGGCTAACACCTATGATTAACCGACAATTAAAATTGCCAACTTGTGTCGAAAAATGCAAAAAAAGCCAGATATTTAAATTTGAAATCGAAAATGTCTGTACATTTGAATTCGCCAGCATGTTGCATTTCATGAATTTTGTATTCAATGTATAATTGTTCTTGTCTATTTTGTGTTATTGTAACATATACATATAACATTTTATCAATATATTACAATTCAACACATACAAAAATTGTTCAGTATCACTTTAACACACTATTTTAATAATCATAGAAATGCCGATTAAGAAATTGTTCAGTGTCATATCAATCAATGGGTCAAATGTGAAAACAATGACCTAGCCAATTGTTTACTAACCTTAATTTACTTTAAAGGGATCTTTTGACGGTTTGTTAAATTGACAAAATTGAGAAAAGTTGTTTCAGATTCGCAAATTTTCGGTTTAGTTATGATATTTGTGAGGAAACAGTATTACTGAACATTTGCCATGGTCTAATATAGCCATTATATGCATCTTTTGACGATTTAAAAACCTAAAAATTATAAAGAGTTGCAACGCGAAGCGATTGAATAATTTTGAAAGTTCTAGTGATGTCGTTTAAATTTGTGAAACTACGATGATATAAGGTATAAAATACGCATCTTATGTATCCTTGGCAGGATAGCTCAGTTGGCTAATGCGTTTTTTACTTCGAGTCCTGCTGCGGGCTACTTTTGTTTTCCTTTTTTAAATTTTATTTTTGATTTTTTACTGGAGCTTTTAAAATTTAATGTTTACATTTATCAATATAAAGCATTTAATGACAAACTTCAAAACATGCCAAAATCTGTGAAAAGGCCCCTTTAATATGACGCCATTCTGTAATCTTTATGCACGGTTCGCACATCATAGGTGTCAAAGTGGTCATTATCGATTGATACTACCATTGTTGTTATAGCAATTATTGATTTAATGCGGTTTTTATGTTTATTCCATTCGCAAAATGGCCCTTTATTACAATAAATGTAATGTAAGAACGAATGTCCCTGATAGGAATAATGTAGGAACCATTGTCCAAAGTGCCCTTATAACTACCTTATATTTACAGAATCGACAAACTGTAACATAGTTTGTCAGTAAGTAAATTAATTAATTAAAATCAAATTGATCGGCTCATGTTAAATTGGCTTTCTGTTAACAGGTTGGCAATTTTAATTGTTGGTTAATTATAGGTGTAAGCCTTTGATCAACGAATAATATGTTTTGCCGTGGAGTCAAAAATAATGTAGGAGCGATTGTCCGGGTTGACAAAATAATGTAGGAGTGATTGTCCGGGTTGGCAAAATAATGTAGGAGCGACTGTCCGCCCTGTCAAAACATTGTAGGAGCGACTTTCCGCCCTGTCAAAACATCGTAGGAGCGACTGTCCGCCCTGTTAAAACATCGTAGGAGCGACTGTCCGCCTTGTCAAATTTAGCGTAGGAGCGATTGTCCGTAGGAGCGCTTGTCCGGGATTCGAAAAACCTTTTTAACACTCTATAGAGTGTCCCAATGATATCATGAAAAACATGGCCACCAAGGGGCGGGGCTTTTTCCTTACATGACTATGGTAAAAACATGTTAACACTCTCAGTCGCATTTATAGTCCAATCTCCATGATGAAAAATTCTTATGTGATTATGAATTTTCTTCAGCAACATTAATACCCTGCCCCATACGATAATGGCTCTTATGCTTACATGTTTGTTGCCTGCATCACTGCAGAATATTAGCTTTTTTCTCCCGATATGTTATTTATTTTGTAATATCAACAACTTGCTTAATACGTGTAATAAATTGCTTATTTTTTTATGCCAGTTGTATTGATATGTGTTTATGAATGATGAAGTTTTGATGAAATATCATTAAATTGTAAAAACTATGTTCATGCATTCTTTTATTGCACAGACTAAAATTGTTACTACAGAGGTTTACTTAGAGACTGAATCACATAAATGGTTGCATAAGCTCCTCTGTAGAAGCCGGAACACATTTCATTTAGTTTATCATTATGTACATAAGGGGACATACTTTTAAAGTTTTGATTTTGCTTTTTAACAACACATGGAATCCATATGTTCTTTTCATTAACTTTTTGCATTCTGGGCACTCATACACAATGGACTGATTAATGTCCTCAACAAATTCACTATCACAATGTTCGTCCTCGTCATCCCATGACACAAAATCCGCCTAAGACATGTTGAAGAAAAACAGAAAAGTCACTTAATAACTTGATCGATATGCTAAATATCGGAAAATGGCACAGTATACGGGTCTGAAGATTTCTATACATATACTCTAGGTTGTAATGTTATTTATTATTGGTAAAATTGTGCATTGAATTGAGCGGTAATTTAAGAGAGCAAAGAACACAAACAGCAGATTAGAGCAGACCAAAAAGAGATTCTCTCCATAAGAAGAAAAACTTGTTCAGAGCTTTATTCAAATTATACTACAGGTAAATGGCATTCGGATTATTCAAATTTGAAAAATGCAATTAAAATGAAAAACAAAAATCTAATTAAAACAACCAATTATTAGTTGTTTGTCGTAAGATTCTTATCCCTCCTTTATCTCATTACAAAGGCCATCTTTATATACCGGTAAGCATTGTTTTTTTTCAAACTGGAGCCAGATAAAATCACTTAATAAAACAATGCGGCATGTGATTTATTTTAATTGACACATTACCGTTGAGTGATAATACCGCATACATTATCATTTTAATAATACATAACATATTTGTTTCAAATCGCAAAAACTGGAATGCGAAAGCGAGTTTTAGAAATGTTGATAAGCGTGTTTACTACCGTTGCAACCGTCAAACAGTTGCGCGTTTAAACCTATCTCGCCAAAACCACTGGATGCGCGAGAGTTTGCCGATATTTGGCGAGCTGCCTATCTCTGTTATCTATGTCTCTGATAAAACTAATTACTGCTGTGTTGTTTTTTTCATCCTTTCCATTTGTCTCTTTTATATGTCTGTCAAATACAGGGCATATTAAGGCTCGATTGGTCATTGTCGGCTCGGGTACTACTTACATGTACCCCGGGTACTCTTAAGTATACTTACATGTACCCCGGGTACGGTAAATATACTAAAACGTACCCGGGAAATTTAAAGCTTAATCGGTCGTTGTCGGCTATTTTTATGTCCCCCACTATAGTAGTAGGGGACATATTGTTTTTGCCCTGTCTGTTGGTCTGTCTGTTGGTCTGTCTGTTTGCGCCAACTTTAACATTTTGCAATAACTTTTGCTATATTGAAGAGAGCAACTTCATATGCTTGTGTATCTCATGAAGCTGCACATTTTGAGTGGTGAAAGGTCAAGGTCATCCTTTAAGGTCAGAGGTCAAATATATGTGGCCAAAATCGCTCATTTTATGAATACTTTTGCATTATTGAAGTTAGCAACTTGATATTTGGCATGCATGTGTATCTCATGGAGCTGCACATTTTGAGTGGTGAAAGGTCAAGGTCATCCTTCAAGGTCAGAGGTCAAATATATGAGGCCCAAATCGCTTATTTTATAAATACTTTTGCAATATTGAAGATAGCAATTTGATATTTGGCATGCATGTGTATCTCATGGAGCTGCACATTTTGAGTGGTGAAAGGTCAAGGTCATCCTTCAAGGTCAGAGGTCAAATATATGTGGCCCAAATCGCTTATTTTATAAATACTTTTGCAATATTGAAGATAGCAACTTGATATTTGGCATGCATGTGTATCTCATGGAGCTGCACATTTTGAGTGGTGAAAGGTCAAGGTCATCCTTCACAAGGTCACGGTCATTCTTCAAGGTCAAACGTCATATAGGGGGACATTTTGTTTCACGAAGATAGCAAGTTGATATTTGGCATGCATGTGTATCTCATGGAGCTGCACATTTTGAGTGGTGAAAGGTCAAGGTCATCCTTCACAAGGTCAAGGTCATCCTTCAAGGTCAAATATCATATAGGGGGACATTGTGTTTCACAAACACATCTTGTTTTTAATTATATATATTCACATTTATGTCAATTTTCTGTAAAATGGCCTCTATATTATCGAAACTCATACTCACAAAGCATGTTGAGGCAGTTTTTTTTTTAAATAGAAGTTTGTTTAAGATAATCGGTAGCGCGTTTTACGACATAGGATTTTAGGCGGGAATACAACTCGAGTACAGTCTAATATCGACCGGGTACGATTTAGTATATTTACCGTACCCGGGGTACATGAAAGTATACTTAAGAGTACCCGGGGTACACGTAAGTAGTACCCGAGTCGACAATGACCAATGGAGTCCATATTAAGGGATTAATTATGTCATGCCTGGGGTTGGGCAGCTTCCAGTACTTTGTCCGGAGTATTAGTCTTTAACTATATCACCTATTCACATGAAACTTCATATATGCATATATGGATAGATCTCACTGATGAGAAATTCAGTGCACAAGAACTATAGCTATAGCCCCTTCATTACTTTATTTATCTCACTTTTTTATTGTCCGGGTCATAACGTAATTACAATAAGACCCATTTACATCAAACTTCGAACAAAGGTAGGTTGTGGTGTATAGAAGTGCAGCGTTCAACAATCATAAGTCGAGAACTCTGGCTTGCATATTTCACAATTCTATGCCTTTGTTGGTTTCACATTTTTTTCTTGGTTTCCTGTTTTCCCTGAAACTACTAGTTCATGATTGAAAATTAAGTTTTTATTACATTTAGAAAGGAAATCATACTGCTTATATGGGTTATATCAAATATTTCAGTTGTGTGTGGTATTTTGTATTTTATACACAATAATGAAAAGTGATATAAGTCCTTGGTGTTATATGTCTGTTTGTTTAGAGGGAAAAAGACAGCACAGGAACTAACGTCTGGGATATCGTATCCTTATCAGAAAACAAAACAGTTAATAACTGAAACTGCAAATATAACTCAAATGTATTTAAACATCATCGATTCTATTGGAGAAGTGGTGTGTCCCATAATTGAAACTAGCCAGTACAGTATGTTTCAAGAAGACTCCCGCATGTCTCTGCTAATAACGCTACCAGTGCACGGTGTTGTTAAAGATAAAACACAAACAACTATAATATCAAAACAATGAACCTAACACACTGCCCTATTCAGGCATTTTGTGTAAAAAAAACAACTTGTGGAATGTAACCGGTACACTAAGGTACGACATTGCACCGAAAATGTTTGCAATCTAAATTTCTAGGAAAAAAACTCCAAAACTGTTACACGGGAATAAAAAGCAAAAGAAATACAATTCCGAATGACAATAATTATGCTTCCAATGTTATTGTCTTTCTGGATTGTATTTATCATCACAATAATGGATAAAAGCAACGTTTGGATTATCAAAAGGTAAATGCAATATATTTTCGAGACAAGTCACTTTATATATACAGTGAGTGTTGCAAAATTATGGTCGGAACGTTTTATATTCATCTTTACAGAAATATCGATATGTGGGTCTAATCTTTTACCAAAAAGACATTATATTCAACGTAAATTTTGGTACTGATTTAAGAAAACTCAAAAATTATTATTTGATTCCGACACCTTAAAAAGAAAACATAAATTATTTAATAAAGTTTGGTGTCTTTATACAATGTAATATATTGCTATGTGTATTAACTGTTAAATGAATTGTGATTCTTATCCCCCCCCCCGTAAAAGTCCCTTTGGAGTTCTTTATAAATGGGAGTTAGACAGGGATCCCCCGTCAAACGCCCGTTGGGGTTTATTGAAAATGGGGGATTGACGAGGTTCCCATTCAAACCTCCCACGGGTGTTTAATGGAAATGGGAGTTCCACGGGAGCTCCCGTAAAACTCCAACGGGGGAAGAACATCTACAAACACTTTATTTTCTTATTTAAGTACTTATTTTTTACAATTATGACTTCAGCATGTGTATTTGTAAACATTTAAACAGAAAACAAAGCATAACATTTAAATTACATTTTTTGTAAAATATAGGTAAAATTCTCCCGTCTGGAAAAAACTCCCGTTGGAAAATTGCAATTCTTAACGGGGGAGCCAAAACTCCGTTGGGATCCAACGGGGGATGGCAACTTTATCATCAAATAACTCTACTTTCCAAAAACATTTTAACTCTTTTTTTTTCAATTATATGTATGTACTCAATGCCCCCTACAAATATGCAAAATTTCATAACAATTGTTCAATAAATAAAAAAAATAAGTTTGCAAATAATCTGGATTTGCAAACTTAATCTGGATACTGTTTATGTCTAAACGAAGTCAGAACATTTAACTCCGTTATATAATTTAATATTATAATGTTTATGATCAAATACCTTTTTAGCGAAAAATATACACACCTACGTTTCAAGTAATTAATGACCAATGTGTCCGGCCTAGCTACGCGCAATTTGCGTATTAGGGTTCAAATGACAAACAATCGAATCAATCGAAGTTTTTGTTTAATTGTTCGATAAGGTAATCTGAAATAAAAACATTTTATATATACACTTAGATATATAATCAAAATAATATATGTTTGTATTCAATTGAAAATACATATCAATAATGACCGGCGTTACATGGCGGTGTGATTATTACTAACGATAAGTTATTTTAATAAATAATAACTAATCAACACAATCATGAACGTCGGGTTTCTTAAATAATAATAAACAATTGACAGAGAAAATAAATACAAAATTTAAATTAGTTACCTGCAGGATAATCAAATAACCTGCACACACAAATATATCTAATCCAAAGTGTAATGGCCGTCTGAAATAACTTTCGACCAGCAAATTGAATATTGGAGGGAAAGTGAATGATTGGATGTTACGTGCACGTGTAAAGAATAGGTAAGAATCAACAGTGTGTTAACTATAAAACAACTAAAGGCTTCAATCCACGTTTGATAAAAAGAACTAACTAAAACTACTCAAAACTAATAAACATAAAGTGTTTAATATAAACTAAATTATTATTTATACCTTGTGACACACACAAACCATTCAACATAATGTTGCTTCATTCATAAACAATAAGTGCGTATTTGAAGTGACGTCACAGGTACTTGAATGAAGCTGGTATGCTTATAAATGAAGTATAAATGCAAATTAACCAAAAGTAAACTATATGTGTGAACGCCAAAATAGCAACTGTACAACTAAGATGTTTTACTGCGCTGTTTAATGCAGACGGTATGTGCCTGTTAAACTGTTGCTTCATCGTGAGTTAAACGATTTTAAAAGAGCAAGCACTGTTTCGACATATTTGCTTGTGTCAAGCATTGACTCCTGAATTTCGAAATCCAGTTGTGTCTCATTGTTCATACTATTTTATGTTTTAATTAATTAACGGTATAAATATAAAGACCGTTCATTTGTAGAAAATGAATGAAATACATCTTCCACTATTCATTCAATATTTGCGCACATATTTTGGGGATAAGCCTGACATAAAAATGATTTAACTATTCCCTGTTTTATTGTTTACTGTCACTGATTGGTAATCTGAAAAACATTTGTAAAGCGTGCAGAAAATCATACTTGGACATTACGCAATTTGCTTAAATATATAGTATATATACTAATATTGTTGAGAGTGGAAACTCAAATATGACGACAGTGAAAACTCAAACAAGCATTATTCAATTTAACATAATTAAAATCACTAACCTTGTATTGACTTGAGTTGAAACTCTGTTGTTGAGTCTTTTATACTTACTTCTGTTGGTTTGCACTGGCTGAACCACAAGAATTATGTTGTCGTTTCTTAATAATCACCAAACAACATACTCAATGCATATGTTTGCCAGTTATATTTAGGTTTGCCTGTTGTATTTCCACTATCATATAACTTTAAGCTATGTAATGGATCTTCGTATCCATGCATTTTTTCTTGAACTATGTTACGCTCGATTCCAAACTCATGGACGATTTTGTTGTAAAATGTTGGGTTTTTTCAACACAATGTATACTTATCTACATAACAGCGCAGTAGGGTTAATTTTTAATAATTTGTGATGATGTAATTTGTAAATATTGTCTTAGCGTTCTTTCCAACATTTTCGTGGCAGCCATCTTGTTTTAACTGTCAGTATCGGCTAAGTAGCGAAAGTATGTTTTCCTCCCGAAAACGAGTTGAGGTTCGTCTTCAAAACGCTAAACTAACTAATCATGTGTAATTTGAACCCATTTATTTGTAAACATGTTGTTTTTACGAGAAAATAATACATTGGCCTTTGAAATGCTATTGTAAACGACGCGCACCTAGCTGCCACAGTGGTATCGATTTGCTTCGTCATGCCACAACGGCCGTGGCGTTCCACAAAAAATTGTGGCGCGACACAATGTGGTGCCACATTGGGGTGTGTGGCATGTGGCATGCCACAATGTGGCACCGTGACGAGTATAAATAGCCCGAGCGAACAAAAAGGTGAGCGTCTTTCAAACTCATTATTTAATTGGTAGCTTATAGATAATAACAATATTAAGTAAAGAATATATTATAATATACTTTAATGAATTAAATATATTTGATCATAATTTTTGTAACGCACTTTGAGCCAGTTAGTCTCTTTTCGATAATAGTACGTTTTGATAGGCTACACTTCACTAAACTGTGTATACGTTTTACTATTATATTATCGCCATATCTTAACGAGTTTTCTTCAATAAAAATCTAAACTGTTTTCAAATTTTTTGTCGTCTCTAATCCTTTAAGTTGGAGTTGAGTCATTAACAACAGCAATCACTCGTTCATAATTACATAAAAAACAATTCACAATAACTAGCAAAAAGTACTAACGGAAGACGAAGGCCAGTCAACCCTGAAGGACAAGGACAAGCCTGACAAAGACCAGTCACCCCTGAAGGCGAAGGTCAAGGCTGACTCGCAACATCTTTTGGTGTCAGAAGTGGGATCTGTTTTTAAAACTTCGACAGATCCAGTGATCCGGACCTAGTCTGATGCAACAACCATGGATGACGATTGTGATCGTAATTTTTTTTTCAGGACTGCTGTGGACAGAAGGTATTGTGAAGCGGAGACACAACTTTGTTGTGAAAACGTATCGTTTCTAATGATTGTTCCGAATTGGACATTGTGTCGCAAGCTTCTGGCGATAGTGATCATCCTTCATCAGGAGAAACCAACAGTCCAAGTCAATATAGCAAAGAGAAAATAGACAGATTGACGCTCATTATCAAGGACTTGGTCAAAGAGCTTCAGTGCATGAAAGAAAATAAGCAGACAAAAATAAAATCACCGTAATATGGTGAGAATAACTTACAGCCCCCTGGAATACATACCCTCATGGAAAGGCGCTCTAACACTGTACCTGTCAATGCTGGTATGGGGCGTGACTCCAACCTATCAGCAATGGCACCACCTTTCTATGGGAGGGCTGGTGGGTCATATGGAGACAGGAATCAGAACAGATGGGTTCCTTATGACCAACGGTTCAACCAAGGTCAAGTACAAGGTCGCTAAAATCGCAAAATGCCATGTGGTATAGGTCAGTATCAACGATATGGATACAGAACAGTAAACCCAGATCATGTGAAGATATCCCCATTCACAGGGAAGGAAGATTGGCAGGTTTGGATTTCGAGGTTTGAGGCAATAGGTATGCGTTAAGGATGGGATGATGACACGAAAATAGACCAGCTATTACCTCGGTTGGAAGGTCAAGCAGCACAATTCATCTTCACTTAACTCCCTCAAGATGTGATGAACAATTATAATCTGGTGATTGGTGAGCTTAATAGCCGCTTCAGAGTCATCGAAACAGCGAAGCCATTTGCTTCAAAGTTTGCACACAGGTATCAACGGCAAGGGGGGTCAATTGAAGACTATGCTACCAATCTGCGAGAATTGTATGACAGGGCACATTCAAGTCAGGATAAAAAGACTAGGGATGAAGATCTTGTGCGAAGATTTTTAGATGGCTTACGTGACGAGGAGGCACGGTTTGAAATCGAATTTTGACAAGGACCCATCAACTCTTGACGAGGCCGTGTACTATGCCGTTACATTCAGCGAAGTGAGAAAGTCTCAAGACTCAGATCGCCGCAGGAAGTTTGCTCGGGTAGTGCGAGAAGATCAGTTCTCTCAACGGGGCTCATCTGAAACACATAACGAAACAGTCAACAAAAGGCATTTCAACAGAGTTGCGCAAAATACAAGTAAACATGTTAACCAAACTGAGCTCTTGAACGACATACTAAAGCGCCTCGATAATTTGGAGCATAAACAACCTGCTTATAATAAGGGGCATCAGCTGAAGAAGGCTGGTGTTGAATGTTTTAGCTGTCACAAGCTTGGAAATTTTGCGCGTGAATGTCCGGAGAAGAAGAATGACAACAAAATAGAACAAAAGGCAAGCACTCAAGAAACACACAGGAAGAAACCTTTAAACTTCAAGGGACCAGCCCTGTCGGCCAAGGAGAGGTCCAAATAGATGTAGAAGAATCCGAACAAAGGAGGTAACAAAGGAGCAAGGAGCTCCAAGGGAAGCATTGAGAGACTTAAGGCGGTCACTAGCAGATGGAGTATACGTCCATGGAACGGTTTACGGGATGGAGTTGATCTTTACAGCGGATACTGGGGCATCTCGAACTGTAATATCCAGTAAGGCATTTGACAAACTACCATGCAGCCAAAGTTGGTGCGGTCTGCCTGTTTAGTAGGTGCAGGGGGTTGTTCCTGTGCCTGAGGTGGGAAAGGGGAGTTTTGAAATATCACTTGGGCCACACAAACTTTTCAAAGAAGTGATTGTGGCAGACATCGAGGATGAAGCCCTACTATGATATGATATACTGATGGGTAGCGGTCAGGGACCGGCTGACATCATTTTAAGCCAAAATAAGATCGTGTTAGATGGTAAGGAGATCCCGGTTTTTCAAGTGGGTAGAGGAAAATGCTCCAGAAGAGTGACAGTGGCGGATGATGTGAAAATCCCTGGATTAACGGAAGCACTGGTGGACGTTTACATAGATGGAGAAGAATCAGACGATTGCTTAATGGCTGCGGAATACATAGTGGAACCTAGCAGTAATTTTAAGGACAAATATCAGTTGGTCATGGCTTCCACCCTTGTTGATATCAATAAACTGTCGACATGCAAGGTCAGGGTCTTGAAACCGATGGATGTTGAAGTTACCTTGAGGCAGAATGCTGATGTCGGTAGAGCGGAGCTGATTGAAAGAATTGCAAGCGTCATCGCAGAAGAAGAACCTGAAAAAGTAAAGCAAAAACATGGCAAACTGAGAAAAGTTTCTGAAGTTAGCAGCACGCAAGCAAAACTGCATCAGTTTACGGATCAATCAATACCGGATCACCTAAAAGACCTTTATGAAAAATCTGTTAATGGCAAGAGCCAAGAACAACAGCGTACTGTCGCAGCTCTTCTATGCAAATTTGGTGAGGCATTTTCGAAGAACGAATGGGATGTCAGCCCTACCAATGTTGCATTACACTCAATTGACACTGGAGATGCTAAGCCAATCAAGCAGAGGCCACGATGCGTGCCACTCGCATTCGCAGAAGAGGAGAAATCTGCAATAGATGATCTTCTGAAAAATGGGGTTATACAGAAAAGCACGTCTCCATGGGCCAGCCCAATTGTCTTTGTGAGGAAAAAGTCTGGAGCTATCAGACCCTGTGTAGACTACAGAAAGCTCAATGCGGTGGTCATACCTGATGTGTTCCCTTTGCCAAGGTCTCAAGATTGTCTTGATGCAATTGCAGGCTCTGCTTACTTTAGCAGTTTCGATCTAAAAACGGGTATTTTCAAATACCTGTGAAAAGTGAGGATATCCCGAATACAGCATTTACCTGCAAGTATGGACTCTATGAAATGACGCGTATGCCCTTCGGACTGAACAACAGTGACAGCACTTTACAGCGAACGATGGAGCTCGTACTTCAGGGTCTGCAATGGCAAACATGTCATATATATAGGATGACATAATTGTCTATGCAATAACATTTCAGCAAAACATTGAGATGGTTTATGAGGTCTTGGAAAGGATAGCAGAGGCCGGCTTGAAACTTAGTCCTGACAAATGTCACCTTCTAAAGACTGAAGTCGTTTTCTTAGGGCACGTGGTCTCCAAGGACGGTGTTCGGCCAAACCCAGTGAATGTATCCAAAATACTATCCTGGCCATAACCTGTTAACCAAAAGCAGGTGAAGCAATTTGTCGCAACAGCATCATATTACCGTCGTTTTGTGAAAAACTTTGAAAAAATTGTCAAAGCATTGACAGACCTGACACGTAAAGATGCCCTATTTGTATGGACAGAGGCTTGACAAGAAGCATTTGAGGCACTGAAAGGGCAACTTACAAGTCCCAATGTAATGAGCTACCCTCTTAACGATGGAGGTACCTTCTATCTTGACGTTGACGCGTCAGGTGTTGGAATTGGTGCGGTCCTGTCTCAGATGCAAGACAATAAGCTACGGGTGATAGCATATGCCAGCCGTGGTTTGAACAAGGCTGAAAGAAACTACTGTGTAACCGAGAGAGAGTTTCTTGCCGTTGTGTACTTTGTTCAGTATTTCAGGCAGTATTTGATGGGCAGACAAATAATAGTAAGATCAGATCACCAGGCTCTAGTGTGGTAGTTTAGTATGAAAGAGCCGAATGGAAAGATAGCCAGATGGATTGAAATATTAGCAGCATCCATTTTTTAATTGAATACAGACCTGGCAAACATCAGCCACACTGCGACGCCTTGTCAATGTGTGAAGTACCAAGAGACTGTGAATGTGACAGGAATGATACCAGTGAACCTCTACCCTGTGGTCCATGTGCGAAGTGTCGGCGAAGAGCAATATTGATGAAGTCTGAAGATTTTGCGGCCCTGCTTGCTGAAAAATAAACCGGAAAATTAAGGACCGTTGACACTAGAAGTACAGTTAAACCCTGGTTCCAACAATTTACCCCAGAAGAAATTTCCAAAATACAAGACAGGGATCCTGACATCCAAATCATTAAACAAGCACAAATCAAAGGGGAAAGACCAGCAGTTGGTGACATGGCAAGGGAAAGTGCTGCTGACAGATTTAACTGGACCCTCTGGGAACAACTGTATCTTGAAGATGGGGTGCTATGTAAGCGTTTCAAGAAAGAGAACGGGACAGGACAATATACTCAAATTATAGTCCCAGTTGAGTTGAAGCAAGAGTTGATGCAGTTGGCACATGACAATGTAATATCTGGGCACCTTGGGATAAAGAAAACTCTCCAAAAAATATTGCACCAGTTCTTCTGGTTTAATCTGAAGGAAGACCTGAAATTATACATAAAAGCTTGTGATACCTGTGCATGCGACAAGAAACCACAGAAGAAAGCAAAAGCTCCGATGGGCCATTTACCAAGCGGCGCACCATGGGACACCTTAGCAATTGATTTTTTGGGACCATTGCCAGTAACAGAACGGAGTAACCGATACATTATGGTGGCTACAAACAATTTCACCAAATATGTAGAAGTAATTGCTGTCCGACACTGAGCGCCAATGACTGCGCTTTAAAATTTGCAAACGAGTTTATAGCCAGATGGGGTGCACCGTTGTAAATTCACACAGACAATTCCAAGCCTTGTGCAAGCTCTTCGAAATAAGGAAAACGCGCACTACTCCAAGAAATCCAAAATTGAATGGTCAAACTGAGCGTTTCAATAGAACACTGGTCAAAATGATTAAGGCTTACCTGGTTAACCAAGACGAATGGGATTTATACCTGGGATGTCTGGCAGGGGCCTACAGATCAACGCCACACGAAGCCACCGGTCTTTCGCCAAATCGGATGTGTCTTGGGAGAGAGGTGAGGGTACCTGCTGATCTTGTTTATGGATATGCAAAGTGCAAAGAGCAAATATCAGACGCGAAATGTGTCAGTTCTATCTGAGCACATGAAAAAAGGCACATGAAATTGCCCCGAAAGCACATGAAGGCAAATGAAAAACGTAGCAAAGATGCATATGATGTCAAAACAGTATTTCATACATACAATGTAGGTGATGCTGTATGGCTTCTGCATGAATCACGAAAGGTGTGCGTGATGCAGACGCTCGAAAAGGCATTCAATGGGCCATATTTAGTGGTAGAAAAGAAGTCACCTGTCACCTACAAAATACTGCTGAATGGGAAAGGTGGGTCACAGATGGCTTATCATGACAAGTTAAAGAAATATGAAGGAAAGAGGCCAACCTGGTTGATTAAAGCGGCGAACCATTTGGTTTCGCAAAGCAACACTCATTCGCAAGCATAATTAAACATGAAGCTATTTGTTTACGCACACATAATCAAGTACATAGTCATGACAAAATTATTAACTCCGAGCACGCACCAGACCTCATCACATCACCAATTCCTCACGCATAAGGCTCCAACAAAAGCTAACATTTCCTCAACTACTCGCTCACCTTTGATTCTCAACCCCTCCCTCTTTTGGCGTAAATGACGATATGGTCACGTTGATGGTTGTGGCGTATTGCTTGTGGAGCCAATCCTCAAAACCGGTTACTTCTTGTGTATTTCCAGGGAACAATGGAGGCTCGTAGGACCAACAGACGCCAGTTCACCTGCCTGCACTGCGCACAGAAGGGAAACATACGCGTCATAGAGAAGTATACAATGGTTGATCACATTTACAAGCAACACTAGGCCCTCGACGATTGCCTATTCTATTGTACGTTGTGCATGTTTAGGTGCACCACAAACGAAGCCCTAAAAAAACGTGACAAACTACACAAAACAGCCGGCGCTAGCTGGCAACAACAACGACCAGACGCGATTCCTCCGCAACAATGCCAATCCAAAGCCTGTTACAGAAGGAACGGACTTCAGGGAGGCGACACAATATGAGACGGACCATCGAGTGATCATGATCTCCGACTCCTTGATGTGTGACCACGAAGAAGAAAAAAACAACGATGGTCTAGTCACGATAAAAGTCACGCCGGAAGTCATGGCCCAGTTATCTTTTCATAAAAGGTGCAGGAATATGACCCCTGTAACCCCGGAATGGGCGATCTGCTTTCCAGCGGGACACACCGCCAGACGTCGAGCGCAGCTGTAGCACAACCACAACAACCGTTTCGACCATCTGCGATTGCCTTCAACTCTCCAGCTGTAGAACAACCACCACAACTGTTGAGACCACCCGTCATAATAAACTCTCTAGCCAGCACCACCAGCTCTATGACTCTCAACGCCCATGCACCAAAGCCGAACAGCTCCGCAGACGCGGATCAAGCCACATCCACGGCTGAGGTGTTGCACACACCTGTAAAGGTGTTGCACACACCTGTTGCTGGGCCGACACTTAGACAGGTTTCGCCAGGATTCCATTTTGCTCACACCCTCTTCCTTGATGATGATACGGCTTTTCCTTTATCACCGCCTGAAACCAGAAACATCACAGAAGTTGGCGTACAGACTGACGATGTGAGGCCATCAGAGGCAAACCAGACACTGTTGTTCAATGCCATCGCATCCATCCTTGAGGCCGGGTTCGCGAAAGTGGATGAGGCGATCAACCGGAACACCAGGGGCATAAGGGATGTCGATAGTGCCTTGACCAGGATGACCTCGACCATGGACAGGATCGAATGGGCAGTAGGGCGCATCGACGCCGACTCAAGACCGCGGGGCAGGCCGGAGGAGACCTACCGAAGAGGCAGCGCCTTCTCGAAGACAAATAAAACAATAATTTTAGAAGATAAATTATAATTGTAGGAGATAAATTTTGCTTTATACTATCTATCATCATCAGTATTATAAATAAAAAGTAACCGTTAAGAATAGTCATTCCCATTAACTTAATTAAAATTATTTTATTTTTCACACCTTGCCACATGTATGGGCTTATTATTCATTATTACCTTATAGTCAGCTATGCTTAAAGATCTAAAGTATTCTTAACATTTATCAATTGAAGAACTCCAATTAGTTGAAAATTGTCAAATATGTATCAAATCTGGTATTATTTTAAAGTTTAAATGTTTGTCGATATCTAGTCATGTGTATTAGAACACTAAAATTGTTTGATATCTATGGGATAATGATGTTAACAATTCTTATTGTTTTGAAATATTGTATGTCAGATTGTCATAATTTTAAAATTGAGTTGTGATTGTTGCAATGTTTAAAATGTTTAAGCCTTGTTTATTTAAATGTCAGTTCCAGGATTGCATTTCTGAATGCGTTGGTGTTAAGTGTAGTGCTTACTGTAAAATTGCAGAGTTTAGATGAGGGAACTGTAAAATTGTTATTTGTTAATAAGATTATTTAACAACTTTATTGTTATTAAATTGTTTGTTTTTTGCAAATATTTATTATTCACAAAGTTGTTAGAGTTATGGCTATCAGAGTTTAGCCAAAAACAACGAGGGGGTAATGTTGAGAGTGGAAACTCAAATATGACGACGGTGAAAACTCAAACAAGCATTATTCAATTTAACATGATCAAAATCACTTACCTTGTATTGACTTGAGTTGAAACTCTGTTGTTGAGTCTTTTATACTTACTTCTGTTGGTTTGCACTGGCTGAACCACAAGAATTATGTAGTCGTTTCTTAATAATCACCAAACAACATACTAAATGCATATGTTTGCCAGTTATATTTAGGTTTGCCTGTTGTATTTCCACTATCATATAACTTTAAGCTATGTAATGGATCTTCGTATCCATGCATTTTTTCTTGAACTATGTTACGCTCGATTCCAAACTCATTGACGATTTTGTTGTAAAATGTTAGTGTTTTTCAACACAATGTATACTTATCTACATAACAGCGCAGTAGGGTTCATTTTAAATACTTTGTGATGATGTAATTTGTTAATATTGTCTTAGCGTTCTTTCCAACATTTTCGTGGCAGCCATCTTGTTTTAACTGTCAGTATCGGCTAAGTAGCGAAAGTATGTTTTTCTCCCGAAAACGAGTTGAGGTTCGTCTTCAAAACGCTAAAATTAACTTATCATGTGTAATTTGAACCCATTTATTTGTAAACATGTTGTTTTTACGAGAAAATAATACATTGGCCTTTGAAATGCTATTGTAAACGACGCGCACCCAGCTGCCACAGTAGTATCGATTTGCTTCGTCATGCCACAGGGGCCGTGGCGTTCCACAAAAAATTGTGGCGCGACACAATGTGGTGCAACATTAGGGTGTGTTGCATGTGGCATGCCACAATGTGGCACCGTGACGAGGAATAATAGCCTGAGCGCGTTCATTCGGGACTCCAACATTTCTAAAAGAGCCTGAACTCCATCTCGTTTTTTTTTTAAACTAGAACTTCTAAATTAAAACTTAGCAAAAAGGTGCGCGTCTTTCAAACTCATTATTTAATTGGTAGCTTATAGATAATAACAATATTAAGTAAAAGAATATATTATAATATACTTTAATGAATTAAATATATTTGATCATAATTTTAACGCACGTTGAGCCAGTTAGTCTCTTTTCGATAATAGTACGTTTTGATAGGCTACACTTCACTAAACTGTGTATACGTTTTACAATACTATTATCGCCATATCTTAACGAGTTTTATTCAATAAAAATCTAAACTGTTTTCAAACTTTTTGTCGTCTCTAATCCTTTAAGTTGGAGTCATTAACAACAGCAATCACTCACTCGTTCATAATTACATGACAAACAATTCACAACCACTAGCAAAAAGTACTAACGGATGACGAAGGCCAGTCACCCCTGAAGGAGAAGGCCAAGCCTGACAAAGACCAGTCACCCCTGAAGGCGAAGGTCAAGGCTGACTCGCAACAATATACCTATCTAGTACGGATAAATACATAACTTGACAAAGGACAAGTTTCACTCTTTCCTGATATATTTCGCTTAAATAGGTTTTTGTCAAAGTTTGTTTTTACAGTTTGGCTATATTTTCTTTATGTTACTAATAAAACAATTAAATATTGCCGTCAACAAATAAAAATTGATTAGACAGAAAATGATGTAATGGCCTTTAAACGGCAGTAACCAATTAGCGCCAGAAAAACATGCTTAAACGAATTCAATGTAACAATAATAATGATACTGAAAATGTTATTAATTTTTATGACCAGGTAATTAATCACAATAAACACATTTTAAAAATAAAGATAATAATAATAATAATAATAATAATAATAATAATAATAATAATAATAATAAAACTAATAATAATAATAATAATATTTATTATTACTTTAATTATTATTATTATTAGTAGTAGCATTACTATTATTACTATTACTATTACTATTATTATTATTATTATTATTATTGTTATTATTATAATAATAATTATTATTATTATTATTATTATTATTATTATTATTATTATTATTATTATTATTATAATTATTATTGTTACTATTATTACTATTATTATTATTATTATTATTATTATTATTATTTTTATAATTATTATTATTATTATTATATTATTATTATTATTATTATTATTATAATAAAAGGTAGGAGCAACTGTTTACCACCACACAGCCAGAATGTCATTCAAGATTTACTTAACACAAAAATACCTTTGTATATGTGGAACCTTGTTCATATTTGTAATAAACCTAATTTAATAGAAAGGAATTGATTAATACATATTTGAAAACTAGATAAATAAAACTGTCCATACAAAGACAATCAATACACAGTATCAATTACCAACAATTCGTCGAATTACACGTTGACGTTAGGGATAATTATTGTTTCTGTGTTGAATGACTGCATTCGTAATAACCTAGATGCCAACGTAATAGTAAGATAGACAGCATAGTGCTGATCAGTTTAAACAACTTAAAGAAATCACGGCCGTGTACTCATTATTTATGGTAAATACACGTGTAAATCTTAAAGCGTATGATCGGTGTTATTAAGACATGTGGAAAATTGAGTTAACACGAATACAATCAATTTAAATTGAATAAACTCCGATTTGTATTCTTAACGCAAGATTAGTTTCAGTATGTACATTAACCCTTATGGTGTTGAATGAACATCAATACATGATCCGTGAGAAGACATTGTTCCCCCATAAAAATTGATACGTGCGCATGAGAAAAGCTTTTTATGGCTTCTTGATAATCACTATCGCACATCTTCAAACGCGTTTGTGACCTGATATCCGAACCGCAGTTTGACAGACAATTTCCTGATTCTGCTTTTGTTGTAACGAGAAAGGATGTCATGCGTTTACCTAAGATGGCATGTTAACTGTGCAAGCCACTGAAGGTAAAATGTACGCTTGACTCTTCCATCTTTACGCAAGGAGGCGAATTTTTTTTATTAGGATGCATTGTTTTGTTCTGCAAATACTATGTTTTTACATTATACCACTATCGATTAAATGCGTATACATCTATATTATTTTAAACCTATTTATTTTAGCTCGATTGCATCGAAAGCCTTGGGCTTATATAAACGCTCTCGAGTCCGTTTCCTGGGCCTAGAATCAGTACTTGGTGTCTTTTGGGAGATCTAAAGAACGCTCCCACGGTGGGGGTCGAGCCAATAACGTCCCGGTCGCTAGGCGGACACCATATCCATTACACCACGGCGACATCTACATGTATATACATGTATATTGATAAATATATTTCGGGCTTATTGTGTTGACGCCCGTTTAAATAGTGTAAAAGGCGGATTAAAAACAGTATTGAACTCAATGCACTTACGAATGCGAGGAAGGTAAGATAAACAACGTGCATTGTTAAATTAGATGGTATTTAATTGATAACTGTTGTTGTTTTCATTTTCTAAAGTGAGTTGTTTGTGTATCAAAATTTAAGCAAGATTCAGATAGATACTCCCCTTACTGACATGAGCAAACATTCAAATAAAATACTGACATAATAATATCACGTCAACATAAAGGTGAATAGAAATTACCAGAGTGCTAAGAGTCATTTAAATATGAACTTGCTTGAACAAAAATAAAAGTACGATACAAATAATTCACTTAATAACTCTCAAATACACTGTTTTAAGTAATCAATAGACACCGATATACTTGTAAAACGAAACACACAATTTATATATTTAAATTTCAACTAAATACTTCATCAAATGTAGACAACGTGAAATACAAAGGAATTTTTACAAATAAAAAACGTTTGTAAAATACACAAACATATGTGAGATAATAACACACATTCCTTTCATTTAACCGGAATTTGATTATCTAAACAGTTGTTAGTGTCTGCAAAAAACATATACATTACGGTGATTACCTGAAGAACACATTCTTATGTAAATAGTATGCCAAAGACGTCATACAAACATTTTTTGCTTGAAATTAGCCTGTACCGTAAAGGTGGTAGATAAAGTGGTTTCCAATCGATAAATGATACGGTATAGTACACGAAAACATACCACATAAACACGGATCAAAACTTAGCCTCTTCCTCCGAACGATCATTGAAGATCTTTTGACATTTAACATGTTTAGGGTATGCTGAACATAATAATTGTTCCAGAATCAAGCATAGTATAAATAACCAATTTCTGATCACATCCAGGAAGAGTTATGTGTAGATATGTGTAGCGTCACTTTCCTTTATGACTGTGTCGCTTATGTAATTACACGTTTAAGCTCGAAATAACACATCGTTGATATATCACTATTTGGTTCCGTGATAGGTAAATGTAGGATACCTCAATATAATACCTTAATATTTAGTTCAAATAAAATAAATATAGTGTAATATATATTGTTGCGTTCTTTTATGATACAATGTCGCTTAATAAGAAAATAAAGCATATGTTTTAAACGAGATGCATTGTTAACATTATGGACCCGAAACGTTCACGTACAATTAGAAATGTGTATACAATATTGTATCATTTGAAATGCTCTGTTATTTATATGACATATCTCCTTCTCACACAAGGGAAACTGCAAAAGACAAGAACACGAGTGTTATTTAAGAAATGTATGTAGACAAGTACTGTTTGCTGCATGGCATGTGACTATATTTGAACATCACAAGTTGTTTGAATTAGGTCGTTTGCTGCGTTTATTGCTCGATAATGGAATTTATAATACGTTCTATTCATGTTTTCAGTTATTATTTGACATGCCTGTCTCGACTTAATACTTAGCCACTCTTCATAATTTCTTATGTAATACCCTAGCGCTCTGAATCTTTATGTGTAAACTCGTGCAATTTTGAGCTCTGCAAAGGGATAACGAATCATTACACATTTAATAATATGGTCCATTTTGTAGGCGTTGTTCATTAGCACATACAGCCGCGTTTACCTTTTACCACTACGTCCTCTACAGGTGAATGACAAGTTAGAAAGTATGTAATAACTACTGTCATTTATATGTGTTTGTTTTTTCGAAATGTGTCTAGTTCATTAATTATAATGAAACATTACGCGTACACATTCAACTATGTGCTACGTCGCTAATAGAAGTAACAGACAAGTAAGAATACGATCATTTTAACAAAATAGGAAGCGCATGTAGTATCATAGCCTGCATGTTTTAAAGAGTGCATGGACTGATGATTTAACAAACTGAAAGCTTTTTTTTTCTTTTAAAACATTAGAATAATAAAGCATCTCATATTTTTAAATATAAAAATAGCATGTATATAATAATCGCCAATAAATATGGTATACTGTGTTAATTTTTAAGAAATACAACTTTGAACAATGAACCGTCTTGCACTGACTGTCATGCACTGACACAGGTGCAAGAGGAAGTTAAATTTCAGCGCCGATATATTACGGTCTTATCAATTAACGCCTGTATCTCTTTTTTTCTACAAGAACTGGACGAAATCGGAAGCTAGTAATATTGATATCCGCTGGAGACCGGGCTGTGTCAATTAAAATAGCATGACTAAGAATGGCCTTCTGGAATATAAGACATATGCTGCTTTGCTGAAGATTTTTATCTGAGTTTTGAATTAACGTTCGGGCTCAATTTTGATTTGACTCTTTGCTGTCAATTGTCAAATATTTATAACCTCGATGAATAATTTAAGGCTTTCTGATGGTATGCAGAGACGAACTTTTTTAAATTACAATTTTTAAACCAATGAGATGCCCAATTATAAGGCTTAAATTTAAGGTTGAGTACTAGAATTTAGATTGGCATGACATGAAACCTTGATGCTAAGGCTTGCAAATCTTTTGAAATTCAGAGTGCATAACATCAAAAATATGTAATTTACATGCATTCCAAATAAATTGTTGGTTTCTTGTATACATTTAAAGACTAACGGACATGTTAAATTTTTCACTTACTGGTAAATCTCTTTACTTTTCTTTTCTTACCGTCAAACGTTGATATCCAGGGGGCCGTTTCTGGTACAATGCGTAACTTTACGGACGAAAATGTATGTACGTATAAAGTTACGTACGCGTTTCTGAATGCGTAAGTGCGTTTCTATAAACCGAACGTAGCGTAAAACTTAGTTGCTATGTTTGAATAATCTCTAAACAGAAGTCTGGTGATTGCGCGGACCTTATAGAGGACATTTGAAGAAATTCATAAAGTAGATTTAATTTGCTTTCTCTAACAAACTTTCAGTAGACTAAATATTTATACATTTATCCTTAAGAAGTACCTTATAAAGAGCAAAGTTCTTTCCCTTGTTTGCGAAATTGCGATGAAAAAAGGGGTCAACTGTAAAAAAAAGTTCAATCTCTTGATTCTTTTAAAATTAAGTGTGGCCATTCTTTGTTGTGCTGGATATGCTCTTTGTTAAAACAGAAGAGATGATTATTACTGAAGCAAATCTTTTACGAAGGTTAGTCAGATATATTTCAAACTGAAATTGCTGGAGCAAACTGGAAAACAATGGATGGATAATACTGAGAAGATAGGCATGTGTATTGTAGCTTACACATCTGAATTTACAGAAACATAATCAAGGAGTTTCCTGACCTGAGGTCGCGGTGGTGTAGTGGATGAGGTGTCCGCCTAGCGATCGGGAGTTCGTGGGTTCGAATCCCACTCGGGGTGCGTTCTCATTAACTCCTCCTTAGACACCTAGTACTGGTTCTTCCCAGGAATCGGACTCGATAATGTCCCTCTGCCTATAATGCTCGAAAGAGCGGTTGGCAGTATACAAAGATAGATAGATGGAATTGAATTGACTGGAATGGTATCTTTGATTATGTTTAGTGCGTCACTGAATTACAAATGGAATGTCCTATAATGAGAAGAACATCAGCAATGGCCTCTGTAAAGAAGGTAGTATTTTTTAAATTTCATTTACTGATCGATGATAATGTACAATAGTACAGTATGGTTTTAGAAGAATTAACAAACTCAGTAGCTTGTATTCACTTGTCGCACTTCTAGATAATTTTATAACAATCAACATCATGTTTTTACCATGTTTATATTTATACTTGTGTGCAAAATATTAAAAAAAACAACAAACAACAACAGATTTTTACTCATAAATTCATTTAAAATGAGAATCTTTTTTCTGTGATAAATTAACATTGTCCATGAATGCTTCTATAAATTTGAGACAATAGGCATTTTAGGCATTTGCAATTATCATAAAGTATGCTTCTTCACATATATAATTATATTATATTTTTTGTTCAATATTAAAAAAAATGCATGGATTGGTAAAATGTGTGTCAGGGTATGTACCAATTGTGATTAGTTCTAAATACAAAATTTGAGAAATTGGGATCCATTTTGGGTCTTTGGTATGTGGTTATTGGTATGACAAGCGGGCACTTGTGTAAACCTGAATCACTTTACATGCTTTACCAACACAATGACTGAAATATTTGTGAAAAAGTTCAGTCACTCATAATATACTTAAACATAATGCCATTCATTAATGGAAACTAATGCATCAATCTAAATTCATGGAAAAGTTTTACACATCTGGCTTAATGTACATATGAACAAAACATAGGGAGAAAGCAAACCATTTTTAAATGTTCCTAATTTTATGAAGTTAAATTTTACTAGTTAAATCATGTCAGGATGACACAATTTATTCTTGCAAGTTCCTAATAATTATGCTATTAAAAAATATGTGTCCATATACTTGATATTAAATTTCTATTACATTTTTTTTAAGTAAAAATTGTGCTATTCAAATGTTTTTTCATGTGTTTGAAAAAGATAAATAATTATGAGAATATGTTAAATCTGTTGTTTTTTTCAGTTCAAATCTTTAAAAAAAATTCATCTGATTTTTGAACACATTCACTGATACCATACATGTCCGCAAAAAGCTTTATTTAGTGCAAAACAAACAACTTCTTTTGAATTTATATTGTCTTATAAGTTATGTTTTTGACAAATAACTTAATGTGAATATTATGCATAACTATGGTGTTAAAAGTGAAGAAATAAAAATGGTATTATTTAAATTATTTGATTGCAATGGTAGTAAATGCTCTACACAACACAAACATTGTCTATGTTATGTTTCTTATTTATTTGTACAAGTTAATGGATTTAAAACATTAAAAAAATACATTTACTTATAATAATTAAGACAGTATACCTTATTTTAATATTTCCCAACAAAAAATGGTATAAAATAACTGAATGTAAAAAAAGAGAACATTCGCAGCATTGCTTTTCACAATATAAGATAAAATAAAGTGGGTTTTGCAATGTTTACAGCATTACTATAGAACTTTAAATGGTATAAATGGACATTACAGTATGTACAAAAACACAGTATAGAGTTTAAAGAAATGTGTTCAAAGATATTGGGAAAAAATTGATTGTTGATAGTTTTCTGTCAATCTGTGTGACCACTTATAAAGAAAAAAGGTTCTAAATAACTTCTTATGACATAACAATTTTATTTGAACATATCAATCAAACTGCCTTCAAGGTGTCCATATGGTTTATAGGAAACTAAAAATTACTCTTAAAATTAGTAATTAAATATTTCAGACAGTAAAGATTAACAATGACCTTAGTTAAAATTTGACACTTCTTCTTCGTGGCAACTGCATTTATAATAATGAAATTAAAGGTTTTGAATGTTGATGATACCATATAGAAAACAAAATGAAATGATTTTGTATTGTCCCCATGGTTTGTGTTCTAAAATTTCTTTGTAAAAAACCTAAAAACTCAGAAAAAATGATTGTAAAGCATACAACAACAACAAAGTTTTGCCATCAATATGATATTAATATGATTGATTACCGATGAAATCTGATAATAAACAAGAGCACCGCATATCTCGTGCCACGCTGGGCTGTGAAAGCTTGTCAGAATTTTATATTTTTGTAGAGGTCACAGTGACATTGACCTATAACCTAGTGACCCAAAATGGGTGTGGCGTTAAGAACTCATCAAAGTGCATCTACATATGAAGTTTCAAAGTTGAAGGTGGAAGCACTTTGATTTAAGAGCCAAATGATAAGGTTTTAGCACATTGCCTACAGCGGACGGGCGGACGTTGGACAACTAGCTGGCTATGACAATAGCTCGGGTTTTCTCTCTCCGGAAACAGCCTCGTTAAAAATACAACTTTGAGCATCTTACAACTGTAACTTACCAAAAACAAATTTCATTGGTTTAAATGTCATAGTGTTTTGACAGTTTTTGTATAAAATGACATATTTGGTACATTTCAATACATGTTTTCAGTAAATTTACTTCAACAGTGAAAACTTTTTAAACCTACTTTAAAATTAGCCATTATTAATATTCAGATAACTTAAGTTTTAGTTGTTGCGCAAAGTTAGCCAAGTGTGTGAGCCTTGACCTTTACTTCCAGTTAATAATTGCAGCGCTTCAACAACTGAAGCTTGATTGGTCATTGTTGGCCCCGTACTACTTAAAAGTACCCGGGGTCCTCTTACGTACACTTCAATGTACCCTGGGTACAGAGTTTTATTCCTGCCTAAAAGCTGATGTCATCAAACGCACTTCCGAATACGAAACAAAATCCTCTTTGAACAAAACCTAACTCAATATGCCCTTTTGAGTACGAGTTTCGATAATATCATCGCGGAGGCCATTTCACAGAATGTAAACAAAAACATTATTAATTTGAAAATAGAGCCAACAACAACAGATTTAGCCTAAGTATTCCTGGGTATGTTTCAGTATATTTTCTGTACCCAGGGTATATTGTAGCATACATAAGAGTACCCAGGGAACTTTCAAGTAGTACCAGAGCTGACAAAGACCAATCTAACTCGACTGAGCTAACATGTCGACAGGTTGTATCTCACAGTCTCTACAGTATATTTTATTTTACGCAGTTTTGACAAAATGATATATGCATGATATTATTTCCAAAGAAATGGATCTTGATGCAGAACTTCTGCTTAAACTGTAAATGTGCCAAATTCAACAATAAAGTGACAACCGTATACACATTTATAAGAAGCGCTGTTGACATATCAATTACAATTGTAAACAGTAATCTACGTTTTTGTAAATAGATGCATTTATATTATACTGCTGTGTCAATGAATAACAATTATACAGTAATCCTTGCTTAAATTAATTGAATTAATATTAGCACAGACTACTGTATAATTGTCATTCATTGACACAGCAGTAGACTATAAATGCAACTATTTACAAAAGCGTAGATTATACAATTCTAATACATAATTCTTACAGAAAAAGTATACTTTTACCCATGTTTACAATGAATCAATTCTATCACTCAGCAAACGTCACATTCGTTGAGTCTAACTTGGCGTCTTGTGATGGATAAAGCCTTTTTCAAAACGAAAGTTGAATGAATTGTCAAAAGGAAAATCGAACAAATCATAACAACAATCGATTCAAACATGTAAAATTTCCTCTTTTAGCAAAACTCCAATCCACAATCGTACACAATAGATCCTGCACAATCAACGCAGGATTTACGTTACAGTATCTTCCCATGCCCTACCAAGATCTTAATATAGATTAAGGTTTAAATTAACTAAAATGATGTTGCGCTCGTAGATTTCGTAGTCTACGTTCGGTTCTCCGAAATATCGGTGCATACGCCGCCATATTTACGCTAAATTACTGAGTTACGTGAGCCTTTGAGCACACGTAACTTTATGTGCAAAAATACGGTAAACGTAACTTTACGAAGTTTATAGAAACGCTACTTACTGAACGTTTTGCACTTACGCATGATTTTTGAACGTACGTAATTTTAAGAAACGGTCCCCAGAAGCGTTAACCAAAGGACAAATGAAAAATAGGCTTTTGTAAGTCAATCAGAAAGTAATACATTTATTATAGTTTTTGATTATGTCTGAACTTTCTGTTTGTTTGATAACAATCGGACAACACTATTGGTAATTATTGAATAATGTAAAAGACCTAAGCAAAAGTGCAGCAGTAACTCTCACTTCAGCTTTTTGATTTAGTTTTTTTAAGCGGACACTTAATGCAAATACATACAGCCAAAACTGATTAACTGCACATAATTTTAATGTGGATAACTATTTTATACGCATGTTATTAGTATTGTAGTTAACCTCAACACTCTCGATGTATAGACTTCAGATAAAGTGTAAGTTGAATTCGTAAACAACTCTGTTGCATAATTGACGAATAGATAGCAGGTGCGACACACGATTCCATCCCACTTGATACTACGTTTTAAACTGAGTTTATAAAGCAGGCGAAATGAGTCTAAAATCCTATGTCGTTGCTAAGATAATATGTCCTGCATTATTTCTTACAAGGTGAGTCATGCTGTCATCTGATCACTATAGAATGACCATTTACGTGTAGGTGTTTTATCTTCGCGTAATTTAAATATAATTTCTAATAAGAAAAATATATAATATTGTATTCGAAATATCACTCTTAACATATGTATATATACATTAAAGATATATTTGGAAACAAAATAAAGACAAGAAATAAATGTTCGCATGACAGCTTATTCAAATGATATGTAGGCAAAAGTGAAAACAATTACTGCATTTAATATAAATCGGACAAAATTTCTTTTTAAGTCATTGGTTTTATTATTGTGTCACAACCTTTCTTTGCATATTGAGTCATTGTGATTTTGTGACGACAAAGACATTTCTGTCTATGTCGAATATTTGTTTGAATAAACAAAAAATGAAACATTACAAAACAAACAAGAAGATGAAGCATGTTCAAGGCGCAAAACGGCCGGTCACATTCCAATTCTCTTAAGTTTAATGCACAATAACACATACTTATAAATCATTGTGAAAACATAATCTTTGGCGAGTAGTGTTCATATGAAGTTTATAATATAGAGGTTGTATGAAATAGCTGCATATAAGTATGAAATGGCAGATAACAGCCGTAATAGTATCACACCAAAAAGATAATTCAAACAGAAACAAAACACATACAGTTATATTTCAATACTTGAATTAAGGGCATCACTGGTAATCATAACATTTATACAATATCCACACTGTGCATCATTTTGGTTTGAAGCCTTTGTATAGCTTATATTTAATATTTATGCTCAATCATTCTATTCAAAAACAGCATCATTCATAAATAATTAAAGTATCGAATGTGCTATTGTTCTACCAGTTTATTTCAAATAAGCAACACATAGTTCCTGTATGTGTTGTCGTCTGGTTTAAATGCAAGTTTTTTACTTGTTGTAAGCAATTCAGAAGAAAGATTGTACATACGGTTTTGTTTCTAGATCTGTATTTATCCACCATGTCATCATAAACGTTTTGTATGTAATATAAAATATATTAAAGTTGCGATCGCCTGTTCTCCGTTGTGACACATTATTATTTAAAACACGCCAATGTAATCAATGTTATGGTATTAGTTCAAAAACATCATTTTATAAAAGGCTGACATCAACTCACATTATTGTTAAGACCAAGTAAAAATGATGTTTTTAAAGGAAAACGATAACTCCTTTGACAATACTTTAGTTAAAAATGAATTTCAAACAGATTGTCGTTATAAACAACCATCATTTTATTGTTATAAACACGTCTGCGCGTTGATAGGGTGATTACTACAACTTTTCCGCTCACCGTCGAACTTTTATACTTGTGACAAAATCTTCGTATCCGTCTGACGAAAAGAAACCTGGCGGACAAAGCAATATTAGGTGACCTGGTGACAAAATATTGTATTATAAGACACTGCAAAATGATTACCACGTGCGAAGCCTCCATCAAATATCTAAACCAATATGTCGTCAATTTAAAAGTTTACCAGTCGTGTTATATTAAGCATGACTTTGAAATAGTCAAGTCGTGTCGCGCTCGACACCATTCTTACTTGAGAGAAAAATGTAATAATTAGATTATTGTCGATGTGTCAGACCTGATGTGACAGACTTAAATCATTGTACCGTAATTACTCTAAGTTTTCGGACACTCTAAGTTTTTGGACAACCCTTATTTTAGCAAAAATAATTATATTTCTTGACTCTTAATTTTCGGACATACGAGTTTTCGTCCATAATTAATGTCTCTAAGTTTTCGGACAGTATGTTTTACAGCGCTATTTTACCAAATTTCGGTCCTGTTTTCGATATCTAATGACACTTTGATCGTGGGGTTTTAAAACCAGATTAACATAACAAAACATGGCAGGTGCATGCCTGAGGGCAACGGACCATTACATTTGCGTTATTGGGTACATAACCTTGTAAGCCGGTATAAAACAATGGTTTCGGCCGATAGCCTAAGCGTTAACCTTGTAGTAACTTTCTGTCAAAAAAATTAAGCATTTAAATCTTAAATTATTCAAAGTTCAGTGCAAACATATATAACTGTAATTTATACTGTACGGCATGGTATTTTTCAAGCGCGTGCTATTACCAGTAGTCGTTGATACAATTGACGCTATTTTCGGACACTTCAATTTTCGACTCTAAGTTTTCGGACACCTGTATTTTGTGAATATGATTCGTATCTAAGTTTACGGACACGAAAAAAATAATGTTGTTAAGTGTCCGAAAACATAGAGTAATTACGGTATATATAAAAAGAACATTCCATACGAACCAGTTTGTTTCAATTTATGTGTCGCGTTCTGTGAAAATTTGGCATAATGCATGTGCGTTAAGTGTCGTCCCAGATTAGAATGTGCAGTCCGCATAGGCTAATCAGGGACGACACTTTCCGATTTAATGGTATTTTTCGTTTAAAGGAAGTCCCTTTTTACCAAAAATCTAGTTTTAGCGGAAAGTGTCGTCCCAGATTAGCCTGTGCGGACTTCACAAGCTAATCTGTGACGACCTTTTACGCACATGCATTATGCCCAGTTTTCTCAGAATGCGACTCATATGTTAAAGGCCATTTTTGTGAAAACATACATCACTTACATAAATATCGATGCACCGCGAAACACTGATTATAAACACCGTATTTATATTCCTTATCACTGAAATTTGTGGCACTGCTAACTACTGCAAATGGTTTATAATGATGTGCTAGAACGATCCATCGTGACCTTAATTTATTTACGATAATATTCCATTTATCAAAGTTACATGTCCTAGAATTTTTCTTAAATGGCATTCTTGCACCGAAAAGGTTCACCGGGATCGATTTTCTTGCTTTCCAGTACATGTACGTGGAGGGCGCATGTTTAAGTCTCATGTTACAATGTATCAATTGTTATGGTAAAATACAATCATTCGGGGAAAGTCCAATTCTGTGGATTATAGTCATTTATAACGCCCTGACTAGGTACCGCGAAATGAATTGACGTGGTATCTGGCGTTATATTCCCTCTTTTTGAAACTGTCCAATCGGAACTCCGATTGATTGCATTCCGGACATGAATCTTATCACTTTTCCTTTGGATAATCTATATACAACTTTCCAGTATTTCATGTTGTCTTCTTTGTATGTCATCATTGAGGTTATCGGTAGACTGCACCACCTGAAAGTATCCAGAAACAATAGCAGAGCAATATTTGTCAGCGGAAACTTGTTGTTACATACCATATGGATAAAGTTACAAAAGTCATAGCATAAATTTGCCGAGTGTAATTTTTGAAGAAAACCTGATAATAGCTGTGTCACTTTTTCAGTCATGTTTTCTAAACTGCTATGTTGAAATAATTTCTTCCTTGATGACCTTGCTTGTTTGGTGTTTCGTTTCTGTGGAGCATTAACAAGATTGTCATGAAAGGCTTGACGGCACTGATCATTTGGTGTCTCTCTGACAGACGTCGAACTGGTACATGCCGGTTAACGGTCGCCTGGAGATGCGCTGGTATCATCTTCAGGACCGGTAGGAAATAGTCGTCTTTTTTTGTTATTTGGCGTGTTGTAACATAAATTTGAACGTCTCTTCCTTCTGAAAGAAAAAAGATCAGAATAAAGCGGTGCCACACAATCATAAAAATGCGGTGCTTTTACGGACATTGTTGAGCGGTGTTCATATTTCTACAATGTCAGTGTTGAACGGTTCATACTTGCTAACACGTGTACATGTAAAAATCACAGTTATATTCAATGAAGCATGCCATAATGTGTTGTAAATTGATTCTTCTACCATAAAATATTGTTTAACAAAAAAATCTTTCATTTAAAGGGTTTAAAATCTGCAGAAATACGATTTTTTGCGTCATGAAAGTCACTTCTTTCACAACATGCTCAAACTGTTTTCACTTTTTTGAAGTTAATAGCTACTCAATATCGATGCGGTAAACGGCAATTAGATGTAAACTATATACTTCGTTCGATGGAATATCATTTTATTACCAACTTACCTTCTTTTCTCGTTTTTTCATTGATTTCTGGACTCGCCAAAAAGTTTGCGGCCATGTTTTTGACACAAGGAATATAAAATTTCGACGGTGAGCGGAATAGTTGTGGTAACCGCCCTATCACCATGGTATGATGTAAATGTTTCGAATACATGTCTCGTTAACTTTAAGCGTTGGACTTGATTAGTTTGTCGAATACAGCATACAGCGATTTCCAAAACGTTTGTCGTGTATTTGAGTGAAAGTGCTTATAAATTCGTAACGTTGACAAATGCTATAAACTCGAATATTGAACGATCACTTAGTTTTTTCTGTGCACACAAATGAAAACGAGGGAAATACTTCCAAATCCGCATCATACTATTCGGATGTTTATCGAAGCGTGAACTGAATTTTTATAATACAAATTATTACTATTGTGCCCTTAAAGTGAGACTGCACGATTTTATATATGTTAAATTGTAATACAATTACACAAAATAGGCAAGAAAAAGTATACATTAAAGACGAATTTCATAAAATGCAGCAAAGACAAATTTTCGCCCGAGCCGATTGTGACGAAGATTGTTCGATCATATTTTTCTACAATAACCGAAGCATTCTTTTTTATTAGGATCGAAGTTAGTGTTCGTGTCGTATGAATAGATATCGTTGCAGGAAATTAAAATGATCCGTAAAACTAAATTTAGATTCACATCGTACATACATGTTATACATGCTGGCGAATTCGACTGTACATACATTTTCGATTTAATAATAGAAATAGCTGGTTTATTTCGCATTTTCTTCTTAACTTTTATTTTAATTAATATTGAAATATATGTAAAATAAGTTTTTTACACATTTTATATAAATTCATAAATATTTAACAAAATCGTGAAGTCTCACTTAAACTCTTCAAATTTGACAGAAAAAAAAAACAACGACACAATAAACATGACAAATTGCTACACCTGACCGATCATTTAACACACAGTTGATGGCTTGCACATTGTTACATTTTTTGCGACAAATGCTCAAATTAAATCAACGTCGAATGTTATTCCGCGAGGTTTCCAGCAATCAGGTACAAGGATGCCTGCAGGAAAGACTTTGAAGCTTGCTGCTTTGCTGCAGATGAATGGGAGACTAAGCCCAAAATCACACCGCCTGGCGATAGTCAATGTATAGAGGCATTGTGTAGGCTCAGATCCGAGCATGCAGCTCGAAAGAGAAGCCTACATAAATCGCCACCGCCCTTCCCCCGCCTGCATGGCCCTTAAGTGTGCGTGGTATTCCGCATTAGCCTTTTAGGCAACAGCAGGGAATTCCACAGAAAAGACAAATTATAGAGCTCATCAGCATTGTCGCCAAAGACTAAGCTCTGCAAACAAGTATATAACATTTCAGCGCGGACTTAAACATCAAAAGACGAAGAGTATGTTAAGCCATCAACAAACGCTAATAGGCACTAAGAAACCATTTTTACGCAATGCGTTAATGTAGTCAAACTTTTGACAAAAGGTGCATTACATCGGATTATATTATTTCAAGCATCATGTCTTTCATTATGGTGTATGTATATATTGTGTCGTGAGGATTTTTCAGTGGCAATTCAATACATTTTTCAGTCAATAAAACTTGTTTAAAATAACATGTACATTTCTTTCCCCGAATAAGAAAATACTATTTAATACCATTATGTACTGTGATAATGTCGTTGTATTGATGCAATATATCTAGATTAATGTATACGTTCAGAAATATGACTTTTTTAACTTCTTAGAGTAATTTTTAAATGTAATAATTTAACTTAATAAACTCTTCATTGGAAATAAACAAATGTACACATACTCAATATTTATTTATTGTACTATCAAAAATTATATGTATATTTTTCCATAAACATAAACGTCATACTGCAATCGTTAAATATTATTTCAGAAAGCAGCTCAGTAACCCAATTCGTAAAACAAGATTCGATGCATTCATCCGGTTAGAGTTATTCGGATTACAAAGTGTAACGTAACCGTCCTTTACCTTTTGTCTATGTCATGCACGTTCGGTTAGAGTAGCCTACTTATCAAATTGATCCCTGATCCTTTGGTGGCATCCATTTGATCTACGCGAATTTATTAACAAGAGCAAGGGCTGATGAATAATGACAATAAAAGCCAGCTTTGTCAGTTACATATTTATTATAATGTTTTAATGTGATACCTTACTTAAACACATTTTATATTCTATATTTGAACAATAGAAAACATACGCGAGGAACAATACAAAAATATAAATGGAATTAAATGGCCAAATGGCGGAATATAATTTACACAGACTAGTACTAGAGTAAATATACCTCAGCTATAGACTAGCACTATAACTGAGCTATGTCGTGGAGGCGACCGGAAGTACTGCCCTAAAGATAGCCCCAACCCCAGTTGCACTATTGATTAAGCTGCTCGTTTATGCAATAATCGCCAACAGACAATGCACACCATTCTATGCTATTTCGCAAATGTATGCAATTCCTATCTCAACGAACACCTTGCTGGTTTGGAAATAGATATTATGCAAGCGCAATCGCTAAGGCCACCGCAGCCGGCCAAATAAATTATCGGTACGCCGTACCGTGCAACATTGTATACATGCGCAATCGCTAAGGCCACCGCAACCGGCCAAATAATCCTCGGTACGCCGTACCGTAGTTTTTCCAGTGCAACATATAGTACAATATAAGCAAAGCCAAAACGAGCTATTCCAGGTACGCTTAAGCACGCCGTGCCGTCGAGCGAGTACTAGAACACCCATACTAACCCGAAAATCATTTTGAAAGCATTCCTGCCATCCTCACACATACTAGCACTACGTGATATGTGACAACAAAATGCTAAGTTTACCTCCCCCGGACTTATGTACATAATGATATAGTTACCTATTTATACTTCTAATGGTTCCGATCACCTCCAAGACATAGAATTTCCGCCTAAATGACATATTTTAATGACGTATCAAACATATAAAATGAGTCAATAATGACATATAAGTTATTGTGTCAAATTCACATAGATCTCAATAATTAACTGTTGTGAAAAAAACAATATCTCACACAATTATGCAGCAACACAATTACCTAATAATACACATTTATTTCATTTCAATAAGGCACACGTCACAGCACTTTTACATGGCACATTTAAGTAGCAGAAACACTCAAACACATTGGGTGACACTTTGTTTCCCATAATGTATAATATATAACAATCAAGTATAATCATAGAATAACATGACAGTACAACTTTGATCTATAAATTATATAACACAGTACAACTATGATTTGTATGCCTCACTTCTATTCGTTATCCTTAAATGGGGATTTCAAGGCCAGGGTAAAAACCAGCGATAAAACTTCATCAGAAATTATCAGATGCCCAATGTAAAATTACTCTGGAAAAATGTTCCCGAAAACAACCAATATTTACATGTAACTGTGGACATTGTGTAACTCAAACATAACTGGTAAAAGTTTACTGGTCGAAGTATAGCGTAGGACTGACCAAACAATGAAAACCCCGTGCACATTCCCGCCAATGTCCGCCTGAGTGTCCATCACTCACGTGACAACCATACGCATGAGCGAACCGCACATATACCTGCTGTGTGCAATGCGTTATTTTTAGACCTACGTTCTGTGCTCAACTCCGTAACGCTCAGGACGGAAAACTCGATTCACTGATGTCATGTCTCAGCGACATCCTGGATATTGACCTAGTTCTGGACGATAGCGATGTATCCATGCAAAGGCCGCTATCCACGGTTTGAGGCCCGACGATTTAACCGACGTCTTACCGACGAGTCGTGTACAGTTTGTGAATGTAACCCGAACGTTTTCCGTAGTCGCTCGCAACAGATTAACAGCCCTTCTATTAATACACATTCATTTCGCTGAAAAAGGCACACGTCACAGCACTTTACACAACAGGTTAAGTAGCAGAAACACTCAAACACATTGGGTGACTCTTTGTTACCCATAATTTCCATTCAATGATGTCGCGACTCAGCAACATCCTGGATTTTGACCTAGCTCTGGACGGTAGCGATATATCCATGCCATGGCGCCGCCGATATCCGCGATTTGAGGCCCGACGATTAAACCAATTCTATACGATGAGTGGTGTACAGTTGATGAGTGTAACCCAAACGTGTTCCGTGGTCGCCCGCGACAGATTGGCAGCCATTCTGTAATAAATATATCGGCAGTACATTTGAACATTACGAAAAGGTTTAACATAATTAACAAAATCTCTTTTGTTTCTCAAGCAAAGCTATTTCGCAAAAGGAACGAGATACGTGAAACCCGAGCATATATACCGTATTAGTGACGTCAGACAGTCACTACTGAAATCGAATTCACGCATGGTTTATTATTTCGTCTGCTTGTTTCTGATGATTTATACGAGATTTCAACTTTAATCTACCGGAGACATATATTCGCTACTTCAAATAAAATAAATTATTTTTTAAGAAATTAATTTGTATTATTAAAAGAAAAATAAATAATAAAAAAAAAACATCCATGAAATTTTTCAAATGAGAAATATACATTCTGCCTTTTTTCGTCAGTGTTATCATATAAATTCTGTCAAATTATGCTAGTCTATGTCGGCCATTTTTACTCTCCGAAATACTGCCACCGACAATCTTATCATCTGTCATCGAAAACACCAATTTATGAAACGTAACTACAAATTAATGTTCACATCTGTCTTGTGTACTAAGGTCAATATTAAGAGAAGCTTGAGCAACGTGGCAGTCATTTGAGAGTTGCCTAGCCTCTTTACAAGGCCAGTAAGGAAATACTTGGTCTTATTGATCTTATAACCTAACCTGCAGACAAATAACGACAGTCGGTGAAATCATTGTCTCTTGTTTTGCAGCGTAACTTTCCGAAATTCATCAAATAAAATGTATTTTACTTTACTTAACTTAAACACGATCTTCTCCAAACAAAGTTATTGCACAATAGCTCACGTTCGTTTTTGCATAATTAACTGTTCTCATGTATATAGTTCATATTAAGAATGCTCTCTCATTATAAAGAATTGAATAATAAAATATGTGATTTACAACCTTTCTAGTACAGAAACAAACAACTGTATTGCATGATCAATTATTTTTACTCTATTCATTAGCTTTATTCTATACTGATACCGGCGAATCAAAGAAAGACATCTTACAGCAAGTGTGTATATGTCATATATTGATAGGCCTGTGATTAAATAAGTACCAATACTTCACTACAATAATAACTGATGCCAACGCGAGCGGTATTCATAATACACATATACAATTCAAGAAACACTTGATATCAATAGAAGGTGCATCATAACTTTTAACTTATAATGATTGATACGACGGTTTATCACGGCCCGAGCCCTTAGTGAAATGTGTACAATTTATTACAAATGGTAAAGTTTATTTAAATGAACGTACTTTCCATAAATACATAACAATATATAGAGATATAACAACAATGGTGCTTAATTGGCACACTTAAGATATCAATTTAGGCAAGATGCCTATTCAAATTAAATTAATATTAACTTAGAAGTACTAGGGATTAAGTTAAATGCTTAACTGAATTCAAACTTTACTATTTTCTCGGTGCTAACTTTTCTGAGTACGTGCCCCATGTTATTTAATAATTTCTCTGTCGAAAATTATACAAAGCCTTAGACAAGTGTGCATGACCTGACAAAATGTGAATGACATCGTCATTTAACATCTATGATTCGATGATCGTTGTTGTTTTCAAGAACTTGCAATGATAAATCCGAATGCAAGATACTTAAGATCATGCTTTCTGTTATCAGAGCAACATGACGGATGGGTTATACATTTATCTTGACAAAAGCTGTCATCGATGATTAAAAGGTATTAGATATGTAAATTTTTGACGGCGATCTGGGACCTGAATATAGTTTATATGCTAATTTATTTTCATATTTTACATTGTTACATCTAAAGGCAAATTAATTTAAGGATCATAAATGTATCTCTGATAAATATTGTTATGGTCGGCTTGTATTCTTGAAATGAGTTGTAGTTTCCATTCGCGTCATTTAACTTAATTTTAATATACATGATAATAATGTATTACGCACATGGTTACGACCAATGATGTTCTACTTTGACTTAGAAAGTAATAACACAAATGGTGATATTGAACTATACAAATAGGTTTCATGTCGTAAAAAGGTATCACTATTTTTTAGATTATTTGAGTTAGATTTTATTTTCTGATTTTCAAATTAACGAGCGATGAACTCATGTTTGCACGGTATTTCTTTTATTCAATATATATTAACTATTGTCTCTCATTATGTTCAATATCGTTTCCTTAAACAGTCCACCGCAGCAAAAAGGCATCAAACAGCATGGCACAATAACAAACAAAAATAACAAGAATATAATTAAGATCGCTTTAAAACTGTGAAATCAAACCAGAAGAGGCTCTAAACGTCAATTCACAACATACGCGAATGTTAAAACAGTTTACTTCATAGAACCACAATCCTACAAAAGCAATAAAAAGGAATGAATGATAATTGAATTACCATTTAACTACTAACCGGTTTTATGTCAGAACAACAGAACTGGTTGATTGTTAAACAAAAATCAGTTCTTCAAAGTAAGCTTTTTTTGTATATCACCTTTAATAGCTGCAACACTTATGGAATAATAGTATAATGCATAGAGCATTGCTCCTTTAATAACATAGCAAGAAAGAAAACTTGAATAAATGGAATCTATGGAATTAACAAGAGTGACGAGATAATGTACAAAGGATGTTTCCAAGAGATTTACAACATCTAACTCGTTTGATGTCTTTTAACAAATATGGGTATCCCACAGCGTGATAAAACGAATAAGAATACAATACAACGTGTACAGTTTTATAAGACACGTTCAATATCTTAAATGATTATGGTAATCACATACACGCACGAAGTGCTACAATATTACCGTCAAGTAAAAAACATAAGTGTAATTTGACGCCAGACTATAATGAGGATATTTGTATGGGTTTTACCTTTTTACGTTATATATGGACTCGAAAATATCGTTATTTGAAAGAAAACATCAGTTGAGGCCAATTATTACTGAAACCTGATGCGTTGCTTAAATGACGAGTTCATAATATACGCATTAGTGAAAATTCTATGACGAAATTAAATTATCAATGCAAATATTTACAGCAAGAGACAAAAAAAGCCATTGTGACGGACACCATATGCCTTGTTAAATTGGCACGTTCAATATGATATGCATAATGGGAATCACAATAAAGCACTTCCTCTAACAAGTATCATTTAAACCTTTTATCAAACCTTCTCGAACAAGTAGATGTGTAAAACGAGTTGCCCATGTTATAATACGTTATGTGACGCAAATATATGATAGAGATTTAACAAAATGTAAATACACTCGTGTGATGAATGTTCACGCGGAGCTGTAAATGCTTTATAATTATACATTACTTTGCAATTGAGGAATCACACTAGATGAGTTGGCCCATTGGCTTGATATATATCAGCAGTATATGAACCCGTTTGATGTATGCTCACATGGATTAAATATGTGCATTTAAATCATATATTACTCAAGCTCCAATGTAACACTAACGGAATCTCACTAATTTAGGTATTATAATATGAACAGGCAAAATTGATTTTGAGTGGATGTGTGTGCTTTTTTTCAAACAAGTTCGGCTCTTTAAGACTAATAACAATATCCCCGTATCATGCTGTGGGGATATTTCTAAGAATGTATGAACTCATGAACGCGTTTGGTCTCTTTTGCTCGATTGATATGGGCACGTTGATAATAATTAATGTAACGTGATAAAATAATGAGTACAGTTATATACGTTCAACATTAAAATGAGTCGAATGTTTTATTGGCTTGCAAAGATCACAGCCTTTCAACTTGATCATAATACGATGATAATATTCGTATTGTTTCTGTTGTTTTCTTGTTAGCATGCCTTTTAGAACGCGATACAATATTTCTTAGCGGGATGACCTACTTCAAGCTACACAAAGAACATTCGCAGCGAGTTAAGTCGACATATAAAACGCATTTTAATACGAAATAAATGCTTATCTCTTTCTTATTGCAATGGCTGGAAAGTGAGCAGCTTTAACATTTTACAAAGGTAATACACGTTATAAAAAGGCAAAAAATACCTGCCCCGGCATGAACGACGCCATATTGACTGTCACGTGATTACCCCCTCTTTATAGTCTTTAATTCAATATGCTGAATATTCTTGCAAATAGTTATGCAAATAAGCTATTCATAACAAAATCTATATGATTGCTTTGGTGTTATATGGTATGTATAGCTCAATAATATTAGGTCATTATATATTGAGCATGTCTATCCGTAGTATCCGCCGTCTTAATAAATAATGTATTCTTGGTCTTAACAACGAAAACTGCATTTAAATCGGCAATGTTTTCACAAAATAGTGGCTAGACTAAGCTCCCTGAAGTAATCTGTGTCAATTACAATGTTTCTCATAATATCGGTCTTTCTGATTGGTTGCTTAGGTTCGTTACTATGTTCATGTTCTTGTTCTATAAATAGTGTCTTAATGGAAAACGAAACTCTTCTCATGTTGTTCTAAAATAGTTTTTGTTCAAAAGTTAGCGTCATATTAAACATTTGATAAACGTACTAATAAACCATAAACAGACTATCTCAATTACGTGTTACGCCATTTAAAAACAAATCACCCTCGAGTAAACACTTCTTTCCACGAACACCGAAAATCATAAGAATGATAGTCGCATTAATTATTGATAATCAGTTAATACATTAAATAATGTTTTAAGCTTTCATGATCATCTCAAAATATGTATTTGTATGTTTTTATAGACCTATGGGCATACTGGTTAAACTATTATGGATTATGTAGCATTGCGTATAAAGCGTTATGGATATGTTTTTTTTATAACATTGATATTACATGACCTTCAAAAATAACTAACTGACTTAATTGTACAGATGAAACGAATTCATTTGATATTTGGAATTTTTAATTTGATTTCAACTTAGACACGTTCACAAATTCCATGTTAGATAGATAGAAAGATTTATTTCAGTATCATGGTGCAAACACAATTAACAAACATGTTGCATACATAAAATAATACATAAAAATACAAACATGAGTATTAACCATGTCACGCAACACAGTACCAAGTATAGCACAAAAAAGAGAGCGAACTCTTATTTCCATTGTGGTCCTTGTGGATGGTGGCATGACATAGAGAGACATAAATTGTTGCTTAATTATATATCACAGATTTAGACTGAGCATTACTAATATTTGAATCGGTGTACATTATTGTATGAATATCACAGTTAAGAATGAGCACATACAACATGAAGTTAATAAATGACTTAAGTAATTAAAATATGTATATCAAATAAAAATTTATCACAGATAATTACAACATTAACATCACTAACTAACTAGTGAAATGGAATTAAAAAGCGGAATGTGTTTAAAAAAAAATACACATGATACCGATTACTTAGTAAAAGAATATTATAAAATCTGACTTAAAAAGTGGTTTTTGACGGCAACCTTGAACCTATAGGACTCAGATAGACTAGTAATAGAAGGAGGTAACCCCATTCCATAATGTACAACCCACAAACGCAAAGGATTTGATACCGAAACCTTTAACCTTCGGAATAGTAAAAGAAACTTTTTCACGGAACCGTGTATTGTGACCATGTGTTTTCTTAACTGGAATGAAATGCTCACACATATAATCCGGGGCTGTACCAGCAACAATCTTTAATACTTGAGTCAGAATAATTTGATCGACTCGTTTGGATATGGGGAGCCAATTTAATAATTTAAATTGCTCATGACCAATGTGTGACCGTGGGTCTAGGTTCAAGACAAACCTTACGAACTTATTTTGAGTTGCCTGTAACTTGTTCATCCATGATTTTTTCAAACCATAGTACCAAAAGGAGCAGGTATAGTCAAAATTAAATTGAATAAGTGACATAACCAAAAATTTCTTAGTATGTTGAGTGAGATATTCACGTTTCTTATATAAAAAAAATTCACCTAGAGTTTGCCTTTTTTATGATTGAAGAAGCCATTGAATCACAAGATAAATTTTGATCCAATGTTACACCAAGATTATAAACAGAAGAGGTTGGCTCAATAACCTTGCCATTACATGGTATATTTAGATAAGGATTTAACCGCAGTTTGGGCTTAGAGCCAAAAAGAATGGACTCAGTTTTACCTTAGTGCAATGACAATTTATTGGCAATGAGCCATTTACTAACGACCTCAATTTCCTCATTCAGGGCATTTTCAACATCATATTTATTTTTACCGGTAACCAAAATGCCAGAGTCATCAGCATACAATAAAAGTTTGTTTTTTACAACTGCTGACATGTCATTTACATAGATTAAAAACAGAAGGGGTCCTAAAATTGAGCCCTGAGGAACACCACAAGAAATATTCGAAAAATAGGAAAACGTTTCTAAAACATCAACCAGTTGTTGTCGATCAGAAAGATACGATCTAAACCACCTTAAAACATCTTTACTGAGACCTAAAGCTTCCATCTTCATTAAAAGTATGTTGTTGGTGAATTGATAAATTCATATTAAGAAAGTTATTCTTAAAAGTTTAAACTTATATGAAAAGATAATATATTCTATGTGAAGTTTGGGCGGGGTTATACATGTCAAAATAAATTAATATACGCTCGAATGCCGTCCAAAATGTAAATAAAGCACGATTTATGTTCGTCAATATGATGCTTTCAGTTTACATTTGGCTATTTCATAACATAAATTTGCGATTCCGAACCATACACGACACTTAGTTATATGATAGTGCCACACATTAAAAGATCCTCAAGATTATGATGTGTCACATAACATTGACGTGCGTTTTTTAAGGAGTATATGTGACACATACATCGGCTGAGTGGAATGATATGTTTGTAAAGAGCACGCTTAACATGTTGTCAGCGACCGTAAATCTTGATCACATTTGTTGAGCTTATTATAAATCGATACGAGATGAAATGTCAATGATGTTATAGTTACACCATATTTAAACCAAAATGTTCTTATTCAAGAGCTCAGTGGCGAGATGCAAAATGTGTGAACTGACTATATATGCTCACTTTTAGTCACATCAGAAATACAAATGTTCCAGAACGAATTCAGATTCCTATTTTCCTAATCATGTATATATATGTATATACATATATATATATATATACCAGATGGAAAAGTCCTATCAATAGATAAGAATCTGTCAAACGACGTGGATTTCTACGCATTCATCAGCCATTTTTTCCAATTATTTTAACCCTGTAGTTAACGGCGTGATGGACAGGCAGATTAGAGACGCGTGATTTGAGGTGTTTCGCCGTTACTAGAAGACACTAAGGCTTCTACTGAGATTCTAAATAAAGTAACGATGACAAACTGCACTTGAAGTTTGGTAGATTGTACAGCGAAAAGGGAAATGATCCACAAAGAAAGTGAGTTTTGATGAAAAATTTATGTCAGATAATGCGTTATTTATGGTATTGTAACATGTGCTATTACTGAACACTATTTTATTGTGAAAACTTCGTAAGCGGTTTAAATCATTAAATATTAAAAAACATATGCTAAAATAAATAGCCATGTGCATTTATTTGCCAAACTATGACATTGAAATAATCACTTTTATGTTTTTCAAGTTCAAATATGTTTTGTCATCGATAATTTGTTCATGCTTTCGTCGCCTTGTATACATTTGAACAGAGACACAATTGCGAAGTTCCGATTGTTTTTCTTTAAAAAAAATGGATATCAGTAGTGAAAATTATATCTTTTAAAGAGCCTTTAATAGTAATTTTATGTCAGTGTATATAAGCAAATAATGTCACTAAATTACGGTACTCAAAGTAGAGATTATTTTAAACAATAACTTATCCGTCATATAAATCCAGAATGTATGAACACTTTTGCTTTTTGTGTTTATGGTACATACATGTTTAGACGATTGCAGAGTCATGACATCCAGCATTATAAACAATTTCCCATACATGTACACTTTGTATGTATATTCAAATGTTTAAATACGTTTTTACCTTCAGCAAATTTAGCTGTTCACATAGTTGAGAACGATCGTGCGCCAATCATTCTGTTTTATTGATAATTAATCCAGGTCGACCGTTTGGAGTAGATAGAAAATAAGTTTTTTAGATACAATTAATTCAGATTCGCACATTTTCGTTGTAGTTATGGTATGTATGAGGAAACAGTAATACTGAACATTAACATGCTCTTATATATCCATTCTATGCATCTTTGAGGATTTAAAAACTTATCAAAATGATCAAGCGTAGCAGCGCGAAACGATTGAATAACTTGGAGAGTTCTTTGGATTGTTGTCGTTATACTTTGTGACACTACGAGGATTGCTTATGTAAAGTATTAAATACATCATTCCTTGTATGAGCAGGGATGGCCGAGTGGTCTAAGCATAAGATGTTTACTCCAGTTATCAGTGGTTCTGGCCCAGTTGAGGGTTACTTTTAATGCTTTCTTTAACATTATGCTTTTTTGTCTGGAGCTTTTTAGATCCAATGTTTATATTATCAACATAAAGCATTTAATGACAAGCTTCAATACATTCACAAATCTTGGAAAATGTCCCTTTAATTTCATTTCTATCAAAGCAGAACGCTAATTTTTTTTTTGAATTTGATGTTTGAAATTATTTTATGAATACATTTGATTGGCACCACGTGTTTTTAAGACCGTGACCGTATAATTCTACGTAAACAAAACAACGAAACAGGTATACCGTTCAAAGTACTGTACTTTACAATTTAAAGAGATACAGTTAATAACTAAATATATATGATATCAATGTTGACGAATGTTTAGCTATTTATTGGTGCCAGATATAGTTATTTTGACGTTTTCAATTTGTTTAATATACTGGTTTATTGAATAAATAACATACCTCCCTTGGATTCCGCTGTCGCGATAAGATATAAGCATATACGGTTTTGATGGCATCCGTGATGCCAAACGTTTTGAAAATTTAAAAAAAATTTTTATTAATTATGCCCCCGAATCGAATGATCGGGGTATATTGTTTTTGGCCGCCTGTCAGTCTGTCATTGTATGTGTGTGTCATTGTATTATTTTGTCATTGTATGTTTGTGTCCCAAACCTTTAACCTTGGTCATAACTTTTGCAATATTGAAGAAAGCAACTTGATATTTGGCATGCATGTGTATCTCATGGAGCTGCACGTTTTGAGTGGTGAAAGGTCAAGGTCATCCTTCAGGGGCAAAGAACAAATCATTCTTAAGTATTCTTAAGTATTCAATTAAATTTTTAAGACTCCGAAATGACAGATAAAAAAAAATGAATTGTGAATTTTCTTGAATTGTGTTGTTATATAATATTTCAAGACACAATTCCATTGCGCATATGCGAATTGTGTAATTTCAAAATACTATCTGATTAGTTTTGAGCCAACAATTTCTTTCGTTCGTATCAATCTGCATGATTTTCGAAGACTTTGTACATAAACAAATATGTGATTATTTCGCCATATATCTGTAATTCACAAGCGTTTAATAACGATTCGATTTACACACTCATTTTGTTATTGACCATAATGTTATGAGTATAAATCCAATCTGTTAAGAATCTTTGCAATGCAATCTTTGTAATGCACGTTTTGGCAAATTGAATACAATATTTGTTCCAGATTGATATTTGTTAGAAAAAAAGCAATACTGAACATTAACAATACTAATAATATCCAAATTAAAATATCAAAAATAATCCAAAAAATCATCTTGCGTGTTCATTGCAACTGGTCTTCTGCCAATGTTATGTTTGATTCAAGTGTTGGTCTCTGCTTTATTTAAGTTTGAATTGTTTTCTCAGCAAGAACATTTAAAAGCAGAAGGGAGTACAAGTGATTTCAGAAAAGAAAGAAACACATTCAGCAGGGTAAGGAAACAGTTTTAAATTTATCAGACCGTATATTATCAGACACTGAATACATTCTTTTAGGAAAAAGGTTTAGGCTTTTGCCCTCGTATAAAATCTCATGATAAAGTTAAATTAGCGGAAGAAGTTTTTCGTTTTACCAGAAGATTACGTTTAAAAGAATATTTTGCAGAACTTAATAAAACAGATATACACAATACTACTGAAAATGATGAATATATACACCTGCCATTTTTAACAAGATACCAGCTACATTTACACCTCCTAGTGGAAGAGACATATATCTTGATTTTTACATAGAAGCCATTACAAATCAAATTCTACATAATGATAAGAAGAAACGGTTCCGACCAAATATCTCCAAAGACCAACTACAAGCCTTGAAATATTTAGCACATGATCCTAATATTGTTATTAAAAAAGCCGACAAGTCAAATACTATTGTAGTAATGAATAAAAATAAATATATTGAAGAAGGTACTCGTCAATTAAACGATGAACATTTCTACAAAAAAGTGAACAACAACCAACACCAGTCAGCGCATGAAAATACCCAAAAATGTTTTGAAGAAATAGAAAACAACAACCCCGGTATAAGTAAGAAGTTTGACTTATGTCCAACTAATATCCGTAATCCCCAATTCTACATTCTGCCAAAGACAGAGAAGCCATTTGATGCCAGTCTTCCACTTGGATATCCTGGTCGGCCCATCGTGTCTGCATGCAGTTCCAACACGGAAAATATTTCTAAATACTTGGACTATGTTTTAAATCCAGCTATGCAGCATTTACCATCGTATGTTAAAGATACAACAGACTTTATTAACAAGATAAAAGATATTAAATTGAAAAAAAATGATACTTTGTAACCTTAGATGTATCTTCTTTATACACTAACATTCCCCATAGTGAGGGAATAGATGCTTGTAAATATTTTTTAAGAAAAGAAACTATAAATTACCATGTAAATGTTAATGATGTTAGCAAACCTTTGCAAGTTGTTCTTGAAAATAACTGTTTTGATTTCAATAATGATACTTATTTACAAACTATGGGTACTGCTATCGGAAGTCATATGGCACCGTCTTATGCTTCCCTTTTTATTGGTAAATTTGAGATAGATTTTCTTAACAATACCTCTATTAAACCATACATTTGGCTTAGATTTTTGGATGACACTTTTATGATATGGAATGGCTCTTTAGAAGATTTGAACACTTTTATTAATAATTTAAATAACTTCCATTCAACCATAAAATTTACCTCTCATATATCTCAACAGTGTGTATCTTTCCTTGATGTTTCTATATCAAAAAGTGAACTAGACACTGTGGTTACAAATATTTTTTGTAAACCCACTAATATGCATTTATACTTAGATTTTACGTCATCTCACCCCATGTCCTGTAAGCGGAGTATTCCGTACAGTCAGGCAAAGCACTACAGACGTATTATTTCTGATGATGATGTATTCAATCAGTCCTTATCTAGTTTATTTAAGTATTTTAAAAATAGAAATTATCCAACAAATGTTATTGAAAATGGATTTTCTCAAGTTAAAAATATGACTCAGGAAAGTGCATTATGTGTTATTTAGAGAAATACTTATTCAATAATACCATTTACTTTTTGTTTTAACACATCACTTCCTAATATTGCTAAAATTTTACACAAATACTGGGATTTGTTCAGATTATCAAACAAGGAAAGTGTTAAGTCTTTACATTCATTTAAACCTATATTGGCCTATAAAAGACCAAAGAATATACGTAACAGCCTTGCAAGATGTTCAGTGTCTTATAACAGTACTGATATTCATTTATCGGGTCAATGTAACCGACCAAGATGTACACATTGCAATAATATAAACATATGTTCAAGTTTCAATAGTAGTGTTATTGGTTTATCGTATGATTTACGCTATGATGTTGATTGTACTTCGCGCAATGTTATATATCTTATAACATGTAAAAATTGTAATAAACAATACGTTGGACAAACTAATCAGAATGTTTCCCGCAGAATGAATAGCCATAGATTTGATATCAGAAATTGTTCAATAAATCCTATTTCACATGTTGCTACACATTTTGGATCCACTGACAATGATTGTACTTTATCAGATTTCTCCTTTGTACCTATTGATGTTGTTTAAAACAATCTAGACCGTTTATGTAAAGAAACATATTGGATACATAAATTAAAAACTATGATTCCTAACGGTCTAAATGATAAACTGCTTTATGACATATAGAACATAAACATAATTTACATATACATTTGATGTTTGTCTATTACTATGTTTTTATAAATTATATTATTACTAATAGACTGGTGTATCATCACTGATCCATCTTTGTATTATGTATTATGTAATATTATGTACTATATATTTTTCCGCCAAACGACGTTACGTTATTATATGACGTTGACGTCACTTCCTTTGTATTTGTTTATATTAATGTACTACTGATGAAGGCTATGGCCAAAACATGTTTAGTACCTAAGACATTTTAATAAACAGTGACGTGTTTGTACGATTTATTTAATTTTAATAATTTATTTAAAATTTGGGAAAATCGGCACATGTGTCGAAACATAGATCCTTTGAGGAAATCTAGATTTCTTGTAACGGAACATGACTTTCAGTGGAAAACAACTGTCGTTCTTTACCAGAACATACAAATCCAGTCAATACAATAAGGTTAAATGGCAGACAACTAATCGAAACTTCCAGACAGCTGTCCAGAAAAACGGATTGCAAGAACATGTTAACTAACTTGTGTTTCAACGCGCCTGACTGGAAATGCTGGACAACAGACAATATGCTGGCTGGACGAAACAACTGAGTCAAAAATCGGTCATTTTCTAAAAGGTTCTGTCCAAATGTTCATTACATGTATCCATTTAAAAAAACAAAACTCCTCTTTATGTTATAATGTGCATAACTTTACACACTTACATACCTGCTTTTGCACAAACACAATCAGTGAAGTCATGTCTAGATTATATGTTAATACAGGATATACTATGTGTAGTTGAAAATATACAATGCAAACACCTGTGCATAACTAATTCCACATTGAATTGAACGTTTTGTATAATGAAAAAAAAACGTTGTCGTAAATGTCCTTGTAAGAAACAATACTTGATGTACACGAACGTAGAGATGCCACTGTCAACTCGTATCAGTTTCTATGGATATGTTAAATTGCTTCGTAAGGTGGAAATTGAAGCGAAATTAAACTGAAAATTCAGCGTCTATAGTTAGCTGAACTTTTTGATAATTTGATGAGTGGCGTTTGTACGGAGCCGATATAAAACATGTAAATACTTAGTTTTGTTATTTTTTAATAAATTGATATTATCAACGGTATATACATAGATTGTCATACTACTTCGTAAATTTTATTAAGTGAAATATTGTTTTGTTCTAGAAACGTTGTGTCCCTTGTTTTGTGCTACTACTTGTATTAAATTGTGTGCTTATCCTTCTGATGTGTAGAAAATATGCAACTACATTTTACATAATGTACACTTGTTTGCCTAAAGTTACGGTTACTTTAAAACAAAATTAATTTAATTACCGCCTCTTTAATTTATTAGTATTTGTTTTCTTAAATGTATATTTTGTTTTATGTAATGTAATGTTGTTTAACCTCCTTACGTTACAGAAAAAGTATGTATATACTATAGTATAGAGACGACGTACTTGTGTATAAGTTTGAATAAACTGTCTATATGTCTGTTTTGTTGTCTGCTATTGTTCACTTATAATATGATTAACATACTAATTCATTCGACTAAAAACTAAAATTAGTTGGTGTATAAAAAGAGCCGAATTAAAGACGCCTTCTCTTGAAACGTAATACATATGCATTAAATATCGTCCATTTATAAGTATTGACGCTCATTGGCCAAATGATCGGATTTGATATACATGCGAATACTTTATGAGGATCATGCGATTTATACTTTCTATACGGGAATAAAAGTAGCTCTATTATGTATTAAGTATAAAGGTGTCTAATTGTAAGCATGTTAATACGCATTATTGAATTACAGCGTATTGGTAAGTTTGGTTATATGTAAAATAATAATACCTAGAGTTATTGATTAAGCGAGTGGAGCCATGTATTGATATTATTTTTTTATCGACAATGAAGTTAATGTTTAAACAAATTACCAACCAATTGCAATGCTCTGATTGTTGGCTTGAAGTTAACTTATTCTGTGGAAAAAGTCGTTATTATGATATTGTGCCTGAACCTAGACGTGATGCTCTTTATTGTTATATCAAATAAGAACAATGTCTAAAATGGCGTATAAGTATAATTATGACGACAGTTTATTGTAGGTGATGTAGTGCGAAACGTTATAGTTAAACCGTTGACATTTTTTACAGGTTATCATACTACTAATTTAGTAAATAACTCTTTATTTAACAGTAACCGTTTTAAAATCCATTAGTAACGTTTAATGCTAGTATGTAAAAACATAAAAAAGATTCACAAATTAATAGTATTATTTAGCATAACATAGTAATTATGTAAATATCAGATTATATTATGCTTACTATGCATAATTAGATAAGGCGATATGAACATGTATACTTATATAACTAGTTTCCACATATAAAATAATAATTTAAAACAGGAACAGTTTCTACACAATTGTAAAATTCATTAAATAAATATAAAACATTACTATAGACTATAGTTACATCATTTTTTGGAGAAAGTTAGCGTGTCAATTTATTATTTACAAAATAAATAGCATCCTTATTTTATTTACTATTCAAATTGTTTGAGTAATTAAGATGGCGATGTTATTAGAAATGTAACTGAGAAAACAATGTAAAGCAATGTTTCGTACCACTTGTATATTTTGCATGTCAAACTAGACATCAACATAGTATACGTATAACATATTTTAGGAAAAAAAACTCAATTATTTTTAGCTAATTGGTCACACATTACCAATAGAAAATATCCCGATATAAAAATTACATTAAGTAAATATGTTTAACGTTGTATTTTGTGTATGCTAGAAATGTTAATGAGCAGTTGTTCGGGAATGTAAATTGGAAACCTGTCCCTGTCTGAAGTATAGACTGAAATGTACAATGATGTGTAAGCTTAAAACATGTTCAAATCAGCAGGAAAATGATGAACTGTATACGTCAGACAAAGAAAGTGTTGAGACTGATGACTCATATAGTGAAGTTGAATTAGTCTTTACCAGATCAGTAATAACAGATGGACATTGAAGTATACAATGATGATTAATACAGACACTTGAAGAAAGCAGTACATCGTGACTTTCGCTACTGACAGTTCCAAGGCGGTCCGCACACCTTCACTTGTTAAAAGTAAGCTCAGATCATTGTATTTTGCACAAATATTGCCTACATGTCGTATAACAGGTACAAGTTCTTAAGAATGTTTCCGGCATTAGAGGAATTAATGGCACAGTTTTGTTAACTTCCTGTTGTCGTCACTGAGTACACGAAATACGTCGAATTAATGGCTAAACTGTGAAGAATCACACAATTCTAATATTATGATAGTGTTTTGTTTTCTAAATTGATATTCTGTGTACATATGTCGGTGCAGTGTGCTTCAGTTCATTGATTAAAGCTATATATTTGTACACACACATAAGAAACAATCAGTTTCAAGGGGTCGCACTAAGTCTTTCCACAAGCAAAATAATGTTATGTAGCTAATATAATTATTCAACGACAAACGCCAAACAGTTTAACTACGTAATTTTTAATCTTAAAGGTTTGACAAAATAATGTCAAGGCTGGGATCAATTGTATTATACAGGTTCCACCGAGAACGGCGGAAAATTTAAGTACATAATATCTATCCCCCGTGACAAGCGGGAAGTGTGTTCGTGGAAACTATGCCTTTATATCACTTCTATTCGTTATCATAAAATGGTGTTTTCAAGGCCAGAGTAAAAAAAAAAACAGAGATAAAACTTCACTGAACGTAAAATAACTCTGGAAAACTGTACCCGAAAACAACCAATATTAACAAAAGCTTACTAATCAAAGTCTAGCAAATTCGCTAACACTGGTTCAGTCAATTACGCAGGAACCTGTCGTCGGGGGCCGAACTAAGTAGATCATTGGACAGACTGACGGTGTGCCGTACGCTGTTATAAGTCCCAGCCATGACGATGTGGGTTTCTAATGGAGCTCGTAATTCTCGACAACACTGGAATATAACAAAAATCTGGCAAGCATCGTGTTACAATTAAAATTAAGTGGGAGGGTGGGTGGTAAATGTAAACTTGTAAACCATAGCGCGACCTACCCTGTGATGCGAGGAGCTAGTAAAAGAACGACAATTTGCATGGGCAGTGGTTTTATACTTAGTGGACGAGTCTATGTGTTAGAGTTGACTGGGTAGGACGGGTTATAAAATTAGGGTTCGGGATTCGGCGATCCCTTAGGAAAATAGCGTTTGCGTTGAATAAGACAGTTTATTCTTGAGCGAATAAACATTATTATTCAACGACAAACGCCAAACAGTTTAACTACGCAATTTATTATCTTAAAGGTTTGGCATAATAATGTCAAGGCTGGGATCAATTGTATTTTACAGGTTACCCCGAGAACGGCGGGAAATTTAAGTACATAATGTCTATCCCCCGTGACAAGCGGGAAGTGCGTTCGTGGAAACTATGCCAAAAAGGACCACGGCCGCAGGAAGTGGGCCTTCCGCCACACAGCGGCCACAAAACACACGCCAGCCTTGACAAGCAACAACGATGAATTAAAATCGGGTTTGGAAAAACGAAACTTTGCTCAAATAAAAGGCTAGATTGCTCCGGACAGTGTTCAACATGATAATGATCCTAACTAGAACATGTGCGTGTCATCGGATTTGAAAAAGACAGGCGATTCAACAATGTCAGGGTATTTGATATAGCAACCTCCCGCATCTAGGAATAGTAACGCTATTCAGGAATTCTATATTTGTTTTCTTATTTATTTATTTATTTATGTTTACTATCAGCATAGCGCCAGTTTATGCGCGGAAATATTAAGGAGTAAACTTGGATCGCGTCAGATAAAAGCTATTGTAGGTAGCCCACCATGTATCGATAATCATGGGAAATGTGTAACACTGATCAAGGTTCGATTGCGTTACGACCATACGTGGTGGTCAAAAGTACAGCATGTTGATATGTTGATTAAAGGGCATTTGCGAATTATAGGATTATTCTTTGCGTTACAGGCGCATTCCGTCTTTTAAAACCCCACGTGATGTTGATTCCTCAATATTGCAAGCCTAGATCAGAACCGTCTGCCACGTCTACTGCCTATGATAGGCATCCCATATAATCGATTATCCGATTATTCATACGTTCCTTACGTGACATTTTAATACCCGATTAATATACAGGTTCAGACCGCCAGGAACTCGGCCGTTGAGTTTTAAACCTTACACAAAATGACACGTAATAAAGCTTTTAAATGTTAAAAGTAAATACCACGGCGTCTTAAGTTATGAAACATAACAGAACAGTAAGTCATATATATGTTACGGTTGTATGTACGTGTTTTTTCAAGTAACGTGTAAATCAATCGATAAAAATAATCATTTTAAGTCGGGCTTTCCAACGTAGACCACTTGGTTACTATACACCACTTTTTAATATTTGATCAACAAGTATATGTTAACAACACGGCACTGCTAGCCAACTATATAGCATTAAATAACGACCTTTATTCTTCCGGGAGCAAGTCCCAGTTCAGTAGAGATCTATGAATAATCTATTGATTTGTTTAATACATTAAATTTATCACAAGGCTTTTCACCATAAGCCAAATGGCGATCGTTTTACCACAACTTGAAAGCTGGAACTGCGTATCTTCCAAGAAACGGATTTTTATTTATTTACAGACAAAGATGATCAACGGGCATTTTACCATAAGCCAATTGGCAAACCTGTATTTTCCGTAATTTCGGAAATATAGAAGCCCATTTATCGCTTCATTTACCAACCATGTACCATTATATATAACCACCACAAAGTTCTTCCGGGATTATGTCCCGGTTAAAGTGGAGACCCGGGAAACGGCGTTATCTACCAAGAACTTCTTCATATTGATATTTTATTTAATATTTACTTATAGCCAAAAGTGATCACCGGACTTTTCACCATAAGCCAATTTGGGCGATCGTTTCAACACCATAATTTTGAAAATGAATAAGCACCATCAACCAACCATGTACCATTATATAACCACCACAAAGTTATTCCGGGATTAAGTCCCTGTTCCGGTAGAGACCCGGGAACGGCGTTATCTACCAAGAACTTGATATTTATTTAATATTTACTTATAGCCAAAAGTGATCACCGAGCTTTTCACCATAAGCCAGTTTGGGCGATCGTTTCAACACCATAATTTTGAAAATACATAAGCACATTTTAGTGCACCACCAACCAACCATGTACCATTATATATAACCACCACAATTTTCTTCCGGAATTAAGTTTCGGTTCCAGTAGAGACCCGGGAACGGCGTTATCTACCAAGAACTTGATATTTATTTAATATTTACTTATAGCCAAAAGTGATCACCGGACTTTTCACCATAAGCCAATTTTGGCGATCGTTTCAACACCATAATTTTGAAAATACATCACACATTTTAGTGCACCACCAACCAACCATATACCATGGTATATATAAACCACCTTGTTTTTCTTTTTGGGATAAAGTCCCGGTTTTAGTAGAGGCACTAGAACTGCTTATTTACCAACAACCTGATATTTGTTTATTTATAGCCAACGTTGATCATCATACGCCTATTGGCAATCGTTTAATAACAATAATTTTGAAAAAACAGAGGCGCTTTGAGGGTACCATCAACCAAACATATACCGAACCTATTCCAATATAACCAGATTGTTTGATCTCACAGGACTAAGCCCCATTCTATTATTTACTAAGAATCAAATTTGTGTGCGTGTCTTTTAAACATAAGCCCATCGGTTATCATTTAAGCAAGTTCAAAAATTCACGAAGACGTACATTTAGGGCACCACAAACGAATGTATATGAATTTGTATTACCGCAGTTTATTGTATATATACATTATTATGTTATTGATGTGTTATATTTTGTTATTAGTATCATTATTTTATGTATTTATTATTATAATTAATTTTGTTACATGGATTATATTACAAGTGTTGCAAGATACGCACCAACGCACATCAATTAATATAGTGTGCAGATACAATTGATTGCTGGGATTTTTGAATTAAGGCTGCGATTATATTTGTTGTTTGTTGATTTTGTCTTCGTTGCAATAGGGACCCGGGAAATGCGTTTTTTTTCTAAGGTATAATAAGCAATTTTGCTTTACAAAACGTATTGAGTATATTAACTTTGATCAAGCAGACTCCAAGTGTAATGCCGACATGCATTAATATGGCTAGAAATGAACCTATTTTTTTACGATATATATAAATACACCCATGGAACCATACTGAAGAAAAAAATGTAATGTTCCGTTCGTTTTTATTTTATTAACGTCACACTATCTAATAGTTTTGACGATTGAGTACGTAGCGAGAACAAAAATTAGCATCCACCGATTGTTGGCGCATAATAATATCCTCTATCGAATGTACAAATTTCATGCGTCAGATTTCCACGCATACTTTGAGGACCTAAACAACCCGACTAAAATAGCATTATTACGACGAAGGTCAGTTGTTCAAACTGAATGCAAACAAATAAACCATAACGGCATTGATCAGTTTTTTACGCACTGATGCATACTAGTACGCAAGTATTTCCCATTATACTGTAACACGTAAAACATAACATTAACCTTTAAACAAACAGATAATAAATAAATAAAACGATTTGAATTACGTCTACGTTCTACCCTACAAATTGGTGCACGTGAAAATCTTGATTTCCGCTCCATTGGACATGTATCACCTTACCGATAATAAATACATTTTTATCCCATTTTCAACGCGACATTGACGGTATAACACCTTATGGAATATACAAGCCTGTATTCCACCTTGTGGGATATACCTGTCGCGTGCACGGATTACTTTTTATTCAACAACTGAATGATTTTTCACAAGAAATAAAGTCGAGAAAACTTTAGCTTCAAAATTATACGACCTTCAACCTTTAAATCTGCATAATTTTTCGCCATCCGTATAATGAATCAGCTGATTAATAGCGACATAAAATGACATACTTATTGCGTCATTTTCCCCATAATTATTTTGACGATTTATTATAAACGCGACTTATTTAACATGTACATGTAATGTTTATAGACATATTTGAATTGTCAATTTATCACATTTCTTTATTTCGTTTAATGGGCATTGTTTATAATCCATGCATAATTATACTTTTGACATTTAAGAATGTACAACAAGCCATACAAATATCGCACAATTCATAAATAATCTGCAATATTTGCTTTCCGTTTTAATTCATGTTAGGCACAGAGCTGTGTTGTATAAGATGGTAAAAATAGCACCACACTGGAATTCGGAACGTCCCATTTTGTACACGGTTATTACCCACTCATTTATCTGTTGTGTAATGGAATGTTTTCCATTCTTAGTGTATTTATAAATTAAATTATTTTCTTGTACAATTAGGGCATATACCATAGACAAATAAAACATTGTGCAAGTTTAAACATAATTATGTTTGTATGCAGAAATCTGCAAATGCAACCGAGTTTACCAACGGCTATTATTTGATAAACTGCTCCGGTTCATTTTAACGGCAGTAATGTACAAAGAGTACATGACGTAGCCTGTGACGAAGAAGAAAGTTTATAGAGTTCATAAACTATTTTGAATATAGTGATAGAATGGCATATAAGTCTTTATTTTACTATGCAAAAATAATCATTAAAGACCCTAGATGCAAAATCATCAATTATTGAGTTAAATGGATTATTAGATGGATTTTAAAGGATAATTAAAGGTAAGATACTAGTTCGAACGTGTTTTGGTTTTTGTAAATGGATTATTGTTTCTACTTCCAGAATTTGTACGTTGTATCGCCATATAAATCATTAACACGTTAAACCAAACGTCTACACCTTCAATGTTTTAAATGACGCCGGAAGCGCACCCAATAATTTCTCTATTGCAGACCATTTGCTGCGTTATTTCTAGGCATATTTGTTAAACAGACACCTAGGAAACAGATTATCCGTTTGAAATGTTTGTCTCGTCTGTAATGAAAAATAAAACAACATGTTAAACCGACCTTAAAAACCGCTCAGACGATTCCACGTTTCGTTTATATAACCGACGCCGTTACCTCCGGTTCGGTTTCAAGTCTATTCTCCGTGCCCATTGCTTGAGACGACAACGCTTCCTTCAAAAGACATCTTTCGACCCGTGGTGGCAATATAAAAACAATAAAAATAGTTGTGTTAATACAATCGGATAGAGAACAATGACTAGACAATAACTTCAAATTAATGCAAACATAAAATATCTAAGAATAAAGCTTTGTCTAATAATTCACAATAACTTAATATTAAAATTTACAAAACGCAATTTTGAGAAGTATACCATCACGTGGTCTGTCTTTCTTAATACTAAAAATAAAATAAAAAAATACAACACAAAAACACTTATGCAATATCTTTTCCCAGAATTTATAATGATTTTTATGTTATACATATACATTTCACTAAATCTCTAAAGTGATACAACTTCTCATAATTATACAAGTTATCCATTTAAATTTATGAAACCACGTGGTCGGTGTAACCGAATTCTAAAAATGCGAAATATTTAATATCTTCCCAAAAATATATACTGCATGTCATATTCTAAATGTAAATACGCCTAACAAGATACAAGTGTCTATAATTAAATAAGTTCTCCTTTGAAAAGAAAGAGTTAAAGACAAATTTATGAAACCACGTGGTTTTACATGTAAACTTGTAAACCATAGTGCGACCTATCCTGTGATGCGAGGAGCTAGTAAAAGAACGACAATTTGCATGGGCAGTGGTTTTATACTTAGTGGACGAGTCTATGTGTTAGAGTTGACTGGGTAGGATGGGTTATAAAATTGGGGTTCGGGTTTCGTTGATCCCTTAGGAAAATAGCGTTTGCGTTGAATAAGACAGTTTATTCTTGAGCGAATAAACATAATTATGCTTGTTCATCATGTATTGATGAAGACCAAAGCGTTTTGTACCATTTGATAACAAATCAAGTTATAATGACTCGGTTTCCATGTGCTTTTTCTTGGTTTGCATCCCCATAACTCCACGAGATACACATGCATGCCAAATATCAAGTTGCTAGCTTCAATATTGCAAAAGTGTACATTAAATGAGCGATTTTGACCCATATATTTGACCTTTGACCTTGAAGGATGACCTTGACCTTGATCTTTCACCACTCAACTTCAATATTGCAAAGTTATGACAAATGTTAAAGTTGGGGCAAACAAACAAACCAACGGACAGGGCAAAAACATTATGTCCCCCACCACTATGGTGGGGGACATAGAAAATACCAAAAGCTGCCAGTACCAGACTTTTATCAACCATTTTCATATGCTACTGGCATGCATCTTCCAAGATATATAGGTGTAGTTTTGCCTCCCATACTGGTACACCCCACCTCAATTTTGGGTACTTGGCTGAAGGACTATAGCTAAACTAGTTATCTAGTCAAGGCCTGAGGGTTGCCATAGAAACAGCTTAATACGAGCTTATAGCTGCCCAACTGAGATTGTTATCACACATTTTGTTTCTTTATATTAAGTATACAATCAAGTAAGATAGGTGTTGTTTTGCCCCCCTGAGTGGTACACCCCAACCCATCTGGCTGATAGATTAATATCTATTCATACGACAAACGAAACCAACTTCGATCCAAATAAAAAGAAGTTCCGCTCGGCTTAAAAGACTGTACAGTCATGTAAAATATCGAATATAATAAATATTTTTTTATAACAACTGGTAGCAATATGAGTTGCAGATAATTGGCCAGTTACCACAATTTAACTATCTATTTTGACATGTTAATTTTGTTCAGCTCAATTCAACAGTGAAAACTGCGCATAAAATCACTTTAATCTAAGATATATGATTTATTTTACATAAAAAGTAATGATGTTTTGTTGGACAAGACTATGCAACAGTTACTTGAAAAGATTGTATTTAGCACAGAGCATTTACCCATTATGCGTTATATTGAACATTATGAACAAGTTCGTTTGTCCATTTCGGTGAGACCTCTTTTCGTCCTTGATTTTGATATAGGAACCACTGTTTTTTGGCAACTTTAAAATGGTATCGTTGGTCGACTCCTCTGATTGCCCTGGAACATTGATTACTTAATACACAGTTTCGTCGGCCGCTTTGGTTTCCTTTTTTCAGATCTGATACCATGTAAGCTAATTTAAACTTTAGACTTTGATATATCGTTCTTTATCTGGGAAATTCCAATCTGTACTGGGAAAACCTGTTCTGAAACTGCAGGTAAGATCATGGAATATATTTCATATCTCAATGACACACTGGGAGATTGAGCTATTCTGATTATTTTAAGGTCTGTTGTACATTAAATTGGATGACCGTGTCCTTGCACAGGGATTGACTGTAGAGTAGAGGGGTTATTTAAATTTAATGTTTTCTAAACTCTTGTTTCTTGTAATTGTTGTGGCCTTATATTTTAGCTTGATAAAAATGATATAATAATTTAACATATACATGTTAACCAAATTAATTTTCTATATGTGTGATCAACATTTCATTCATACTTCTAAAAAGTTTCCGCCTGTTTTTATGTCTAACTTAACAAAACCTAAATTATTGAATACGTTTTAAAATGTATTCAAACTGAATAAGTTATAAAAATACACACACACAAAAACTCACTTAAACTGACTTTATAGTTCGACTGTCCAAAGCAGAATAACGGAAAACCGTCAAACCCACTCGATTTTCTCGTGCCCACTTTCAGTGCGCCTAAGTTTTCATTATATTGCATTAAAAATAAATCATTTGAACACTCAACCGAAGAAAATTATATTTAAATAAATAAGCCACTTTGACATTTGATATGCATTTGTGCGACTACAAAAAAAGTAAATTTTGGTAAAACTGTAAGCTCAGTAAGACACTAAACTTCTAGTTTGTTAAATGCTATTCATGTTCCCTGGAAATCGATTGCACTATGGTTGACTTCTCTCAAATGGGATACGTTTTGTAAGATAATGAATTATATTTTCTTTCTAATTTGATCATGCAAACAAGATTCGTACAATAAAAACCAGCAACACATATGCCGCCTTGACCACGACTAAGATTGCAAAAATGTCACTTATATTCTACTTATTTCAAATAAACTTATGTTTAGGTGGAATCGCTCAGTTTTTAGTTTATAAAAATCAATGCAATAAAAAGTAACCATAGATAAATGTAGCCGGTCATACGAAGTTGCCGTGTGATGTAATATATGCTTTTGTCTTTGACATGGGTTAAATCAATTGATAGTATCAATTAGTGGCAGTTTATTGGGCAATTAAACGTAGATGTAAAGGCCAGTGGATGATACATATCATCTGAAAAGTCTCATTTGCAACAGCATAGCGACCAAATAATTAGTGAGAGGAGCAATATAGTGCTTTGCCAGTTCAGTAAGCTTAGAACAATCACGACAACGTACATCAAGTATTGCTGATTTTGATTAAATAGGTAAATCGTAACTATATCATCGGTAGCATTAAGCAATATAGGAAATGGATTAACAATTCCCAATTGAATTCCTTTTTATTGTTAACTTCTTACTCATGTGTATGCACATATACCCTAAAGGTATTGTATGGATATCAATAAACGATTTCCGTGTGAATGCAATATTTACCCTTTAAACAAACTGATACCTGCGCGTGAGAAAAGCCATTAATTGTTTCGTCATACTCAGAATCATACACATTAAATCGCGTTCGTAATCTCATTTTATAAAAGATGATTGACAGACAATATCCTAACTCTACTGGTGTTGTAATTATAAAGATGGAGTTTATATGTTTTGGATTGAATATTAAAGATGTGAAACCGTTAAAGATAGTTATCTACAACGCAACCTTATTTCAGCTGATGCATAGTTCGATGGGATAACTGTGCCTACACATGTCCGATTAAGTGTGTATGAAGATTTATTTCTGTTATTAAACAAGTTAACACAATATTAGTAGTATTTAGATACATTCAGCAACGTTTGAGATCGTAAAATATTCACGTTCAATAATTAAAAATACGTCGGGCGGCCAGACCCCTGCGATTCGCTGTTACATTGAATCAGATGTATATCATAGTTTATCTCGAGCTGGACTTTTGTACATGAATCATAGCCCTCTTTTATATTAAATACCCCAAACATAACTACATTGTGATCAACAATATATGTATAATATTAAGTTATAATTGTAACAATAGTATTACATACAATCATCTACGTATTTGATGTCAAAACGTATCGAAACAACAAGTGTTAATTTCACAGTAATTAATTAATTACTATATGTAAACTGTCGTCACATTGATTGATATTATGTTTGATTAAACACATATTTCGTAGGGACTAACAGATGGTTTTAACATTTTATCAATATATTAAACCCGTTATTTAATCTAAGTCGGAACCCAAACAATCGAGACTTTGCTATCATGATCATCTTTGACATTTCATTAACTATTATATTTACTATTCATACATTAATCTAAGGACCCATACGTTCGATGTTTATATCGACTATAAAATGCTTATTTTTGAAATATTGACGGTTTGATGAGTTAAATATAATACTGTTAAATTTTCCATTGATAGAGTTCTACTGACTTGAACATTTTACTTTTGTTATTCAATACTGTCTAACTGAAATTCTTATCATAGATATCGAGCAGTTTAATTACACAGCTTCATTTATTAGTTTAAATAAGTAAGCCACGTAGGAATAATGTAATAATATGGCTAGGATAAAGTTAAGAATGTATATAGTTCATACACTAAATAAACATATATTATTTTGTAATCAATTATCATTTATTATATGTAAACTAACGCAATCGAGCACAAGATCATTAAAAATGCGAATCTAAGCAATGTTATTCTGATTGCTTTGTTTTCATATTTAACATATTTTAGTTATTCTACAATAATTGTAATATGCATATTTTTTTAGGAAAAATAAACCGAGTCGTCTAATAGATAAAACTAGAATAGAAATTCGTGTTTTATCAACTTATCGAATAACAGAACATCTACTTTCAATATACAATGATCATGGAGTATCGCCTTTGAACGATCAATGCAAAGCGTCACACTATGCCCATAATTGCTAACAAACAAACCGCGCCTTTCAAACGATCACAATAATAATATAAATATAATAATATTACAATTATAAAAACGAGCATGTTGTATCTACAAACATCTATTTTACCAGACCACATCTGGCGTTGAAATGTCAGCAATTGTCATAAATAACACTGATGTTTAATTTTGAACGTTATTTTACGAAATATTGTACGACATTTTCGTTGATTTTGAGTAGTAATGGGGCTTTAACTTCCGCTCGATATGCTCAAAAATGTTTTCGTTCCAATTTTACTTGATTTTGAACCAAGTGTGAGGTTCAGCATACCTTTAATCGGTATTATTTAAGTAAATTAAAATTACAACCAAAATTACGCGCATTTAAAGCCCCATTACTACTCAAAATCAACGCAAATTTCGCACAATAACATCATGTTCATATACATGTATTCGAAACTTCCTGTTATGTCTGTGTTATTAATGTAAATGCACGATCCAACCTGAAATTACGCATAGAGTATTCACCACATGTTTGTGACGTGATAAGTAAATGAAGGACATACCTGATGTCATTTTAGTGTCATTGTTTTAACTGAAGAGGATTATCAAAAGTAATCCCTTTTTAGCGATATGATTAATAAACGTTCAAATATATAATAACACATTTTTTATTTAAAAAAAGATATTTATGTAAAAGAAAACAGTTATCATTCATAATCTGTCGTTTATAGCAGACATCTTTTTTTTCCCAACGGGAAATTCTTATTCAAGACATGTGAGTACACTAGTATTGAAAGCTGGATGACGTTAAATGGGTCTATTTACAAATTTTGGTATGTATTAAAGATTTCATTAAATGCTTTAGATTGATAAATTTAATCATTGGACAAAACAAAACTCCAGTAAAAAACAAGAATACAATTAAAAAAGGGAACAAAAGTAACCCGCAACTGGACTCGAACCACTGACCCCTGGAGTCCTGGAGTTAGTAGTCTCCCGCTTAGACCACTCGTCCAGCCGTGCTAATGCATTGACCGGATGTACTTTTTACTTATATAAGCAATCCTCGTAGTTTCTCAAAATATAACGACAACAACAGAACTTTCCAAATTATGCAATCGTTTTGCGTTGCAACGCTTTATAATTTTCAGGTTTTCAAATCGTCAAAAGATGCATATAATGGATATTTTAAGGCATGGTAAATGTTCAGTATTATTTTTTCCTCACAAATATCATAACTAAAACGAAAATTTGCGAATCTGAAACAACTGTTTGTAATTTTGTCAATTTACCAAAACGTGGAAATGACCCTTTAACATAAAAAGTAAAACTAAAAGGTTGTTTGAATTTGGACATTTATTTTGCTCGATAGTTTACGTAATAATACGCTTTACTCCTAGTTTCAGTAATGAGTTAACAGTTGTGCTCTGTTAAGATGTTAATACTTTATACCTAGACATGCAACAAACAATTTCGTAGTAAATGTACTAGCGCATCGAATATCTGTGTTTACAATCACATTAATTTGAGCTTTCCAAAGGAATAGCGAACCATGACGCAAATATTGATATTATCCATTTAAGTTAGAATTGTTCAATTGCGCATATTGTCACTTGCTCATGTTACTGCAACATCCTTGAATTAATTGCCACATTGAAAAGCTTGTTTGATATATTCACATTTCATTTTGTTCTGAATTGTAATTCTATAATGATACGCATCTTAAGAACACATTATCGCGTGAACATTAAAATATATCATTAGTCGCTAGTTTAAGCCACGAAAACGTAACAATATGATAAGTTTCTAGGCATGGAGCTTACTTTGGTATACTTCATGTAATATGCATATTTACAAGTGTGTATAGGCTGAGAAATCTAAAATCAGACAGCTGTTGAAGCTTAAGACACAAATAACACCAAAAAATGTCTCCTATTTTTAACTATCAAATTATGATATATTTATGATATATTTTAATCGAAAATAAAGTTAGTTTCCTTGTGTAACGTATAATCAAACACAACTTTGGAAAGTTCTGCACTGACAGTCTGTGAGACACACGTCCATCTTGAAGTTAAACTTTAACGCAGTTCTATAATGAGGAATGATCAAGTAAAGCGTCCTTAATAGCATTCCACAGGAAATGCAACTGCACGAACTCGGAAGCTAATGATCTCTGTTTCAGCTGGAGACCGGATTGTACCAATTAGTTTGGCATGACTACGCATGGCCTTCTGAAATATGAACACGATGATGATTTACAGAGGGTTAGTTGAGCTGTAAGATTCACGTTCAAGAACATTGTGTGCGCCATTTGCAAATGAAAACTATTTGGTGTAACGTTAAACGTTGATAAAGTATCTAAATGTAACTTAAATGGACTGTCAACCACGAATGACAAAAAAGAAAGTTCTAAAATACCGTATTTTTTTACAATTATTATTTTATATTGATTAAAATATCACGACTGGTATATTACATTACTTGAACAAAGTTCATAATTTCAATGTAATCCGTTATAAAATTTCGCGATGTGAAATCGAAAGTCCATCGCGAAAATAGGTGACATACCGATATACACATTATAAATAACGCAAGTAGATTGATCATTTTATATATAAATTATATCCAAATCCTTCGCATGCACAATTTGCATTCCTGTGTTTACCACGTGACGATGATGATCAATCTACTGGCGTTATTTATTATAGTTAACTGGTAGTTACCTGGTAGACATACCCAGTAAAATGTATTACCGAATATACTGAAAATATGACAACTTAACAACTTTTTTCAAGTAATGTAATATACCAGTCGTCATATTTTAATCAACATAATCTAATACTTGTAAAAATACGGTATTTTACACTTTTTCTTTTCTTCGTCGTCGTGGTTGACAGTCCCTTAAAAGGCAATTTCTTCACCATGTCATTTTTAAATGGAGCACATGAATTTTGTAATTCATATGACCCAACTATAAAACCCAAATATAAGTTCGAATATGAGATTTCATATTAAAATGTCCCTCATGTGATATGCAAAGGCTTGTAAATCCATATAAATTCTTCGGACATAACATTTACCATATGCAACTTATATGCATACAAATTCAAGTGTTGAATGTGCGCATGTATGAATAGAGCTAACAAAGTTGTTTAATTTTTCACTTTATCGCCTATGCTCCAGACGTTTCCTAATCTTACAGTCGATGCTTGATTTCCCGAAGGGTTTAACAAAAGGCAAATAAAAAAGCCTTTACAAGTGAATCAAAGAATAATTTATTGATTATAGTGACTGGTTATGTCTTAAAGTCACCTGTGCTTTTGTATGTTCTATTAGAATCGGAAGATAATTGTTTGTAATTATTGAATCATGTTAATATCTGTTTGCAAAGTAAATCATGAACTATGACTTATAGGCGACCAAAGGATTCCAATTCATGTGATGAAACGTTTTAGCTGTGGCAACTACTAGTATTTCTCGACGAGTTTGTGAAGACAGTTTCTTATTAGTTCATTATTTATATTCGTTTTAGTTATTGCCAATCGATTTTTGTTTTCGTTTTGCAATCCGTTTTAAATGCATATTGTTGTATCTGTGCTTTGTGTTCGGGTAACACAGTATATAGATGATTTTCCTTCTCGTTTCGTCTCCAGATCTTTGTAAATACCTCATTCCATTATAACTGCATTTATACCAGAAAAAATGCGATCGCTTTTCCTCCGTTTTTGCTCACTATTTTTCTTGAAACGTTAATGACAATAATCGTGAGTTACAATAAGTTGACCAAACCCAAAAAAGTTAAAAATAACAATTGTAAAGTAACAATAACTAATTTTACAGTTACCTGAATGACATTATACCAAAATTTCGTTTGATAACACCAACTGTGCTATTTATACCTAATCGAATGATGTAAATGCTTTCAAATGTCTGTCTTGTAAACATAATGCGAATGACCTAATTGGTATGTTGCAGTCAGTGATTCTCCTTAATGAATGAGTTAAATTTAAATATATATTCGTATTTGTAATGTGGGAATATCTATAAATTCGATAATAGAACGATTTGTTATGTTTGTGTTTACACATAAGTGTAAATGAGATAAATAATGTTAAGTCCACGTATTATTATTTGAATGTTTATGGAAGCTTAAGATGCATTGAAATAATGCAAAATGCATTTTTAAAAAGATCTGATACAATATTTTAAATTGGTGAGTAATATTATTACTTGATAGTTTGTCGATACAGTTTATAGGTTGAATGTATAAATAAGTTGTTATTTGAAAGTCTTAAAGTAACATTACTACTTAAAATAAACTAACATTTCGTACAATTTTTCTAAAAATTAACTTAACCAATGAAAAATCAGTGTTCCTTATGACAAGTGCCGAAGTTTCAACGCAAGATGTGGTCTGGTAAAATAGATGTTTGTAGATACAAAATTCTCGTTTTTATTAATGTTTTGCATATTTAATTCCATTTTTATTTCCCGCAACGATCATACGACCCATGAACACTAACATGGTGTTCGTGTGTCGTATGAATATATGTATTCGCGTGAAATTAAAATGGAATTAATTGTGTCACAAATAAATAAAAACGAGCATTTTGTATCTACAAAAATCTATGTAATCATACCACACCTCTAGCGCTGAAATTGTGGCTATTGCTATAAGGAACACTGATTGTTTAGGCGTTTACTTTATTTTACGAAATTCTTTACGAAATTTTCGTTGATTTTGAGCGTAATAGAGACTTTAACAATAATTATACACTTTCTTCAAAATAAAGCTTGGAAACAAATACAAGTGACTGGGTTGTAAATTGACAATATTTTGTCAAAAGTCTTACAACTTTTGCATAAAATTCTTATGAAGATTATTATAAACATTAACAACATCAGTCGCTAAACCACGAGAGAAAACGTATAATCAAGTGATAGAGCTGAATATATGTGCGGTTGATATTTTCTCTAATAAAGATTCGGCAGAGTTTACATCTGATAAATTGTGGAAGTAAACAATTCATTTTGCTTGCACATGGTATGAGGTACTCCAAATAAAAGTGCTCAAATTAAATCAAAGTATAATTATTCATCCTAGCGCAGTGTGTTAATGGAGTCAAAATCAAAAACAGCTGGTGCAATAAATTGAATGAGAATTTCTCCGGAAAAATGGCTTGCATTATCTTGTAAGTAGACTATTTGCATACATTGAGCACTTGCGCATGATACTTTAATGGAAGATGTATCTTTATTTCCATTTTGATTAGAAGCGAGTTACGCAATGGGATCACAAAATCAAGTTTATATTCATATGTGTAGACTGTAGTTCTAGCATAGACAATACAATGCAAGCTGAAGTGAAATAAGCCTTATTTCTAAGACTAGATCTCTGCTTCCTTGGAATGAGCCAATAACATTTAATTACATTATTTACTTTGGCAATATAGTTTTATACTTGAATACTTATTACATTCAATGCATCTTTTCAAGACACTGACGTTTCAGAAAACAGTTGGAGGCGGTTAAGAGGCATTGCATCAATCTCCACGCAGAGTTGTCATTGTATATATTTTACAGTTTTACTTTATCAATTATACATTGGTAATAAAGCATAACACATAAGTAATGTTACTTCATTGTATTGTCAAAGATTCACATTTAGTTGTTCATGAGTTTGCAAGTTAAACTACAATATTGTATCAATCTAACACAATACTTTCAATAAAAGTATATAGCATTTGTCAATACCAATTATTACTTCTCCCAAATTCTGCCAGTATTTTTTTTTATTCATTTACATTCTGCCTATGTTCATTAAACTTTTATACTATCATAAGTTGAAAATTATGTCTAACTATGAATTCTTTCAGTATTCAGTCTCCTCAAGACATATACAATATTAAACATAGTTTCAAGTAACCAACTCATTTGTCTATCTGAAAAATATGTTCTTCCCACGTAGTATATGTCCTAACTATTGTTCCGAATAAACCGTTCTTCGCTCAACACCAAAAGTTTGGCATTGTATAGTCTCAGAATTTATGCCACAGGATAATTAAAATTAAAAGCGGTCAAGTGTTCAGTGACAGTATACACTACTTAACCATAACCGCATAATTAATAACATGCATTATTGATAAACTTAAGATTTGACACTCTAATATTAAAATTCCAATATAATAAACACTTGGTTCTAACTTTGGGTGTTTTTCCCAAACAATGGTGTTACCTGTTATTCTCGTAATTGTAACAATCTGTTTAATACATAATTTTGTAATACTTTGAATATTTCCTTAATCCAAAAAACGCACAGTTCATAAATAAATAACATTAAACCATCCACTTGGGTTCGGAAGCGTAAAGCGTAAACACCCTCCTCTTTGACAATTCTGTGAAAAATGCGATATGTGTTGTTTAGAGAAACAGTGCATGCATACACTCATACCAGAACCAGAAATGATCTTATTACTTTGGTGTGTGGTTATTAAGATAATATTAAATTGGATTGAATTTGAAAAATATCCAATAATATGTTTTTCGAAAGTCATTTTCTTCATTGCAATACTATATATGGTGTGAATAAAAAACGAATAGCAGGATAGAAAAAAACGCACGCTGTTTCTAAGGGACTTCTTTTTCGGGAAAGTAAATTAAATGGAAATAAACAAAAGTCTTGATTATGCATAATAATAACGTCTTGTTGTAAACCTCATCCCATTTTTAGCAGCCTGTCAGAAAAGCATCAACGAACACGTATTTTACCATTTTTAATAAGTACATTTGTGTTAGCATTTTTGCGAAATAGGTCATCTTTTATTTTGCTCAATACGATCAATCCGTGTATATAGTTAGAATTAAGACCACATTTTTATTGTTAAGAATAACGTTACAAAAATGGATTTCATCAGTGCACATTATAAAAAAAAACACGTGTGTTAAATCAAATATAACTTGTATGACAGACAGACGAACATTCATTCTAAGGTTTTCGTTCTGTTATTAAATTTGCACATCGTCGATATTATGCTTATTTTCTACAGTGATTTTAATACATTCTTTTCACATCATTCGTACATTAAACAGCAAAGTAATAACACGATTTATTCAAAATTTATTTAATTTTTTATTTGTACATGTTACAGTTATATATATATATATATATATATATATATTATATAACACAAACACTAAAAAGATTAAGAACATATTTTAGAGTATATAATAAAACAGTTGTGTATCTCAAAACAGTTTGACACAGCACAAAAGCACTGGACACAGTACAACACAAGAACACACACGGTTACATGAACATTACAAGGTTCGATTTATAATGGTAAGTTCATAGAGTTGTATGTCATCTATTAACAAAACATTTGATTGTTAAAACAAAACCTTATATCATCGAACTATACTTTTAATCAAAAAGCAATACACGAGAACGCAATCTTAATGGACAACTTTCACCTATTTAACGTTCGATGTAAAACAGAAAAGTAACTTTGGATTGCTTGTTGAAATGAAACAGATGTCAGTTCATAAAAATCTGCTTGCTTTGTATATCAACTTCAATAGTAACAACGCTATTGTAATAACAATGAAACAATTTATTTTTGCAGAACTTGTAGATGTGTCAAGTAAGTAGGGCCCTTTGGGAATTATCAGGTAAATTGTAATGAGAATATGTGTACGAGTTTTATGTTTTGTAAACTCTTTCAATAAAGGCTCACTTTGCAGGCGTTATCATCAAATGCCCATTATTACTGAGACCTGATACGTTGCTAACATCGAAAGTTCATAATACGTGCATTAGTGAAACTCGTATGATACAATTATTTGCAGCAAGACACAGCAAACTTAAAATAAGACCGTTATCATTTAAATCAAAGTGTTACTTTGACAATTTCAATGTGCTATGCATTATGGGAATCGCAATAGATCACTTAATTGAACAAATATATTTTTTAAACTTAAACATACACGTTTTAGACGATGGATATGTGTACTTTGAGTTGGCCACTTTAGGAATACGTAATGTGACGAAATGGTCAGGCTGGAGATTTTAGCAACAGTATGCAAACTCGATTGGTATATGTTAAACGGTTAAGTTACTTGCTTTTATCGCTGTCAATATCTGAAATAGTGATCGAATCAAAATTAATGAGACGGCATATCGGCTTAAGATTTTACCGAAACTATATGAACTCTTTTTATGTAAGTATACACGGGTTTGTTATGTGCGGTAAGATTATATATAACTTTGATTTAATTTTCGACAATATACATGGACTCACAATGCATGAGTAATTTGTTCCATTAACAATATAGCAAGGAAGCAAAACAGCGTCATGTTGTGTGCGTGTTGTTTTTTTTCAAATGCGTTTTGCTCTTTAATTAATACTAAAAATGCCACCGATGCACGTTTTGAGAATTGTTCGAAGAGTTTCAGAACGCATAAACATTTTAGGTGTCTGTGTTTGCTTGCACAATGACAATTCGTTGAGCATCGACATTGTGAATATGACATTGTTCAATGAAGCTTTTGCAAAACTGAATAATTCACAATAGAGAACTGCATTGAATCATAGCATATGTATATCCAGAAAACAAAATACAAGTCCGTATGAGTTTGTCAAATGATGTTGGCATTTCGAGGCAAATTAATGTAGCCACAGAATTTAATGAGTATATTTATAAAAATTCCTCTAGAACGTCATCGAATGGTATGGGCTAGTAAAAGTCGCCACCTGCAGCGCGATAAAACGATGAGCGTTTAGAGTAACACTTCATGCGTTGGTAATATTGCTAAATATCCACTTCAGCATTGGCATCACAATTAGTCATTTACTTGAACAATGTTGAATATCGAAAAGCTCTATGTTTAACCATAACATATATACAACCAGAAAACAGCTTGAAACCTGTCGTGGTGGGAAAAATGAGTTAAGCCTTTTCAAAATGATTAATGTGATATAAAAAAAAATAAGTAGTATATTTGTTGTATTCAATATGTTTTACACTCATGGGCTATAAGATCGCAAAATTCGCCAATTTGCAGCATAATAATTTAATGACGAGTATTACTGATTCTGCATGCGTTGTTTATATGGCATTTTCAGCCTCTGCATAACTGGAAAAACGACGACGAACTTATTTGAACCGAAACACGAAGAGGGCGAACGTATGATACTGCCTGAGAAAATAAGCCCTTTAAAAGTAATTAAACGGAACAATTGAATGATGACAGTTTAAAGAAGTACTTCAGGCTAGACTCATCTACGTTGATGCGTGTAATCTATTCTCGTAAACATATGATAACTAGATATGTTACATGTTTTTTGTCTATCTTTAACTTGATGTTGTTTTCATAAAGCTCCTTAGATCAGGTATTCAATGTACCAAGAACAGCCATGTAATTATTTTGAAAACTGGAAATATAGATATATATTATTTTCTTGATTAAATAATTGTTACTGTAATTAAATTAAACTAAATGTATAGATGACTTTTTAGTGGTTTGAAAAATGCATGGTATATCTGAACACTGTTTCAATGTATATATGTCATAATACAGCCAGACATCTCAAATATTTGTTTAAAAGCAACATATAAATATATAATGATTGCCGTAAATTCCCCGTGAACTGAAATCTGATAGTGAGAGTCAAATATTGAAAACTGAACATAGCAAGAAACGTTTCTAATTTTTTCAGTCAAACTTCAATACTCCAATTTTTGTCATTTATTTGCGGAATATATTAGTAGAAACGTACGCAACTTGGTCGCTACCAAAACGCTGCGTCACAACGTTTATGCTAAAGGTATACCCTACAAATAATTACAATTTACAATTAATATAGAAAAACACATTAAGCGCATTTTATTTCTATAATATTGTCAATTTTTTTAAACAAATAATTTTTTATCGTATTCATAGTGTGGTAAATACTTAACGCTCGCGTTCAAATTGTTCTATTCGTATATTTTCGTTATGCGGTATATAGAAAAACGGCACATACCCCTTAACAAAAAGTGGTTTATTGTTCAATTGGAAATAATTGACAAACATTTAGATTTTATACTTAAAATAAAACTTGCTAAAGTTTGCAGTAATTACGAGTTGTGTTAATATAATCAGATTCTCAACACAATCCTCCGCATAGTGGCCTTATTGCAAATACTGTGAGCATTATGTTTATTCTCAGTGATTTTAGTCGAAGTGACTATTGGGGTACCTTGCATTACTTACCTATGAATAAACCAAGTAAAAACACAAATGTAATATTGTATTATTAAGCTAAATGTACAATGACAACACTTTCTTAATTCCGTCATCGTGCATTTATATTATACATGTTGTATATTCCTATGCAAACTGAATACTATTTATTTATTGTAGCTAAACATACATTCAGAGACAATTTAGCCATGGTTACGGGATGTGTCCAATAACTAGTAATCCCTACTTTAAATGTTATGCAAAAAAGGAAAGATGATGTTTTATCAATTGGTATTCTGGTCTTGAGATGTGTTTTACGAGGAGTGGTTTGGAGACATAGTATGCATGATTGTTTACCTCGATTGTTTGTAATTACCAAAGTTTCCTCATTTAAGATGTTGAATAAACAATTTTTTATTTTGTGGTACAATTGCATATTCGTATGCTATTCAGTATACATTGCAAACTAAATCTAAAACATACATGTTTCGCTATCAAATAAATTAGGCTGATAACTATGATTTTAAATTTGAGTATATGTCTCTACCTTTCAGTGGTGCATACATTATTATTCTCTGTCTTTATTGGCTAGGCAATCGAGCATATCATAACAACTAATAGAATTTACGAATTTGAGACACTGTTTTCTGAACAAACAAAAAATAGTGTGCAAAGACTAAATTAATAATCGTTTCCACCTAAACAACAATTCATCGTGGAAGTATTTTTCAAAATGAAATTTTATTATGCTCTCGGAAACTCCAGAAATAAATGTGATTCTTAACACAATTATGCCAATCCAAGGTAAACGGTGGCACTCAATGCCGAAGTTTGCGTGTGTTTAGGAAAAACTAATTGACGTTAATTTTAATTAATCCTCCTCAAAAATCGTTCAGGACAATTGCTTATAATCAACTCATTTGTGTATAGGTATAGAACGCCTCGGCTGTCTTCTGTTGACTATTGATATATCGGAGGTTTCATTGAAATGATGTAGGTTTAAATCTTATGATATGTATTTATAATAGTATGCTGCGTGCTTGCCATAGTATGCTGTGTGTGTGATGGTATGATGTGGGTTTTTGATGGTATGATGTGTGTTTGTGATGATATATTCGTGTTTGCCATAGTCTGCTGTGTGTCTGCCATTGTATGTTGTGTGTTTGTCATGGCATGCTATGTGTTTGTGATGGTACGCTGAGTGTTTGTGATGGTACGCTCTGAGTTTCATTGACATGATGTGGGTTTAAATCAACTGATATGTGCTTACAGTAGTATGCTGTGTGCTTACCATAGTATAGTGTGTGTATGTGATTGTATGCTGTGTGTTTGGGATGGTGTGCTGTGTGTTTGTCATGGTATGCTGTCTTTTGTCATCGTATGCTAGGTGTTTGTCATGGTAAGCCGTGTGTTTTCATTGTATGCTGTGTGTTCGTCATGGTATGCTGCGTGTTTGTCATGGTATGCTGTGTGTTTATCATGGTATGCTGTAAGTTTGTTGTACTATACTACGGGTTTATTTAACATGAAGTCCTTTGCATTCGCTATGATGTAAGTTGGCGTTATTTTAATTCGGAACACTCGTTTCTGGTCAAAGATCTAATGGTTACGTCATACGTATGTCCGTCGATCCGTACGTCCGTATTTCCGTCCATCCGTGCGTCTGTCTGTTTGTCTGTGTGTCTGTCTGTTTCTTTGTCTATCAATTTGTGTGTCCGTCCGTTAGTCCGTCCGTCCGCTCGTCCGTCCGTCCGGTACTTTTGTGTCCGGATCCATATCTTGGAAGTGCTTTGGCGGATTTCATTGAAACTTGGTATGAGTATGTATATGAATAAGATGATGATGCACGTCAAATGGCATTGTACACCATCTGTTAATAACGTAGTTATGGCCCTTTGTATCATGAAAAAAAAATTGTGTCAGTAGCCATATCTTGGAAATGCTTTGGCGGATTTCATTGACACTTGCTATGAGTATATATATGGATAAGAGGATGATGCACGCCAAATGGCATTGTACACCATCTGTTAATAACGGAGTTATGGCCCTTTAAATCTTGAAAAAAGTGCTTATTTGTGTTCGGAGCCATATCTTCCGAAGTGCTTTGGCGGATTTCATTGAAACTTGGTATGAGTATATATATTGATAAGAGGATGATGCACACCAAATAGCATTGTGCTCCATCGGATAATAACAGAGTTATGGCCCTTTGTATTTTGAAAAAATGCTTTTTTGTGTCCGGAGCCATATCTTGGAAGTGCTTTGAAGGATTTCATTGAAGCTTGATATGAGTATATATATTGATAAGAGGATGAAGCACATTGGCGTTGTTCATCCGTCCAGAAAACTTTTGTGTCTAGAAGTATATTGGCGGGGGATATCAATCAAATGAATTTGCTTGTTGCAATTGAATTGATCAGATGGAGTTGTTGTTTAACTCTATGAATGGACAAAAGAGGAAGCACAATATTTGTTTCATTTTACTAGTCAAAGAAGAGGAAGGATAGGACATATGTTTCCTTTGAATCAAATTGAAACACAAGAACAATATGTTAATAAAACAAACATTGATGAGCTTGACTTATTTCAACATAAAAACATACGTTACACTAAATTAAAGGGATCATTTAAAAGATCAAATGCCCAATTTATAGAATGTGAAACAAACACAACATAATAGTTTTATAACTCGGAAAAAAAAATATTCCTCTAGTAAAACGATACCTGATGTTATAAACAATAATATAAAAGTATATATGATAAAAAAAAGAAATAATTACGGAAACTGCTACATATTACAAAACTGTATATACAGAAACAGTAACACATGCAACCAATAGTAATTCTGACATATTTGATGATCTAGAACAAATACTGTTGAATTATGAATCTCAATCATAAAAAGGCTTGATGACAATTAAAGAAATCTCTGCTACACTAAACAATTTAAAAAGGGACAAAATCCAAAGCTTAGTAGGCTTCACTACAGAGCTGTTCAACATTTTCTGCAAGGATCTTACATGTTTTATTCTAAGAAGTCTAAAGAAGTCTGAATTATGCTTTTATCTCAGGATCGTTGTCATTGAATCAATCATAGGGAATCACACATATATACCAAATTAAAACAAACCAAGACAGCATTTACATAATCGTATACATTTAACGCTTTTAAATGTTGTTCATAAGATAGCCTCAGGTACGATTGCAACAAGATTACAACCGTTCTAGATAAACATATCGCCAAATATATAAATGGCTAATAAATGTTAAAATACGCCGAAAATAACAAAATGCCTAGCTTTTTAATGATATTGGGGTTTGAAAAGGCCTTTATTTTAATTTAAAAAACACGTAAAGCATATAAATTTTGGTACAATGCTCAGAAACATGGTCCTTCTTTTCTTATAAAACTCCATGACAACTTATCAGACCGTTTGGTCTATCAGATTCCATAAGAATCAACAGAGATAAGAGTCATGGTGACCCAATCAGTTCATATATCTTTATTTAAAGTACAGATATTTTGGCTATTCTAATTCTAAAATACAATATATCTCAATTTGCAAATGACACCTCTTTTTTTTGTTGGTTCTGACAGTTTTCTTAATACTGTTTTGCATTTATTACATAATTGTGCTTTAGGATCTGGATTAAAACCAAACATGAAAAACAATTCTGATATCGATAGATTCAAAACATTTATAGCAAATACTCAATAAAAACTAAGTACAAACTTCACTGATGCAAGTCGAATTTAAAAGATTTAAGCATCATATTTGACGTAGATTTCGAACACATTGTTGAGTTAAATTCAAAACAAGTTAGCAAGTTTTGAAACTATAATACAATTTTCGGAAAGATTTTTTTTTACACCATTAGGGAAAATAATCTTAGTAAAAATCTTGTTGCTTCTATTTTTATACATGTATTTATTTCTCTTTCTAGGATCAAGCATATTGAAACAAATCAAAACTTGTTTTAACATCTTCATATAGAATGGACCTATAACAATAAAGCGTAATATTGTTTTCAAATCTTATGAAGATTGAAAGCTTGTTGCGATTGACGTTTACTAATTTGAAACAAAGTATGAAGCTTCAGTGGATTAAGAAACTAGCAACATGTACAGTAAAATGTTTCCAACGTATGTTTTCACTGTTCAATGTTAAACATGATAAATATATGAAATTCATGTATTGAAAAAATATTGAACTTTTAACAAATTGTTTCTAAAAGGATGTGACTGAATATTAAGCATAAATAAAATCAAAGTAAGTAAACCTAATGATATACGGGGCATGATAAATTTTTGTAACAACAACTTAAAGATTGGTTCTAATTGTATTTAAGAAAAAAATGTATGACCGTGGCATGCGATGTTTAAGAGACATAATATTTACCTATGAAATGTTTAAGTTTAAGCAATAAATTGAAGCTTGTACAGGTAGACAAAAATCATGTTTTGTATTAAACAAATGTATAAACAGATCCATAGCATATTTCATTAAAAACTATGGTTTGTATCTGTAAAATAAAACACAGCCAAAAATGGAGTTTATATTTCCTGTTACCTTAATTAAGTTATTTTAATCTCAAGCAAAACAAAGTAATACATGAAACACTTATTTCAAATACTTGAAAACCTATAAGTGAAATTGAATGGAATGGAATATTTAGAGATATAAACTGAAATTAAGTTTTTAAATAACAAAAGATGCTTATATAAATGTTAACATACATTACATATATTACATATAATCTTAGGAACTAAATATATGTTATATGCAATGAAAAGTATTGATGAAAATTACTGCACAATTTGTTAAAAATGTGACGAAATTTAAGTCATCTTTTATGGAATTGTGAGCACATGTAATGCTTGTACTGCAAATAAATAATGTCACTATGTCTACACTCTCTTTCCAGAAGATGATCCTAAGATGTTGTATGGAACACAATGAATCATATCAATATATTGCTCCTTGAAATTTAAAGGTTGATTTGTATGTGTAAATCAACAAACAAAATCCCGAATGTTTCAGGACTTCAAGAATAATCATCTTCTATCATGGGATATCCTAAACCAGACGACTCACTAAAATAATGATTTCCCAAGTTGGTTATTTGTAAGAAAATTCCTACAATGAACCCAAGCCTATATAATTCAATGTTACAAACTATGCACTACTAAATATGCAATTAACGTAAAATTGCGTCATGAATGTATCTCTCCTTTTTATTTTTTGTTCATATGTACAATAGCAATGTTTTCCTTTATTAACCTTATAAAAAATACAGGTGTTTTTTTATAACACAATGCAATATTGTTGTATATTTTTACAGTGTCTATATATCCCTAGTAAACAGTATATGTGTATTTCTGTCTTTCTGGTACTATGAACTCATAGTTGTGCTACTTACACATTATTTGTGTACGATATGGAGCAGGATGGTCTCGACCTTCACATACTTATGGACCAGGTTAATACAATCCAAAACAAATATATAAAACATAACTTAAGCAACAACTGGAACGTGTGTTATACACTTTAAGGCACCTATAAGCCGAAACACTGGAGTGTCGCCATACAAAAGTGACGGATTTTTTTTACGAAATTAACTTATTATGCGTGAAAAGTTGTGACAGGATTATTAAAACAATCCATTTTAAACGCAGCGAACTTTATATGTCGCTATTTTAATCATTTCAGCATTCTGTTTTATGAGACGGGTTATAAAAGGGTTATTAAAACAGTATTGCAGTTTTATATTTTATTTTCATTTGCCTTCAACACCCATCATCTGTAACTCTGTGACGTCGACAGCTTACAGCTCGCGTGCCACACATGGCAACGTCTATTCACTGCGGCAGTATCACACGATATACACGCAGTCCTCATGGAAAGTGTATACAACAACGAAAAATCGATTCAATACTTAGCTATCAACGCTTACTGTGCGATTGTAACATTCACAAAGCTTTACGTCATGTGTGTACATGTACTAAAATTCGGTAACGGGTTACGCGTTTTTGTATTTACATTGTTTAACAACATTTGATTTTTTTTTTTCAACTAAATACATGTCTGCGAAACAAAAAAATATCATTCTTGATGCGAAATAAGTATGTACATGTACATAAACAGAAGGATTATGTCATAAGGTTAATATTTCACTATTAAAACGGCACTGGTTCGATAATCCGTAAGTTTCGTTAATCCGGAAATTTCTGCCAGAACGGACGTGTCCGGATAAACGCGGGGTCACTGTATATATATAGTTAAGTGCGAATCATTGCTAGGTGAAATTCATAATCTGGTTTTGTGTTTCAATGCATATTTAGAAGAAAATGGAGTTTCTTATTTGTGTTAGAGTTTTAGCTTTAGTTTTATAGCTGCTCTATAGACATTTTTTTTAATTTTGTAATATAGTATGTAACAAACAAATACATATGGAGAGTTATCGATGTGGAAATTTGTAGGGGAGTTATCAGCTTCTCTGTTTATTTATGAATATAATTGTCTAGTTTATATTTTGATGTTCAAATATGTGTTCAATTGTCTTGAAAATTAATCTGTACTATTCACCGCCCATAATAATGTAATCTTCTCTTGTCATTTATCGATGTTATTTTACAACATACTTTTTTCGTTTTTCATAAATAGCGAATATCACATAAGCATTTTGAAATATTGGTTTTGCTTATCAATTACTATATTATACCACAGCTGTGAAACGCTCTAATTGATATTACAAAACATAAGTGAAATTTTGCATGTTCTCGTATACATAATACCAATCTGCCACAATTTTACCCATGTATCACTTCATGCTTTTAATATTTCAACGAAGTGTTTCATTTTCAGGAAAAAAAACGTTTTGTCAGAAATTTTGAGGATAAAATAACCAAATAATAGTTTTGCTCTATATTTGACAAAACTAAGGTCGCATATTGAAGATAAAATAAAGGGAGATTACTTAAATTAACAACACAACGAAAATATACTCCACATTCCACAAAAAGATCACCTAATCTCGAAGCAAAAAAAAAACAAGTTTTAGACACAACTTAAACAATGAAAACTATATAAAACTTGTGTATTTTAAAACTTTATCACATAATGCAGCAGTTTGCTTCTTCAAATTTATAACCAATATACAAAACAATAAACGTGAATCAAACGCATTGTTATAAGTTTCAGGGCATATTACTCTACACTAAACAGTTTGACCAACATGAAAATAACGTCGTTGATCAATTGTAAATTAACTTCTGATTTTATACATACTAGTTCTCGACACAAACTACGAATGTTCATATATGGAATATTCAAATCTTCCTAAGTAAATATAGTTTCAAAAGCAGAAATCAAATGCACAAGCTGAGGACCAAAAGAACACATGTACAATGATTTAAGAATCCAACTTTGTTCCAAATTTTAAAGACATATACATTTGCAACAATATTGTGACATACACGAAAATAATGTCTTCTTTTTATGTATATTGTAAACAACATCCGTGTACAGTTTAATGTTGATACAGAGATAACCGAGTGATTAACGCACTAGTAGAAAATAATTTAATGTTAGTGCAAGAATATAAACGTAAATTGAGTTCTTTGTGTCTGACTTGCGTTAATGTCATGAACAACCTATATGAAACGTGTTTAAGGGAGATAAATATTAACTTACCGGGATACTCAAATGTAGCATTCTTATGTGAGTGTGTTGTTGTTGTTTTTCAGGCAGGAAGTGAGAGATAAACATACAGATGTTATTTTAGCACTTTTTGTCATTTCAAACAGCGTTATAACGAAATAGAGGACAGCTAACAAACACATTCCAATTCATGTTACAATATCGGACGAATGTCTACTTCAATTCTGTAAAAAGCCTTTGGGAAGAATCCAATCTTTACAAATTGCAACATCAAGAGCATTTTGACACAAGGAGAATAAATTGGAGATATTAGAGATCGACTGACATTTGTTGTGTTTACTGCAAAAAGCAAAAACAAAATGTAGCTGCGCTCAATATTCTGATTCTTCTAAGGCGTCATTTCGTTCTGTTAATACATTTATGGAAATATGTTACAAAATAATTAGCTTCATAAGTACTATATACACACAAAAGAGTGCTTGTGTTATCCACATTATTACAAGCAAAACGTTCAAACAAAATTTGTGTAAATCATATTAAATGTTCAGGACTTTAAAAAAGATTTTAATAAACCAAACAATCTTCAACAATTTGAAACCATTAACAACATTTACTATCGATTACAAAGTGGGCCATTTCGGTTTCGACAGATTTGCTCCTGAAATGTCTTCCTTTTATATCAATTAGTGTTGTATAACACAAGTGAACTTCATTATATGTTGACCCTTACTAATCATATATACTCTTTTCCAATTAACTGCTTCAATTTGTAATCATACAATCAATTAGTTAAATCAATTTGTTTGTAAACATATACTGTTGGCCTAGATCGGGCATATGATCCGCAACCAGTATTGGCTACTTTAAGAAAGAAAACAAATCAAAGTGTTTTGAATTCAACTGTTGGCTGATATTGCCAAATACCGATTATATGCAAATATTGATTAACATTATTTTGGCCTTTTAACCACCTAAAATGGTGTCAAGTAACAATGGAGTGAAACACAGTTTCTGAGCATCAATATCTATGATGCCTGGTAAATTGAAAGCATTGGACGTTTTGTACGAATATTTAATGTGTATTTCCACATAACAAAACCGTACCGCTATGCAGTATACCTCTTGAAAACATCGCGGTAAACCGAAAAACCATTGCAATTTTTACGATTCAAATGGCATGCATAAAATCAACCGCATTCTGTACTATGGAGGCACATTTATACTCTATTTCGTTTTTTGGTATACACGTTGTCCGTTTTGATGGAATATACATCAGTACTTGACTTAATTAACCTAATGTATCATGTATGCATATGTTTACACTTATTAGATTATCTATGTCAACGGTAATGCATTTTGTTTAGTTAACCAACACGTGCATTTGCATAGGTTAATGAAACTTCTGGATTTCAAAATACAATAGTAACTCATTTACGCAACTATTAACGATAGTGCGATCCGTATTGTAAATTTTTATTTACTTATTAACATTCAAAAGAATTGCAAGCATCAGTAGAACGTTTCAGCTTACTTTATTTGAATTTGCATTCGTATATGTCTAAGACTAGCAGGTTTACCATGTACCATATCATCATTTTGTCGTTTCTGTTTTAACAGTCGGTAGTCATCTACACGACCGCCAATCAACACTGGTATGTATCATAAATTGATTCGTAATTGACGCCAACGCTTCAAACTTGTCAGCATTCGATATAATTAACTAAAACCCATTCCTCTTGAAAAGAAATCCAAGTCGAAACAATTTTCCGGATTTATAATACAGCAAAATCGATATCTGGACTTAAGATGGTTTATCCAATTTAAGCATTACATATTGATTATCATATAAAAATATGAACATATGTATGCAGTTGATATATTGTTATCGGGAGAGTATTCATTGTAAATAAATAAAGGCAGTGTGTTACCATTTTTGCCGTATGTTATGGAAGGTTTATTGACGGGAATGTAGTGTGGAGAGAAGTTATACATTTTTTTTTAAATAATTGCCAAATACAAACAACACTATAATTGATGATATAAACAAATATATTTTGTAAGAAAAAATTATCTCAGCATAAACAAATCTAAACAAACTTAAAAAATATATATAATTTACCTTTTAATTTGCGTCCTGATTAACTAAGTTGTACTGTACTAATGCAAATCGATAGAGATGTCGAATTATATTTATATCAAATACATTTTGAACTTACGATTGCAATGTATGACGTAGAAATAATTAAAATGTCTTAAAAGTTTGTTTTTTTTGCAAACTTTAAGAGATGACTACAGCGAATGGTACTAAATGGAGAATTAGGTTGACAAATAATAACGGCTTTATAGACCTTCTGACATTAAACGTCTTTGACATACGATTTCAATAATACCGTGCTATTTTTTCTCGTTTCTGTTAATTGCATGTATGCTTTGGGTTTCGATACATCGAAATACAAGTAAATGCAATCAATATAGACTTTAATTATGTACAAATATAGCTTACACGTCACCATAGAATACATTATGCAATATTTTTTTAGTAAACACAAATGCACTTCTTATTTTGTTACATTTATAAACCAGATTAACATCTAGTTAATAACCTCATTTAAGAAATCCAAACAATCACTATGTTTATCAAGATACATGGTAACAGGCATGCCAAAGCATACGTGCTAAATTTTGATAATTTAGTTTAGAGGTTTATGCTTTAGCTATGCAAACTGTTGTTATAGGAATATTGTCATGAAAATATTGTTTTTTTAATGCCACAATTTTGAAATAAAAAAAACTCGAAATTTTACAGAATTATTTTATATGTTTTACATCAAGGATGTTTATATACCCTAATAACGCTGCAAAATTGATGAAATAATGGCTGTTCAAAGCGATACACCCTGTTTTCAGGTAATTTCGAGTTCAATACCTTGTTATAAATATATGTGATAGTGAATTATTTTTCCGGAAATTTTGATTTTTCGTTGTAATATAATTGTTTATCATTCAAAATGATGGTTTCACTAATTGATATCATAGCCACACGCTAACCACATATGTGTTCGACATCGCAATTATTTTATATTGCTTTCCTAATGAATTTGAACGTAAAAGGGTGTTACCCATTTTATAAAATACATTACTTTTTGAGCAGGAAGAATCAAAATATGTACCATTTCTCATCAATTGCCGTGCCCATATAAATCATTGCAAATTCTTACCAAGATAATTTAAACGTAGTATTACATGTCAGTTAATTAAGTTATGGACTAATTCATATAGTATATTGTGGAACAAATAATAATGGTGTACTTAATTATTTCCATCAAACATACTCGTTATGTCAGTTTATTAAATAACAAGCGAAAATAGTAAAATGGTCAAATTGGCTGAAATAGCTTATAGTTTGCAAGCCCTCCAAACCAACCTATATGTAATATGATTTGTAAGTTAGACCACATTGGAGCTAGTCAGTATTATGTAACGCTATCGGGTTAATTTTTATTTCATATTTATATTTTGTGAATGCATATGGGCCAAATTGTGAGGTTGTAAGACTTGTACCGATTTTAACACTAAGTGCTATGCTAACCGATGACCCAATTTTCATGGATTAATATAAAAAAGAATTGTTTGTTTCATAAACACGATCGACCTTTCTTTTTGTGCCCTCTCGTTACAGTGTTTTGGTATTCCAAGTAGAGTTTCCGATCAATTTTACTAATGTTTAACATATGTATGATATAAGTTTTCTTCAACCATTTATACTTGGGATAATGTTATATGGCTTAACATAAAGTTAAATAACAAATGTGAAAAAATATTCATGTCTTTGCATAATCTCGTGTAAGTGGAAAACAGTTTTGACGACGTAGGTAACCTATTATTTGTGGACGTTCATGCTTAAATATACATTTTCTTTGTTGTGTAGGTTATTATGTTCGTCATATATTTATGTCACCATGGCTTGGAATACAAATGTACGATTACTTCTTTCTGAATCTTTTATTGCATGTTTAATAACGAACTCTAAATGCATGATGACGGAGTATGTTTGCCGAGTACAAAGTGAAACATTATTACATGTGATTAGTTCGTATAATGGCAAATGAATTGAGTAAGATTGTAGGTCATGATATACTAAAAGATGGCCTTAACAAATTAAACTTAAACGCAACAACTTTAACAAAAAATAAAGTCAAACTTTGCGCGTATGCACCTTCGAATTCACACCGATTCTAAAAGAGCATTTCAAACCAAGTTGTTTGTTTGTTTTTTCGGCCATAATAATATTTGAAATACAACTATTGCAGATCTAAATATCTTATATCATGTATTTAAAGCACTTATTTCTACTCGGGTGCTATGAAGTGACCAAAAATCAGTTGTTTCTTATTTTTCACTTTCAGACACTATTTAATTTTAATCGGAAGTAAGTTCAAGTCACCATATACTATGCTACGTAATAGCTTTCTTTAACAAACTCGATGTGTAAGCAACATCTTCAACAACAAAAAAGTCAGGCTTTTGCACGTAGATACCCTCATAACTATACATTTTTAAAGAGCATGCCAAGCCTAATAAATTTAAATAATACAAAATATTTGTCATGTTGTATATAAGAAAGAACTCGACACGAATCATCGGTTAATGTTTAACGGCCATCTTTTTTACGGCTTCTCTCCAGTTTACGAGGGTTACCTGCTGACTAAAAAAAAATCACGTAGATCAACGTAAAATCAAAACAGTGAATATTTAGTACACAACAATGTTTTTCCTACCATATGCACAAACAATTATTTACAAAAGAGTCATAGCAAGTGACAATACAGAGAATTGCGTCTTCAAAAAAGTGTTTTGCATCTTTAAGAGAGTACAGCATTAAACATCAAAACATGAGGTACACTGTAATCTTGTTACCTGCAGGTTTGCATCACTCAGAGAGTAGTGAGGAACGTTATCATAATTGCTTACTTGATCACGTTAGCATGGATTTCTCAATACAATTCGATAATTAACTTTAATGCGGAAAGCATGATACAAAATAATGCATAAAACACAAATGCTTTCTGTTTTAGATTTATTACTTGATGTAGTAAATTCCTATTCCTAACTCCCATTATAAGTCTATGTAGAACATCAAGGGGTGGTCCGCAGTGAAAACGCTTCCAAAAAGACCTTTAGATACCGTTCATACATGTATTATAGTCTTAGACACTGTTGTTTAAAATAATATCGTTGATGTTTTGAAAGTATGCCTATGCATAAAAGAGAACAAAAAGAATGTCAAATGACTCTTTTATTAATAAATGTAGCTCAGTTTAATAATATCCGAGACGCCTTATTTAACTAAAATGGTGTAAAGTATAGCAATTGAGTATTGGATCAAAACAGGATTCTATCTACCTATGTAATACACCGTTTTACATTGTCGACAGGGGTTGGATCGTTCGTAAAAAAACTGGTGGAGCGTAAGTGAGAAAATTAATAACTGGTGTTCAAAATGGCGGCCAACGTCTAATTTTCGATGTTTTCGTCCGAACTATTGATAGTTTAATATATTTACCATACTTATTCAACATTATCTTAACGCGCATGATGATCTAGTGATTTAACCTCGACATAAATTCTGTAGATGCATCTCCAATATTACAAACATGTTATTGAAAACTTTATATGCAAATGCCTGATTGTTTCCGATTGACACGGTTCATTGTATTATCATTTTTATGATAATTTTTAACCGTATATATGACATAAACACGCACATACAATAAACCATTTCCTTCAGGCACTAACATATAAAGTATTCAAAACCATTTTTAATATTGATAATATATCTATATGATTTATACCGAGGTTAAATGGATATCAGTAGATCATCCTGTGCCTAAGTATAATATGAAATAAGTATGGTTAATGTACTAACCTTTCAAAGGTTCGCACGACAACATCGTATTTTTACACTGCTTGCTTCACCAGCTACTTGTGTACGATCCAGATCGAATTTATATGACTTGTACACTGATTTTGATATAAGTCTATGTAAATTACGTAAAATATGTTATTCCGAAGGTGTTGTAATTTTCAACCAAAGTATGATAAAAGTACTAACCTAAGTTAAGACAGCATCGAAAAGTATTTTTTAAATTGAGTGAATGTATGCTCTACCAGGTACTTGTGAGTGAATGTATGCTCTACCAGGTACTTGTGAGTGAATGTATGCTCTACCAGGTACTTGTGAGTGAATGTATGCTCTACCAGGTACTTGCGTACGATCTAGATCGAGTTAATATGACATATGTTATTTGTAAGGCGTGGTAATTTTTTACCCAATTGGCATAATGTGAAATGACTCTGTAGAGGAACACTATATGGTGTTACATGCACAATTTATCTCTTATTCTTGCGGTTTCGGAGAAACATGTTAACGTTTTAGTTTTAAAATATATTTTAGCTCGTGTTTCATAAATATACTTTGACCGTAACAAACAAATGATTGGTTATGCAGTTAATCGACTTTTATTTTCCTGGCAGAGATATTTTAGCTTTAAATTGTGCGCAATATATATTTTTTTTTATGAACAAGCTCGTATAAAATACTTAACCATGCGATACTAGCTAGTCAAGCATTGATTTTCTAGGTTTAACTCGAGTTTGAACTCACCTACCTTCAATTTGTTGACAAAACGCTCCTAATATACTGCTCTCGAGAAAATCAAAGTGTTACCAATGAGTATACATGATAGCTTTATTCGTCATTATTATTTCTGGAGAGTGGATCGTTCCGACATTTTCTGAGCTTTAATAGGGCGCTGTAACTCTATGGCTTCTCGAAACTACAAATTGGAAAGTACTATGACAAACGCATTGGTAATAAACGGACTCAATATTATTCTTCGAGTAATAATAAATGAGCTACGTCATTTTTGACTAATTAATGACTGTTTTGTTTTTTTTAAAAATCAAATGGTATAATATTATTCGGTAATTTTATATTTACTATATGGAACAGCATAGAATGTATGATTTTTTTCGCAAAAACTTATCTTTTAGGGATTTATCACACAATTCTTGTTCACTTTCGCCTGGCAATGAGTATATTAGTGACCAACGCTTTAGGCTTTTTGTCTCATTATGTGCCTTGGTGGAGTCGACCTCCTGATAAAAATTACGTCGAATTAGGAAATTATGTTAATTTGAAGTTATGCTTGCAACTTTAATTAGATGGACATAGGGCTGGAACAGTGTGGGAATAATCGTTTCCAAAGAAAGCAAATGACCTTATTAACTCCGCGAATTGCTCAATTTTAGCTCATTACCGAATTTAGTCTAGAGGTCCCTTGCCTTTCAGACATAATTTAATTGTATTTCCCGTTAAGGACTATTCGTAAAAATGATGACTTCAACAAACGTTACCTTGCTCTTAATAATACATTATTTAAGCATAGATACTTAAATACTACGCAACCATTTCACTCGTTTTTGTTCTTCTATAAATTACAATTCGTAATAGGTCTTCAGTAACATATGTTACGTTATTTTATAAGTATGATTTGATAAGCATTTTTTAAGTATGGGTACTGCTTAATAATGACATTATATCTATTATATACATAACATTTAGGTTTATAAAAACGTTGTATTTTATAGATCACATGATGCACTATCAAATTGCTATTATTTATTTAGGTTGTTGTTTATGCCTTTTAAAGAATGTTGATTTATGGTATATATTAACTTAAATTATGAATACAACACAATACGATGTAGTATTTACATATTTGATCCTAACAATTGAATAGTTTTTGCAACGTTTACGTTATCATCCTGAGATGCATAACGACGATCTATTGTTTATAGTTCGGTTGAATTGTTTTGCGGGTTTTTAGATCATTAACATTTATACTTCTTCCGTATGCACCTGTCATTAGGAAGTGGGTGGGTCCTGTCTTATCTTACCCTCAGTCTGGGGCAAGCGAAAGGACTGCCAATCCCGTGTCGTTTAGCACATGAACTGAATTCTCTGCACAAGCAACCACCGAACACAACAAGCTTGACGCTGAAAAAAAAAACAACTGTGAAATCCTTACTGGACGCAAGTGACTCTCGAATCTAATCGTTGGACATTTTAGGTGCACATGTATCTGTGAAGAATAGCAATACATATTTGTTCACAAAAGCATTGAATACTTCATTTTTAAGACTCATTAAGAAACGAACTTCATGTTTTATTAATGATTAAAAGATATCATCGAGTATGTTTAATGTAAAAGAGTGTGAGTCAAAACATATATATTTGAAAGTTATAATGCATTTTTTGTGGTGATTTCCTTTATTTACAAAAGACCGTTTTTTTATGAACTGAATGAATGTAAACCTTTATTGTTAACGTTTTTGACAATCGATTCTGTGCTTCATTCTGTATGAAATGCAATGGTTGTTGACGGGCCCGCTGTCACACATGTTGAAGCCCCGCACACATGGTTCAACGGTAAGAGAGAAAATAGATATTAAGGATTGCGCATTTAATCCCTTACGAAGCTCAACGGTCGCTTTTCTTGTCGATGGACAGTTTTAAATCTGCAGTTTACATTTAAAAAGATAGCTGATTCTACACGTCGAATTTCTTTTTTATGATTTTGCTCTGTCTTGGTTCGTAAAAAATTGTGATTGTTATAAATTTTTCTTACGATGCAATTGTGAGTTATCGTGTAAAGTTGTATGTTTTGTTCTTTTTTTTCCATTGGTAAAACTGCCCGTCCTTATAATGTTCCTAGGATTTCATCATTCTTATCTATTTTTAATCTGATAAACGATCATTCAATACGTTTTCAAATTCTGTGTTGTAACTGCAATGGGACTTAAAAGATTGACGAATTATAAAGTTTGTTTGAAAGATTAACAACATGTATGACGCATATGAATGAGCAACAAGGTACTCAGAAAATACGTTAAAGTTTGTGTTGTCATCCTAATTGAGTAAAGTTTCAAAAGCTTGCCACGCGGAATAATCGAATATCATGGAATGTTTATATAGCCGTCGTTGACACTTCGACAAATCGTTCATCTCTTAGCGTCTGTTAGTACTTTGCATCTGAGTACTTTTGTTAGAAATCAAGATCTAGGTACATAGTTTCTTTTTACATATTTGTGTCGAGCAATACCTGCAATATTTCAGTTCCACTGGTCTAATCTGTACAAACAAAACATTGAATGATACAATGCTTGTAATCGCGCGGATAAAGAGTAAGTGTCCGTATTGTCTAAATATTATTTTGTAACAACTTGTTTGAGCAGCACCAAAGCGTATTTAGCTGTCCTGTTATATAAACGGTTCGCATAATATTATGTATGAAACAAGTTGAAACAAGTGTGAGTGTAACATATCTAGACACAAATGTCTCTATTTAGTATATTGAATAAGCAAATACTCATTTTAAATTTGATCTCGCCTTCGGAAGAACTACGGTATGAAATGCGCTATTTTAGCGCTATTAAGTCCCTTTCTCGGTACCGTTTTGAAAACAAAGGGAACTGATAATCAGGAAAACAATCCGTAATAGTAATATGTTAAAAAAGCTGTGCTTTTAAAAGGTTTCAAAGCTTCGTCACGATGTATAATTATGCCCTGAGTTATTATTGTTTGAAGCCGGTTAACATCATAAAGTATTGGTTACCATGACAATCAGTCAGTATTGGTTACCATGACAATCAGTCAATTTAACCATACCGCGCATGACATTGTTTTCTGTAATCAATGACTAATGACTTACACACAATAGTGCCCGTAACTATCGCTATTAACGTTCCCTTATATTAATATATTCTGCATGTAAAGTAGAAATGTCTTGCATATATAGAGGATATTTGTTGGATTCGGTGGATTATCGATTTTAATTCACGAGTGATCATAGAAAATAATATTTTCACGAGTGGCGCAGCCACGAGTGAAAATATATAGTTTCTATGATCACGACTGAATTAAAATCGATATTCCACCAAATCCAACAAATTTTCTTTTTATTTTTTTGCTTTTTTTCACCGTTTATATGCATTGTTAAAGAGTTCAACTAAAGAATTTCGCTGGAATAATGACGTCATTTCGTCAAAAAATGACGTCATTTCACAGTAAACAGTGAAAATTATCGATAATTTTCACTCATAATTTTCATTGTTTGAAACAGTGAAATTATCAGTTTTAATTTACTGATATTTCTGTATAAACCACCGGAAAGCAATAAATAAATAAGGAATAATTCATGACAAACAGTTTAAGAACTTTATAACTATTTTAAATTAATGCTTAATGTTGAATAAATTGACAATTTCGAGTAAATAAATCCCCAGAAATTTGGCTTCGCCTGATTTTGGACTTTTGTGTTTGATTAAATTAAACCCATTTCCTTTTTTTATACTTCTTTATATTTGCAAAACTCGCGTGTCTATATGAAAATACAGTATAGGCATAGGCAACAGTTATCTCATTCGGGGTAGAAAAGTAGGACATTTCAACATGGGTCATTATATGTAAATATAATGCCTTTCTGTGAAATGGTAGGTACACCATCTTAGTCTTAATTTTCAATGGTCTACCTTTGTAAGTATTTCATATTATGTTATTTTATGTATATAATTTACGTCATGCTGTGATGTGCTCTGATGTTAAGTTGTGATATGATATGTTATATTATGTTATGTTATGTTTTGGTATGCTATTGTATGTTTTTTCATGTTACATTTCATCAGATTATATTTTATGTATTTTATTTCATTATTTATTCAAACACAATATTCATTTCAAATACCTGGTTCACAGTCACGTAACGGTCTACCATCAGTGATGTAGACCTCATGTTCGATGTGCACATTCAAAAATATTTTCAACTTAAATGGTTGTCGTCCATCAAAAAATGGTTTAACAAACATAAGGAAACAAATAGCATAAATTTGAAAAGAAATAGTTTTAAGAAACTCAATATTATTGTGATGCCTATTGTCTTATTTGCATATTTTTTATTAACCGCTGTTTAGATCAAATTGAATATGTTCTTGTAAGATGAGCTGAAGATATCGACCATATCACCTACAAATCAATCTTTTAATTAGAGCAATTGCTTATAGTCAACGTGTTGCTTCACACAAACCTGAAAACACTTGCGATACCGTATATGTTTTATTATGTTAGCTGACATAGACACTTCTTATTCAGGTGCATCTATGTAGAAGTGTAAGTCATTAATGTTTGAGCAGTCCGTCTCAAGAGTTCCAGACAGACGCTGAAATTACAATTAATTCGTTTCTGTTTCCACTTCAAGAAGCAATTGAACGTATTTCCAGCAACTTAAAGTATTAAAAGGCGTAGGAAGATGTACACAATCAACCGAAAAAAATATTATTGCCGTTATTGTCGTAACAACGATAACATATAAAACGATTTGGCAGCACTTGTCTTTTTTTTTAATAAGCAACCATTTGAAACGTACGTCGGTATGATGTATGTGTTAATACCTATAAAAAACATGACTCTTTAGTTACGAATTGTACACCGAATTGAAACAGATACAGAACGAGAGGCGGTAAAATTAACTGATTAGACTCGAATATAACTAGTTAACAAATATATGTATTAAACATAAACTTACTGCGTAAACCATACAACAAATAAACAGGGAAACGTGTCTTTGTATGTTACACACACTATTAAGGGGTCATATTTAATGTGACATATAATAACTCATACACATAATATCGTTTTGCGGTCAGCAACAACACTTTGCCTGTTTAACTTTTGATTTATTTGAAGATACTGCTCTATAATTATTTCTTTTCGATTTTAACAAACTATAATTATTGTGAATAATTTCTTATAATGATTAAGCATGAAACAGGTCATTTAGCACTCAATATTATTCCAAGTCTTTCATATGGTAGAATAATGCATTATGTTGTTAAATGGCTTCAAATAATAACCAAAAGAAGAAACCTCTCCCATTATGGTGTGTATAATTGATGCGAACAAAAGCGACAAGAAGCTGCGAAGTATTCAAAATAACACTATGATATTTTCAAGATGTTCATCTAGTTTTTTTAGAACAGACTGAAGAGTAAATAATACATATATGTAGGCTTGTAATGTTTACTAAAATCTAAAGTAAGAACAATTGAAACGATTAATAAATGTCACAAATTAAAACACTTAATAAGCGATGCTTCTATAATTAGCCTATGTAACTTTTTTTGGAGGGAAAATTATGACGGAAAACGACGGTAAGGGCATTTTAAAATATCTGTTAACGGATAATGTTTTAGAAAAAGTTTGGGTGGGCGGTTGGTAAAAATCCATTAATTCAAAATATACAATAAAATATAAGCGCTAAAATGAAGTTTCATTGCTAATTTCACTTAACGAAATGCTGATATTTTTTTCAGTAAACTGTTTGTACTGTACTCCTGTCTTACCTGTATCTTTTTTGCACAGTTATGGACATCTTATAATTTAAGCTGCTAAACAATAAACATTACTACATTAACATTTGGTTGACTTTTTGTAGTTGTTGTCAAATTGTGACTATAAGCTATCTAAGTAGATAATATATTAGTGGAAGAATAAACATGACGAATTGCTGTGTACAGCAACTAAATCAAGATTGCTATGTTCGCTTGACTGTGTACATTTTCCGTAGTTACTATATACTCTAAGTTGCTGAGAATACGTTTAATGTTTTTTAGAATGGAAACAGAAGCAAAATAAATTGTAAATTCAGCGTTTGGAAATCATGAGATGAGCCTCTTAAAGAATAACAGTTGTGAGAAGCTCCATTTATATATAATGGGTCGATGCTTGAATATATAATCAAAACAACGGTATTGTCGTTAACATAACCTAGCGAAATTGTAAAGAAATAAATGTAATTAAAATATAAGAAATATACTCAATATTATAAATAACAAAATAAAAATAATAAACCAGTACTATAGACAAATATGAAAAACTGATAATTAAAAATAAAACACAAACAGACAATTCGCACATAGACACATAGACATCTATTTAATAAAGAATGGCAAACATGCTATTCGGATTTTCCCATATGGTACGTCATTAACGAAAAATATAGAAAAAAATGTGACACAATTCAATTATTCAATTATAAGATAGCATAAAAACAAATATTGAGTATGTCAAAAATGACGTCTGGGTGTAGCATGCAATTTAGATTTGTCAACTCAAACGGGACCCACACCTACATTGTCATAGAGTCCGCGTGCATAATATGTCATCTGTCAAAAAAAAGCGGGAAATATATGATTTAGAGACAATAAAGCAGGACAGGCGAAGGGTCACACATGTTATGATATGACGATGTGTTAGCAAACAAGCTATATATACCATGTCAAGAAATTGCGTATTAAGTAACATCGGATTCCGATTTAGGATTAAGACCTTACTTTTCTCTCTTTGGTTATATTTTGATTTTATCGTAGAAAATATTATTGTTGCATTTGTGTTAGAACTGGTAATATCAAGAATAAAGAAATTAAACTTTAACAAATTGACTTGTCACTAGTATTACGGTACATTCGGTATTGTTTTACATTTGCTGTAAAACGCACAATTTGTCTGGTGCTATGCAATTATGTAAGTGCGTAAGATTGGAGTGAGGGCAGATGACATAATCAATGAAACGTTTAGAAACTTCTAAATACTCTCTTGATATAAGTGTGCTCTTACTTTTATAGATAAATGCTTTCATAACACATATGAACATAGTTTTGCCCTTTATAAGTTTAATAAAATACTTAGTGCGTTCTTTAGTGTACCAGATCCATCTTTTTAAGTTAAGTTTTATATAAAAATGGTGCTAATTAGTGTGTAACATTGATGAATATCACGTATGGATCATTACGGCTGATGGGTTTGTTTTCTTGTTTTTGTGAATTGTGCTTTTACACTTTTCAGCAGCTCACAATATTATGCTTTAATTGCCATTAAACTTTCATCGAAACACTTTATGAGCATACATTGAAAAATTTTGTCCAGATTATATGTAAATACAGAATGTTTCATTGAAAATATTCAATTCGAACACCTTTGTTTAACTAATTCCACATTGCATTGACAGTTTTGTATAATGAAAACAACGTTGGCGTTGATGTCCTGGTAAGAAACAATACTTGATGTATACGTAAGTAGAGATGCCACTGTCAACTCGTATTTAATATCATCGTTTCCACCACAACACCGACAAAATTACTATGTAAGTTTTGCATGGGAAAACTTATCTTCTTCTAGATCAGTTTCTATGGATATGTTAAATTGCTTCGTAAAGTGGAAATGGAAGCGAATTAAACTGTATTTTTTGCGTCAATATTGAAAACGGTAGGTGCACTTTTCGATAATTTGATGAGTGGCGTTTGTATGGAGCCGATATAAAACATGTAAATACACTGTACTTAGTTTGTTATTTTTTAATAAATTAATAACATTTACGTTATAAACATAGATTGTCATACTACATAGTAAATTTTATTAAATGTAATATTTGATTTTTCTAGAAACCTTGTGTCCTTTGTTTTGTGCTACTACTTGTATTAAGTTATGTGCAAATCCTTCTGATGTGTAGAATATATATATATTTATTACTACAATTTACACAATGTAAAATTGTTTACCTAAAGTTACGGTTACTTTCAAAACAATGGAAACTAAGCACTGAATGGTGGAAAATAGTTGAGAAGTCATCCTTGCATATTAAGCTGTTGTAAGATTGTTTATGTTTATCGTATTTTCGGATTGATTGTAATCACGCGTTTAACTTTCAAATGAACATTGTATATATTTTTAACTAAATAGATTTTTGGTGAACAAGCTACATATTAATTAAATAGTTTGTCTACTAAGCCATAGATGTTTTCCATTTAAGTTTGCAGATTAAATCTATAGAAAATTCTATTTGGAGACCGAACAAATCCTTTTTAAAGTAGTAAAGCTATTTCGCACTAAGTCTCCTTTGTTCAATTACCATATGCACTGGAAACACTATTCAAGCAACTCAATCTGACCTAATGATGAACGGCGACTGTAATTTATATTTAAAAGGTTTCAGACGTTTTGCATGTAAACATACTAAATGAATAAATATCCGAATTGCCTACCTTGTATCGTAATGTACATTCGTTTAAAGCAAACTTTGATCGAAGGATGAAACGCTATTACTTCGATATGGTTTATGTGAAAAAAGGTTGTTAGTAGTAAACAATGCAGCAGACTGTCTTGATTGTATTGTGTAATTAATCAGCCGCTTAAAACCCCCTACAAGCAGTCACTTTAAAAATATGGCTTACATAAAGCTAGTACGCGGGGCTTTTTTAATGTCCTAAACACCGACAAAAACAGTGAAGGAAACTTCAAATGATTCACTTTAATTAGTACCATTTTAAATAAAAATTACTACATGTCATGATGCTAACGCATGGTATTTTCAGTTAATTGTCCCCTACCGGTTTCACCGGAGGGACTTATGGTTTGCGCTCTGTGCGTTTGTCAGTCTGACTGTCACACGTTTCTGGATTCTGCGATAACTTTAAAAGTTCTTAATATTTTTTTCATGGAACTTGAAACATGGATAGATGGCAATAAGGATATTATGCATATCATTTCATTTTGTTCCTACGACGTCAAAAAGTATGGTTGCTATGGCAGCACATAAAAAAATGTTTCTGACAATGGTGGAGCCGGTTGGGGACATATCTTGCTTGGTAACAGTCTTGTTATTCATCAATCAGGGTCATTCTAATTATAAAGGCTGCAGTTTTAACGCCATGTAATCGATTCACGTTTGTTTAAGCCATAATATATTCTATATAAACCGATCTGAAAATAGATTCCACAATTTATTAGTTTCATATGACAAATCATGAATTTGTAATGTATATAAATATGTCAGAGAATCTCTTGTAATAAGAAATGAAATTCTAAATAATACTGTTCGATACATTTCTTTACCGCCTCTATAATTTATTAGTATTTGTATTCTTAAATGTATATTTTATTTTATGTAATGTTATGGTGTTTAACCTCGTTACGTTACATAAAAAATATGTATCTACTATAGTGTGGAGACGACCTACATGTGTTTAGGTCTGAATAAACTATCATGTCTGGTTCCTTTAATCTGACTGTATCGAAACATAAAACACGAAGATATGATTTAGCATATACATTTTTTGTTAGCTTCTACAAAAAGAACTAATTAAACTATTCGAGAGTGAGTAATTGCATAGGCGGTTTAGGACGAAATATAATGAGATAAGGGGCTTTATTAAATGATAACATGTATCAAGACTAAATGTCATGCTAAATGTGTGCAGAGTAATTAGCTATTTACATGGAAATTTATTACGACGTGAACATTCTAGCGCACATCTGTTGCACTCTGTCAGTCTTAATTAATGTTTTAGCAGAACGTTACATAAACTTTATTGCATTTTTCAAAAAAAACACCCTCGGGAGATCTTAACTAATATAAACAATTCCTCTAAAAGCTCATTGTGTTAATCACTTATTTCCTCGTCCGAATTTAAATTATTGGTTTGACTTATAAATTATGTGTTCACATAAACAAGAATTAAGTCCTTACAAGTTAAATTCAAATGATTATGTATGTTCCCATGTTTATTCTTTGTTATATATAATTTACGGCGATGTGTTTGTTATTGTGGTATTTACCGATAGGTTTGGACTTCCGATGCGTAGAAATTAAACCATGAGGGCAATACGCCGATTGGTTTGATAAAAATCATCGCAACGAAAATTATTTATTAAGTAACAGCTTGTATAGTGTTCGTCTGTGTTAAATGAGACCTGATGATTGTGATCTCCGCCTTTTGTACACGAAAAACTTATGCGCTTTCATTCAGTTATAACACAAACACACTTACTTTCAAAGTGATGTTGCTTGATTCATAAACAATAAATAATAAGTTTGATGCAATCGACCTAAAACATAGATTTAAACTAAATCAAGGAATATTTTCCTAAGTGACGAAGCTTTTCACGATTTAACTACTGGCATGTTAAGGATTTTGATGGACATTTACTACTTTTAGAAAAAGAGATTACCAAGCAAACATTCAGCAAGTTTAGTTTTCATAGTAAGGTAATAAAAGAAACGTATCCGGTTTTGTACAAACGTAGTTAAGCGAAATGGTCCAATGTTAGTTGTAGGGAATAAAAGTAGCTCTATTATGCATTTAGTATAAATGTGTCTGATTGTAATCAGGTTAATACGCATTATTGAATAATAGTTGATTGGTAAGTGCGTTATTTGTAAAATAAGCATACCAAGAGTTATTGATGAAGCGATTGGAGCCATGTATTGAGATTAATTTTTTATCCATAATGGAGTTAAAATAAATTACCATACAAGCGCAATGATCTGATTGTTGGCTTGATGTTAATTTATTGTGTGGAAAAAAGACGTTATTTATGATATTGTGCCTTAACTTGGTGCTTTTTATTGTCATAGCAAATAAGAACAATGTCTGAAAGGGCGTATAAGTATTACGATAACGACAATTTATTGTAGGTGCTGTAGTGCACAACGTTATAGTTAAACGGTTGATGACATTTTTTACAGGTTATTATAATATAAGTAAATAACTCTTTATTTAACAGTAACCGTTTTAAAGTCGATTAGTAACTTTCAATAGTTTAAACCTATTTATTTTAGCTCGATTGCATCGAAAGCCTCAGGCTTATATAAACGCCCTCGAGTCCGTTTCCTGGGCCTAGAACCAGTACTTGGTGTTTTTGGGGAGATCTAAAGAACGCTCTCACGGTGGAGATCGAACCCGTGACTTCCCAGTCGCTAGGCGAACACCATATCTATTACACCGGGGCGACCTTTTAAATGTAACTTTCAATGCTAGTATGTAAAAACATTATATTATTATTATTTAGCATAACATAGCAATTTTGTAGATATAACATTATATAATGGTTTCTATGCATAATTAGATAAGGCGACATGGTAATGTATACTTATATAACTAGTTTCCACCTATAAAATAATTATTTAAAACAGGAAAAGAGTCTACAAAATTGATTGTAAAATTTATTAAATATATATAACACATTGCAATAGAATATAGTTACATCATTTTTTGGAAAAAGTTAGTGTGTAAATTGATTATTAACAAAATAAATAGCATCATTATTTTATATACAATTCGAATTATTTGAGTAATTAAGGTGGCGATGGTATTGGAAATGTTACTGAGAAAACAATTTAACGCAATGATTCGTGACATTTGTATATTATGCATGTCAAACTTGACATCAACATAGTATACGTGTAAAATATTTTAGAAAACACTTAATTCTATTTAGCTAAATGGTCACATCAGCGCTATAGATAACAAGCGTATTTGCGTTATTACGCAATTAAAATAACCAAAAACGTAATTAAATTCAAAATAAAGCGTACAAAAACGCAAATACAAATTTAATAACGTAATTCCCGTAAAAAACCTTGCGTCACGAAACGCAATTCTTACGAACACCAAGCTTATTTTTTAGACTGGTTATATTCCGTACAGAAATGTACTGGATAGTTTATATGCCGTCCTAAGAAGAAAAGAAGGCAGTCTTTCCAGCAGTTATCTATCTTTGGGGTATTATTGTGATTATTCGTAGACCCGTCAGATTTCTACTTTCGTTTTCTGAAATAATCAAAATGGCCACTCGTGGACGAAAAAAACGAGTCCCGACACAAACTAATACTTTACACAGGTATTTGCCCCAGAATATTCGGGAAAACTATAGCTTTTGTGCGACCTTGCTGAATGATCTGTTAGACGATGTTATAATTTCTCCAGAGAATGTTGTTTGCCCGATATTATCGGAGATTATAAACGAGGTTGTTAAACATAAAAAACACGATATGGGGAGTGTTAGCGAAAAAACTTTGTTAGAGTGGCGAAACAAACACCCGTGGCTGGTGATAGAAAGTGGAGTAATGAAATGTAAAGTATGCACAGACATGAAAAATAAATTAAAACTAATAACTGTATGGGCAGACGAAGGTTCTCCAAACTTTCAGTACTCCGGTATTACGAGGCACACTGCTAGTGCAGAACACAACAATGCGGTTATTGCTTGTGAGCAAGATAAACAATTACAGACAATAAGCAGCCAAGAAGTAATTGCTGATGTCAGTGATGTCTGTGAACTTGTTGATGATGTTGACAAAAAATTGTTCAATACGGTTTATTATGCTGCAAAAATGGAGATACCCTCAAGCACCATAAACTCCCTTCTGGATTTACAAACCAAAAATGGACTTAACATCAAATACACTAATTTGAGCCCCGACACGGTTTCAGAAATCCAGACTTCTATTGAGCATGTACTACGTGAGGGACTTGTGAATGATATAAAGTCATCTCCTGTTTTCGCCATGATGTTGGATGAAAGTACAGATCTGACTGTAGACAAGAGACTTAGTATATGTGTTCGGTAATATTTTTGAACATTATATAATTAATTTGAAATTTCCAACAGACAGCTATTGAATTAAAGCATTAGAAAAGAGAAATCAGTTGTAGCAATTAAAAAAATATTTTCACATAGAAGCTAATTCTATTCTTTTTTGTTACATCACAGGATTATGATAAAAATAAACAATAAAAGTGAATAAGTAAGTTATTTTTATGAACATAAAATAAATTAAATATTATCTCAGATAAAAATATATTTTAAAACAATTATTGTATAATTTAATATTAAATAGAATAAATATTATCATGGATAAAAATATATTTTTAAACAATACATCATAAACATTATCTACATGATCTAGAATATCCTTTTTTTTTTTTTAAATATTTCACAACACGGGCGTCACTGAAACTCAAATGTGTCAGTACACTTTGTGATGCCCCCCCCCCCCCTCGAGAAAAATATTATTAACAAAATATCAAACTACACACCCACCCCTAAAATTGCTGGTCATATTACATCTGACCCAGCTGATATGACCAACAATTTTAGGGTTGGGTATGTAGTTTGATTATTTTTTTAAAATAAAGTTTTGTTAAATAATTTTATTCAATTAAAAGTATAATAGTGTATTGATCTTATTTTTCAGATATATCAAGGCAGGAGAACCCGTCACAAATATGCTGGTTAATGTTCATCTAGAAGATGGTACTGCACACACTATCATGAACTGTGTAGCACATGAATTTGAAAGGCATGGTATAGACCTTGCAAACTGTACATCATTAGCCACGGATGGGGCTGCTGTTATGCTAGGTAAACATAAGGGAGTAGGACAGCAATTGGTCAGCAAGTACTCTCCATTCTGTATCCAGACACATTGTATGGCTCATAGGCTAAACCTGGCATGTACAGATTCTATCAAGAAAAATGACTTTATGATAAAATTCAGAGAGAAATTCAGTTCTTTGTACTCGTTTATAAGTGGATCAAGTAACAGAACATTGGCACTTAAGAAGATTCAGGAAATACTCGAAGAACCTGAGATAAAGATCAAAGAGCCTTATTCTATTCGCTGGTTGGGTTTGAAAAATGCAGTTTCAGCTGTGTTCGAGTCGTTTGGGTCTGTTTTGGCAACATTGTCAAAATTCGCTGCAGAGAAGAATTCTGTGGCCAAGGGACTCCTGAAGTATTTCAGCTCATACAAGGTTGCCCTAGCAATTGCCTTCATATTGGATGTTCATAATGAGCTAGCAGTACTAAGCTGTGAGTTACAGAAGAAAAATCTTCTATTCAGTGAAATCAAACCAGTGATGGATGCAACTGTGTCCAAATTGTCTTCTATGGAAGCCACAGATGGAAAGTGTTTGACATCAATGAAGACTGATATAGAGATAACAGATGATGGAGCTTTCTTTTCTGGAGAAAAGCTGAAGTACCATGATAACATGGGAAGTGAATTTGCTACCGTGAGGAAAGACTACATCAAAAGGATGAAAAAGAACATCAGTGACAGGTTTAGGAAAACAGACAGTGATCACTATAATGACTTTTGTACTTTGTTTGAACCCCAGCAGATAAACATTTCCACACAGGAGGAATGTAATGAAGCACTCGAGTCTTTGTCCACCTTCTATGGCTACGAGAAAACAGTGAAAGTGATTGACGGCAACCTCATTGAGGGACTACAAGAAACAGTGAGAGTAGTTCAGCCTCTAGTAGACCCAGCCAAGGTCCAGGAGGAATGGCCGAGATTTCAGGGTATGGTGAAGGGAGCTTATGCTGATATGCCCACTAATAAACTTTGTAAGAGGGTAATACTACTGCACAATGACATTATACCCAATATAGCCAAGCTGGCAGCAATAGCCCTCTGCCTGCAACCTACCAGTGTTGAGTGCGAAAGAACATTTAGCACACAGAACAGACTCAAATGCAAACAAAGAGCTTCCCTAGGAAATGAAGCATTAAACACTCTCATGACAATTTGTATGCTGGGGCCAGACATATCAAAATATGATCCCTCACCAGCTGTCATTTACTGGCTTAGGCAAAAAAGGAGAAGGAAGCCTAGACTGCAGAGTGCATACAAGCCAAGAGCTAAGAAACAAAAAACTTGCTGACTTGGCTTGAATTTACTCTGGAGTTTGCATCCTATAAGAGTTGCATAATTTTGTTAAGAACTAGGTAAAGCTGACAGATATGAGCTAAATGTTATATTGAAAAAAAAACAACAAAAAAACAACACACTTGCTACAAATGTTGATTTATTTTTCGCATATATGATCAGGCAGATCTTGAAGTGTACAATTTAAGTTTGTTTGTTGTTATGTACATGTACCTTTTTTTAATTCCATTTGAATAAATAATGTAGTAACCTTAGTTGATTTTAATTATATTATATATGTCATTCCTTCAATTACCCAATTGAGTTAAAAAACCGGGGGTGAAAAACCCAATTAAGCTCAAAAGTAGGGGGTGACAATTTTTGCTAAAACTCTATTGAATTTACAAAAACCCTATTGTTGTCAAAAACAGGGGGTTAATTACCCTATATACCCCAAAAGTTATCTAAAGCGCTGCGGTCACATATTACCAATAGAAAATATCCCCTCATTAACAATTACATTTGGTACGTCGATATGTTAAACGTTGTATTTTGTGTATTGTACATTTTTAACAGGTGTCTTCATATTGAATGTAATATAAAAGCGAATTAATTATTACAATAGCTCCTTAAATAACATTTTAGAAATAAGTAAGGTGAAAATGGTATTATGGATATGGATAAGCATAGCTCCCAAAAATTTATAGCATTATTGGGATAACAGTCGATGATAAATTGGACTCCGAAGCGTAGAAGCAATGTATGTTTTGGAAAATTATAATGTACCTTTTTTCTTTGAAAGTTATTCAATTAAAGCAATTCAGCGGCAAGAAAGAAAAATTGGTATAGGGTCTGGGACAAAAGAGTTATTGATTTCAGACGTATTCGATTTAATAATATCAGTTTGATTGACAAGATTATGGAAAATGTGCTTGAAACATATTACCACTAAAACAAACAAATCAGTAACATAGGAGTATTATACAAGTATATGACAAAAAAGGTAATTAAAGTGACATTATGCGCATCTAACAGTATATGCTATGTTTATAGGTGTCTATCGCAACCGTAGTTTATTTTTGGTGTGTTCACTATACACATATACACTTATATTTGTTAATACTGCATCAACAAACTAAAACAACAACAACAACAACAACATTAATTTCAGCAAATAAAGCTTATACAAGCTCTTAGCCTACACATATACATTTTATATATATAAGTAATACAAGTCATGGCAGATGTGGATTAAGTGTTAAATTGAACACATGGTGTTAGTGCAAAAAAATATATAATATATTCGTTTGAAAAAAAAATATATTCAACATTGACAACAATGTAATGTTAAGAAGTACAGTATTCATTCACTGAAAATTAAGTTAGTATCCAGTAACAAGTTATAGAAATAATTAAAAATCAAATTATTTCAATACGAGGATTATGGTTATAGTTATTTATAAAAAATAACAATTTCTGAAAGTTGATTTTATAACATAAATTATTAATAGCTTAGCCATTAAAAAAAAAAATCAAAATGAAACAACAAGTTGAGCGGAAACAAATTAGCATTGTTTATAATGCTATTCAAATTTATAAGGAATGAGAAATTGTATTTGAGTTAAGGTATGTTGTGCGTGAAATAAAAGATGGAATAATGCTAAAGGGTTGTTACGTTCTAAAAGACTAATTACGTATCTAGTAGGCGTCGTAAATTTGAAGCTTCGTATATAAACTTTGCTAGATTAATAAGCATAGTTTTATTTTCACTGGACATCAGACTTTGAAACTTTGAAATTGTTGGCCATCTGCAGTACTGTGACTTTAAAAGTTTTCTTCTTAGGTGCGTATATATGGGGCAAACTAGTAAGAAATGGTACTCAGTTTCTACAGTATTCATATTACATAATTTGCACTTACGGTTTTCTTTTTCAATATTATTGTATCGCCCCCTTTCTATTTCTAGGTTATGCGATGATAAACGGAATCTGCTTAGGGCAATTTTATATTTTGGTTCATTAATTTTGTCTAAATAACTTTCTAACGATAAACTATGTTTGAATAAACAGTACGTAGAGAGACGGGTAGAGCTGTTAATATCGGCGTGCCATGTTTGAGTATAAGTGTCTAATATTCGTTGTTTGCATTGTATAAATTGTGATTCGGTTATGTTTTGGTTTATCCATAACTCGGACATGCCGATGCTGTCGAGAATGGATTTAACATGGTATGCCCAGTTTTGATTGTTGTATGTATGTCCATTGTCCGTATCTTGTTTTAGCATAGTGTATGTAATTTTGATTAAGCTACTCTCATTTGATGATAGTAGTTTAAACCAGTATTTAAGAATGTTTATTTTTCGTATTTCATTAAAGGGTATTCTTCCTAATTCTCCATACAACGCGCTAAGGTTGGTTGATTTATTTACACACAGTAATTTCCTTAAAAATTTCGTGTGTACGGCTTCAATATCTTTCGCCTGTGTAGTACCCCATATTTCAGAGGTAATTCAAAATTGATGCTACTAAGATATCAAAGAGTTTGAGTTTGCTTTTTGTGCTAAATTCATACATGTTGACCACTGAGAAAAGTCGGTGCATTGATTTAGACGCATGGTCTGCTATGCATTTTTGCGTTCTGTTAAAGTTACCGTTTTTAAATAAGTATACCCCCAGATATTTAAAGGAAGTAACGACTTCTAGTTTTTCACCATACAGAAAGATATCGATGTTTGTGTAATGTGTTCCTTTTTCGAAGATAAGCACTTTTGTTTTAGCTGTATTTATTTTTAATTTCGATGCATTACAATATGCTTCTATGTCTGTTAGCATGTGTTGTAGTGAGTTTGGTGACGTTGCGAATAAAATTTGGTCATCAGCATATAAAATAAGAAATAATTTCAACTCGTCTATAGTGAATAAACCATCCGAATCTGTATTTATGTTCTCCAACATGTCATTAACGAACATCATGAAGAGCAGTGATGAACTGGAATCACCTTGTTTCACTCCTTGGTGTATCGAGAATGGGTCGGACAAGTTATGATTGAATTTAATTACTGATTTTACGATACTATACATCGCTTTTAGAGCGTTTATCATTTTTGAACTCATATTTTCCGATATCAATTTTTGCCAAAGTATTGTGTGATTGATTTTATCATAGCACTGTTGATAGTCGATAAAAATGGTGTATAATTTTTGACCTGAGTTTATTATTGTTGATACAATTGCGTTTAGTATAAATATACACTCTGTTGTGCTTTTGCCCTTTTGATAACCAAACTGGCAGCTAATGATTTTTTGGTGTTTGTTTGTCCAGTTTGTTAAACGGTTGAGTAGCAATTGTGAGTATATTTTTGCTAGGATATTATTTAAGGTTATACCCCTATAGTTTTTTGTTTCATTTGATTTCCCGCCCTTATATATAGGGACGATGTATCCGAGGCCCCAGTCTTCCGGGTATTCGGCATGGTTGAAAAGTTTGTTGTATTTTGCTAGGAGGTGTGGTCCTAATACACTAAACGAGGATTTAATTAGTTCTGAAGATATATTATCAGGCCCACAAGACTTATTATTTTTTTGATGGAAGACGGCTGCCTTGAGTTCATGCAATGTGAATTCTTTATCTAAATCAATATCCGTAGATTCGGTGGTGGCAACATTTTCATTTATTTGTTCTGGTTGTTCGCCTAATAAGTTTTTAAAGTGCGTATACAAGTCTGCTACTGTTATACTGTCATCCTTGTTTGGTGCTTGTTTATAGCATTTTTTTAAGGATTTCCAGAAATGTTTTGGATCTGATTTTGCTATGTCTTCAAGTCTTTTTCCTTCTGATTTTTTGTATTTTGCTTTAGATTTCTTTCGTATTTTATTGTACTTTGTTCTCATATTTACAAAGTGTGTTTTGTTTTCATCTGTTTTTAATTTATTGAATATGTTTCGTGCGCGTTTGAATTCTTTTTTAGCTGTGTTGCAGTTATAATCAAACCATTTCTGCGAATCTGCTTTATTTCGAATTTTTTTGTCGTGGTAAATATTTACTTTTTTTCCAAAAATTGTTACTGCATTGTCATAAATATAGCTAGTTAAATGTTTTATTTCACAATTAATGTTTTCCTTGTTTTCATTTAACAAATTGATATTCTCTTTCAATGAGTCTTGAAATTTTTCAACAAAACTTGAGTTAAAAACAAGCTTAGTTTCCTCTTTGTATTCACCGGTTGTAATATGTCTAGTTTTGGTGTTACATTTTAAAGAAAAGTAAACACCTGCGTGATCAGAAAAGTTTTGCCAATTGAGTATTTGAAATTCGTTTATATTATCAACATAGTTTGCATTTATAATAAGATAATCTGTTATACTCAAGCCTCTATTTGAGACGAAAGTAAATTGATTGTCCTGCTCTTTGTTGAGACGACCATTAACGATAATATGATTAGTAGCTCTGCATAGATTAATTAGCCTTTTACCGTTACAATCAATTACCTTGTCCGGATTGTTGAGTATTACTGGAAAATGTGTATTTATATTTTCTGTATCTAATTCTTCAAAACAGTCAAGGTACTTATCGTACTCTAGTATATCTGATAAGTTACCTGTTCGGGAATTGAGGTCACCCGTTATGCATGTTTTTCCGAGCTGCCCATATTTCTCAACCCCTTTCCCAATTTCATCAAAAAAATCGAAATCTTTGTCAATTAAAACTTTCGAATTGACAGGTGGGATGTAAGTATGACACAGATACATATCCGACTCTACAGAAGACAAATCTTGTTTAAATTTTAGCCATACTATTCCATACTGATTAGTTTCTACAATGGATATATTATCTGATAACTCATTTTTATAATAAATTGAAAGTCCACCGCTAAAGCGACCTTTGTTTGTACCAGAACGTTTATTACCGTAAACATGGTAGCTAATATACCCATTAATGTCAGTGTTTAGCGGTTTCTTTTTGTTTAGCCAAGTTTCAGAAAGTAATATTAAATCATATTTTTTAACGTATTCTTGAAAGTCAACATCATTTATTTTTCTGGCAAGTCCATTCACGTTCCACGCTATAACATTTAACTTCCCTTCCTTGTCCTAGTGTGTAACCTCCTTGAACTGACTGCTTCCATTTTCGCGTGATAAAAGTTTTGCACCGGCCCACTTCACTTTTTTACCGGCGCTCTTTTCACGGTTGAATCGAGTGTTCTTTTCCCGCCTCTGCTGTAGCACTGCTTTGGTTTGCTGAATTCCGATGCCCAGCCCGGTGGATTTGAGGTCATTTGTTTTGGTGATAGCCGTCGTCCGTACCAATTCTCGTTGTTGGTAGTAGTGGAATTTGGCCACTATCGGTCTGCATTTTCCGTTACTGGGTTTACCAAGTCTGTGAACTCTGTCTAATGTTATATTCTCCTCTATTCGAAGCTTTTCTGAAATTATTGATTTCACAGTCCCCTCACAATTTTCATTTAACACTTCGGGGCAACCATAGAACAATAGATTTTCTCTCATGCTTCTTGCTTCTAGGTCGTTCGTTTTTTGCTCGTTTTCATCTGCTTGCAATTTAATGTTTTGTATCTTTTCTTCTAGTTCTTTATGATGTTTATTAATGTTTTTAATCTCTGTGTCGGTGGATTTGATTTTCTGCCTGGTGTCTTCCAATTCATTATTCATAAATTGAGAAGATGATTCAATTTCTTTCGTTCGAGCTTCGATGGATTTCACGTTTTGCTCCAGCCCTTCTACTTTCATGTTTAACTTATTCAGAAACTTTTCAATTTTGTCCATTTTTGCCACGGATAGCTTTATGCTTTTAATGTCTTCTATTAAAGATTTTGCCCACTGAGGTGTTTGAGATTGGTTTTCTGTAGGTGTTTTCCAATATCCCGGAAAGAGAAAAAATATGCATTAAAATATCAACCGTACTTTCGTTTGACAACTGATCATGCATGTACGATGTGAATCTAAATTTAGTTTAAGTGCAGATTTGTTCATATCTATTCATACGACACACGAAACTAACTCCGATCCAAATTAAAAGACAGTTCCGTTCGGCTTTGAGGACTGTACAGTCATGTACAATATCGAATACAATAAATATTTTTTTATAAACAACTGGTAGCAATGTGAGTTGCAGATAATTGGTCAGTTACCACAATTCAATTAACTCTTTTGACAAGTTAATTCTTTTCAGTTCAATTCAAATATGACGTTAATCTAAGATATATGATTTATTTTACATGATGTTTGTTGGACAGGACTATTCAACAATTAACAGAAAAGATTGTATTTAGCCGAGAGCATTTACCCACTATGCGTTATATTGCGTTATATTGAATCATGTGAACAAGTTAGTTGATCCATTTCTGTCAGACCTTTTTTCGTCGTTGATTTTGACTTAGGAACCAATGTATTTGGCAACATTAAAATGGTATCGTTGGTCGACTCCTCTGGTTGCCCTGGAACATTGCTTAATGCACAGTTTCGTCTGCCGCTTTGGTTTCCTTTGTCCAGATCTGATTCAATGTAAGCTAATTTAAAATTAAGAATTTAGCTTCGAAATATTGTTCTTCATCTCGGAAATTCTAATCTGTACTGGAAATACCTGTTCTGAAACTTCAGGTGACCATGTAATTTATTTCGTTTCTCAGTGACAAACGGGGAGATTAAGCTATACTGATTATTTCAAAGTATGTTGTATATTAGATTGGATGACCGTGTCCTTGCACAGGGATTGTCTGTAGAGTACAGAGGTTGTTTAAACTGAATGATCTCTAAACTCATGTTTAAGTAATTGTTAAGGCCTGATATTTTAACTTGATAATATAGCTTGAATATTGCTGGGTCAAGTGTGAGGTTTAGCGCTCTGAAACCGGTTTAAACCACAAATGCTTTGCATTGACTGTCCCAAGGCGGTTACCCGAGCTTTATTCTTATATGTGTTTATGTTTTTGTATTGTACTGTTTTGTACTTTTTTGGCAATTGGGCTCTTGCCTTAAATAAAGTAGCAAGTAATTGTATGTAATGAGAAGGCAATATGCTCCACCAGCTGGAGTTTCACTTCTTTGTATTGATAAAAATTATATAGTTATTTAACATATACATATTAACCAAATAATTTCTATATGTGTGGTCAACATTTATTCAAACTTATATAGAATGTCCGCCTGTTGTCATGTCTAACTTAACCAATACCTATATTATTGATTAAGTGTGAAATGTATTCAAACTGGATTGGTTATAAAAACACACACACAAAAACAACTCACTTTAACTGACTTTATTTTAGTTCGACTATCCAAAGCAGAATAACGGAAAACCGTCAAACCCACTCGATTTTCTCGTGCTCACTTTCAGTGCGCCCAAGCGTTCATTAAATTGCATTATGGGAAGATAATGTGTACACTCAACCGATGGAAATTATATTTAAATAAAATATGCCACTCTGATATTTGATATGCATTTGTGCGATTACGGAAAAAGTGTATTTTGGTAGAACTGTAAGTTTAGTAAGACACTCAACGTCTAGATTGTTAAATGCTATTCATGTTCCTTAAAACTCGATTGCACTATGGTTGACTTCACTCAAATGAGATAAGTTTTTTCAGATACTGAATTATATTTTCTTTCTAATTTGATCATGCAAACAAGATTCGTACAATAAGAACCAGCAACACATATGCCGCCTTGACCACGACACAGATTGCAAAAATGCCACACATATTCTACTATTTCAAATAAAGTTATTTTTTAGGTTGAATCGTTCAGTTTTTATTTTATATACATCAATAAAATAACACAGTAACCATAGATAACTGAAGCCGGTCATACGGAGTTGGCGTGTAATGTAAAGTATGCTTATTGTCTTTGACATGAGTTAAGTCAATTGAAAGTATCAATTAGTAACAGTTTATTGGGCAATTAAACGAAGCTGTTATGGCCAGTGGATGTTTCTTATCGTACTGAAAAGTATAATTTGCAATAGCATAGCGACCTACTAATTAGTGAGAGGAGCATTATAGTGCTTTGCCAGTTCAATAAGCTTAGAAAACTCAAGACAACGTACATCAATTATTGCTGATTTTGATTAAATAGGTAAATCGTAACTATATCATCGGTTTCATTAAGCAATATGGGAAATGGATTAACAATTCCAAATTGAAAAAAAAAATCCTTCTTGTTCTTTAATTCTTATTAATGTGTATGCACAGTTACCCTAAAGGTATGGACATCAATTAACGATTTCCGTGTGCATGCAGTATTTACCCTTTAAACAAACTGATACCTGCCTGTGAAAAAGGCCATTAATGGCTTCGTCATAATCAGAATCAAACACATTAAAACGCGTTTGTGATCAACTTTTCTAAAAGTTAATTGACCGACAATATCCTACTTCTGCTGGTTTTGTTATGATAAACATGGCATTTATATATTTTGGATTGAATATTAAAGATGTGAAACCGTTGAACCGTTGTTTACAACGCAACATTGACTGTTTCAGCTGATGCATAGTTCGATGGGATAATTATGCATACACCTGTCCGATTAAATTTTTATATCGACAATAAAATGCCTATTTATGAAATATTGACGGTTTGTTGAGTTAAGTATACAACTATGAATTATTAAAAAAGAAATCCACTCAACCATCCCATTTTAATTCAAAATACGAACGAAAATCCTAAAACTGTTTTTTGTGTTCAAAATATCTGATAGTTCTATCGAATAAGGTCAATGAGTAACGTCCACATCTCATCATGCCGATGGCTTGAGCATAATTTTATTTTCGCAGCCGATGTCATGACCATCTAATAAGTAACCACGGCCGTTGTCTTGAGCCGTTTGTCCAACCCCACTCGAATTTAATTGTTGATAAAAATGTTGTGTTCATGTGGGATGCTGTAATTTGGAAAAACCGAAGAGAAATGAAATATTTTAAGAAAATGTTGTTCATATTTATGTTTGGTCTAAATCCTGTGTAATTAGAGTTTGACAGAGAGAGTGATGAATTTTTTAATTTTTTTTACCACATTCTAACGGATTTCTTTTAAAGTAAGAAGCTATGAAGGTAAGGATTACGTTCACAAAGTCATTCTTACTTAGGCTCTCAAAGAACACACGCACAACTGCTCAATTCAATACGTAAAATATAAAGGATAGGGAAATACTTACACTCCGCTTTTACCCGACATGTATACAGTACCGCAGCCGCTGGATGAACCACAGACGACGCGTTAGTCGATTGCACGGTGTGTATTATATCGACACAGTTTATAGGTTGAATGTTTAAATAAGCTGTTGTTTGAAAGTCTTAACAATACTAATTAACTTTCTTTAAACTAAAGCTTGAACACAAATACAAGTGATTGGATTGTTAATTTACAATATTTTGTCAAAAGTCTTACCACTTTTGCATACAATTCTTATAAAGATTATAAACATTAACAACACTCGTCTTTAATCAGTCGCTATACCACGACAGAACACTATAATCAAGTGATAGAGCTGAATATATGTGCGGTTGATATTTTCTCTAAATTAAATATAGATTCGGCAGAGTTTACACCTTCTTAATTGTGAAATTCAACAATTCATTTCGCATGCACATGGTATGAGGTACTCCAAATAAAAATGCTCAAATTAAATCAACGTATAATAATTCATCCTAGCGGAGTGAGTTTATGGAGTCAAACAAAAAACAGCTGGTGCAATAAATTGAATTAGCATTTCTCCGGCAAAATGGCTTGCATTATCTTGTTAGCAGACTATTTGCATACATTGAGCACTTGCGCATGATACTTTAATGGAATATGTATCTTTATTTCCATTTTGATTAGAAGCGAGTAACGCAACGGGATCATAAAATCAAGTTTTATATTCATTTGTGTAGACTGTAGTTCGAGCATGGACAATACAATGCAAGTTGAAGTGAAATAAACCTTATTTTTTAGACTAGATCTCTGCTTTCTCGGAATGAGCCAATATCATTATATTACATTATTTACTTTGATATTATCGTTTTATACTTAAATACTTATTAGATTTAATGCATCTTTTCAAGGCACGGACGTTTTAGAAAAGAGTTGGAGGCGGTAAAGAGCCATTGTAAATATTTTATAATGTTACTTTATCAATTATGCATTGGTAATAAAGCATAAAACATAATTAATATTACTTCATTGTATTGTCAAAGATTCACATTTAATTATTCATGAGAAAGCATGTAAAACTACAATATTGTATCAGTCTAACACAATACTTTCAATAAAAGTATATAGCAATACCATTTATAAATAACACATATAAGCTCTCCCAATTTCTGCCAGTATCTTTGTATTAATATATTGTTCAGCCTATGTTCGTTAATTTTTAATACTATGAAAAGTTGAAAATTATGTCTAACTCTGAGTTATGCCAGTACTCATGCAATAATGAGCATAGTTTCAAGTAACCAACTCATTTGTCTTTCTGAAAAATATGTTCTTCCCACATAGTATATGTCCTAACTATTGTTCCGAATAAACCGTTCTTTGCTCAACACCAAATGTTTGACATCGTATTGTCTCAGAATTTATGCCACAGGATAATTAAAGACAGACATACAGACAGTTTATTGAGACTTATACATAAGTACATCGTCTTCATACACAAATATATACATTGATTTCTGTCACGTAAATAGGTTAACAATATTACATTACATAACATAGCATAAATGGTCATTTAATAATACAAATATAAATAAACACAATCAATTACAAGAATACGTAAATTCCATCAAAGCGGTTATTAAATTTATTTTTTTATGCATAACATAACATAAAACGTCATTTACGAATACCAATGTAAATAAACACTATCAATTGAAAATACGTACATTCCATAAAACGGTCTTTATAAATAAACGCAATCAATTGCAAGGATACGTATATTCCATCAAAATGTATAGCGGTCTAATGTGAACAACAAAAGTTTATGCAAACAGTTTAAACAGTCAAGTGTTCAGTGATAGTAAACACTACTTCACTATAAATGCATTATAAATAACATGCATTATTGATAGACTTAAGATTTGACACTCTAATGTTAAAATTCCAATAAAATAAACACTTGGTTCTAACTTTGGGTGTTATTTTACTCGAGGACTTCATACTCATATACAACACCACCTTTATGTGAACGATAGCTTTACAAATATCTGTTTTTTCTCAAACAATGGTGTTTCCTGTTATCTTCGTAATTGTAACAATCTGTTTAATACATAATTATCTAATACTTTGAATATTTCCTTAATCCAAAAAACGCATCGTTCATGAATAAATAAAATTAAACCACCCACTCGGGTTCGGAAGCGTAAAGCCTAAATACATTCGTTATTGACAATTCTGTGAAAAAAATACGATATGTGTTGTTTAAAGAAATAGTGTATGTACACACTCAAGCCGCAAACAGAACTGATCTTATTACGTCGGTGTGTGGTTATAAAGATAATATAATATTGAATTAAATTTGAAAAATATCCACTAATTTTTTGTTCGAAAGGCATTTTCTTCATTGCAAAAGTATATATGGTGTGAATAAAAAACGAACAGCAGGATAGAAAAATATGTCGTAGTCTTAAATTAAATTAAATGTGTTCTGTATTTATACGAAAGTTATTCGAATAACAAATGTGTAATTCGCGAACAAATGGAGTGTTTTTATAATGAGACAGATTTAATACCATCATGAATACGCTCAGACGTGCGTTTCCCATAAACATGTAATGCGTGTTACTTTTACCGAAGTGAAAATCAATATATTTATACTTCAAATGCAAATTTCTAAACATAATTTATCACTTGTAAAGTGTATTGTTTTTTCATTTGCATTAAGGCCCGTAAACCTCCGTAGCTTCAAAATGATTGTGTCTTTATCGCCACTGATCTATGGGAAGAATTGTTGTAAACAACCGATTTGAAGATCAGATATTATATATTTTCATTTTCTCTCCATAAAAGTGTTAGTTCGACACACACGCTGTTTAATAAGGACTCCTTTTTCGGGAAAGTAAATACAATGGAAATAAACAGACAGTCTAGATAATGCATAGAAATAACGTCTTGTTGTAAACCTCATCTCATTTTTAGCAGCCTAACGTAAGAAAAGCATCAACGAACACGTATTTTACCATTTTAATACGTACATTTGTGTTAGTTTTTGGCGAAATAGGTCACCTTTTATTTTGCTCAATACGATCCATCGTATATTGATAAATGTAAACATTGGATCTAAAAAGCTCCAGTAAAACATCAAGAATAAAATTAAAAAAAGGGAAAAAAAGTAGCCCGCAGCAGGACTCGAACCAATGACCCCCGGAATCCTGAAGTAAAAACCAATTAGACCGCTCGGCCATCCTGCCAAGTATGTATGAAGCACGTATTTTATAGTTTATATAAGCAATCTTTGTAGTTTCACAAAATTAAACGACAACAACAGAACTCTCCAAATTATTCAATCGTTTCGCGTTGCAACGCTTTATAATTTTTAGGTTTTTAAATCGTCAAAATATGCATATAATGGCTATTTTAGACCATGGTAAATGTTCAGTATTACTGTTTCCTCACAAATATAATAACTAAAATGAAAATTTGCGAATCTAAAACAACTTTTTTCCATTTTTGTCAATTTACCAAAACGTGTAAAGATCCCTTTAAGAACACATTTTTATTGTTAAGAAGTGCGTTACAAAAATTGATTTCATCAGCGCACACTATAAAACACGTGTTTTAAATCAAATATATAAATTGTTTGACAGACAGACGAACATTCAAACTACGGTTTTCGTTATGTATTTCAGTTATGCATGCTATTTTGCTAATTTTATGTGTAATTGAATTGGCAAATCGTCCATACTATGCTTATTTTCTATTCACAACACTCGTACATTCTTAAGCAAAGTAATAACAAGATGTATTCAAAATGTATTTGATTTTTATTGTTACATGTTACAGGTATATATATGCAGGGACCTATAGGTCCCTGATATATGTAATAAACACACTTAAAAGTTTACGAACCTTTTTATAGAGTATATAATACACAGTTTTGAATCTCAAAACAGTTTGACACAGCACAAAAGCACTGGACACCGTACGACACAATGACACTTGCGGTGATTTTCTTAACGTGTGAACTATTTTTTCTAGCCCAAATACCATGGTTCATGAATTAGGAAAAACAGTATAGAATACAACTCTAAACAATTAAAATTAAGGCCATCTTTAAAAATTCTTTTGTTTGGCATAACCCGACCGACCCACTAAAATCGGCCCGACTGAAATTTTCTTTTGTCACTTTCCAAAATAAAATTGTTTTTGCTCGTCGAAAATTCTTACCGCTAAATTTTGCCTTTTCGCTTTTTATTCTTTCCGGTTATTTGCTTCATTTAATTGAATTCTCTTTCAAGGTTATCTAGAATAGCAATGAACAAAACGCGTAGCGGTATTTTTTTGAGTCGCCTATTTATTTGACATATGCATATGCGATTAATTAGACTTTAAATACAATTAAACCGCTCCTGTTTTTCTCGTATTCCTTTTAATTAAAATACGCTGCTGTCGTTCAGGATAGTTCGGGAGTTAAAAACAAATTGATTAATTATCACTGTTCAATTTAATTCGGCAATCGGCAGAGATGTGTAGTATTATCGCCATATAACTAATTATTTAATTATACTCTTTAATTCAGATCGGTTAATATTCGGAAGAAAGATGACAAGTGGTCAGCTTAGAAATATTTATTGACGGGTATTGTCACGTTTTTGTTTCATTTGTTTATCTCTAGCGACCGGCCGCTATTTTGAAGGCAGACTGCGATATTAAATGTGTATTCAAATTATACAACATCTGCGCATAAATGACCCAATATTATCCGATTGCTCCACCCTTTCTCACGTTTCATTCGACAACGTCATGTCATGTGAAAGCGAGTTCAATGTTGATTGGCCAGCTACCATGTGCACTTCAATAAAAATAAGGTCAGGTCAAGGGATGTCTTATCGGGTACAGACCGGGATTTGTTAATTGTTCGAATTGCGAACACTTTCATTGAAACAAAGAGACAAAAATAGATAACCAGTCCGGATTAAAATGGCGGATGTTTTCAACGAAATTTTACTAGATTTTCGAATTTTCGCAATTTTTTCTTGAGCCAAATTCTCAATAGTTTTGCAAATGGCGCATATGGCTCAAATGGCGAACGACAGCACGAGCATTGCGAACGTGTTATTATTGGAATAAATGCTCACTTTTACAGGGCTCGCGCTGTCGTTCGCCATTTGCGAAAATGTAGCGAATTTGGCGCAAGAAAAATTTAATTTGCGAATATGCTAAAATCTCGTTAAATTTCATTGAAAACATCCGCCATTTTAATCCGGATTGTTTTTTTTTAACTATTTTTTTCTCTTTGTTTCCATGAACGTTTTGAAGCGCATATGGTAGCTGGCCAATCAACATTGAGTTCGCTTTGGGGTAATATTGTGTAATTCATGCGCAGATAATGGAATACACAGTTAAAATTGTCGTCTGCCTGCAAAATAATGGCCGATGGCAAAGAAGTATAAAAAATAAGCAAATGAAAATAAGCGTTACACTCAATAAATTATTTTTAAGCTGATCACTTACAATTTTCTACCGGCTATCGATCTGAATTAAAGGATGATAATTAAATAATTAGTTACATTTCGAAGATGTTACAGCTTTCTGTTCTTGATTGAAATTAAAATGTTATAATTACTTTGTTGTTTTTACTCACAAACTATGCTATTGTAAAGTAATATGTCAACCAAATAGTATATTAATTACGTATTTGCTAGGTTACTTGTTTCATTGTCTGTAGCCTAACGATATGCACATTTTCATGTGCAAAATGCGTACAATTTTTCGGACTCTCGTTTTCGGATAAAGTATTTTTTGTCGATTATATTAAATTTTCGATTTTCTTTATACAAAAAAAAGACTTACGAATACACGTGCGGTGATACGGACGGTGCAGAAAAATATTTAACAATTTCCTTTCACGAGGCAGAAGACTTGGAGCTTTATTTGATAATTACCTTTTAGTTTGGTATATGTCGGAGATCAATTTTAGAAAAAAAATACAAAAAAATATCCCTACCTACCTAACCACCCAAATATACCTGGGTCGGGTTATGCCAAACAAACAATTTTTTAAGGATGGCCTAATGTGTATTCAAAATTATGATTTGAGAAAAGCTTTTGGTGGTCAAAACTACAAATACTTCTTCTGTATTATCGACTGCCTTTTGACATTGATGTACGATAAAATCCCAACGAATTATTTTCATTAATATACGTGAACAGAAAAAACAGAAGATTTGAGATTGTAATTGAAGTTTGTGGTTTTAGCCAAGCATACATCATTTTCCTTGAATGAAGAAATATTTCAGGAACACGTAAGTGTTAACATAGCTTTGTTATTTGTTGTGGTTGTTTGTGTATAAAGAGATGCGTATTAATTATTCAAGAAATGCAATGGTTGTGTGTGTGTTTTTTTCAATTTCAATGATACCCATCGTCGATCGTTTTCCGGTTATTATGCGTTGTTTATTTGTCATATGTTAACGATAGTATTGCAATAAAACGAACATCGTGATGTTATACAGACATTCCCACACGGCTGTTTGGAATAGTCATATTAGTAAAGTAGGCTTATAAAACAAACAAAAAAGTCTAATGTCAAAACCTAGGTTTCATTTTATTGCACAAATAATGATATATCACATGTGTACCAGATTTCAACAAAGGACAATATAATATATGCTGTTTGTATTCAATATTTAATAATCATGTCTTAATTAAAAAATACGCATAAAAACGATTTGTGAAATCAGTCAGCTGGAATCAATTAAAGCAAAGCCGCATTAAAATGAAAATGTTTAATATACCTAATTGTTACATGCATTGCTGTTCAAAGCTTACCTTTCTCTATAGTGTTGATTTATCAAAGCAATTGTGTGATATTTAACTCCAATAGAAATGTAACGTATGTTGTATGTAGCAGAATAATTTATGTGATGCAATAAAGTCATTTATCAATGTTATTGCATTCATGAGTATAAATAATTAAACGGAACCACTGAGAACGAATGTAATGAATGCCTTTGTGTATAGTTTAAAAAAAGTCATGACTCTATATGAACATTATGGCGTTTTCTTTTTTATTGTTTGTTCCATTGCGTTCAGCTATACACATAGACGTAGTTAAAAAAATAGATTTAATATTATTGAATTATTAGATACATAACCTGAACATTTAATGTGGTCACGTGGATTTATCGTGTCTTTGTGTTAAAACTGATTTCACACTAAATTCGTACTAAATAAAATTCTATTGAGTTTGCACTACGCATGTGTGTAAAATAAGCACACATATACACACTTTAATAAGTATATCGCAGCTGCCTTTAGTATTAATTTCTTAGCTAAACGAATGGCATGCCATGAGTGCTTAATCCTAAATGTATTTATTGTTAAAGCTAGTTGTTAATTTACAAAAATATCTCTTAATACTACTTTATTCTTCGTATGCGTCGAGTGCAAACCATACTGGTAGCGTATATATTAATAATTAACGTTATGTGATGGTAATTTTAACCATTCTAAGATAAATTGCATGTCTTCGTATAATAATTGAAATAAGAAGTGTCAGCACCTGAGGATTTTTTATTTACAGGATGTCGTTCAAATCCAGAGAAAAACGGCAACCCATATTGCGATCTTGTTAAAAAACAGTGCGCATTTTATATATTCAGAATTTTAATTATTACGTTTAAATATATGCATTTGTGTTAATGTATTTAACCGAAGGGCAATCCATGTTCCCTTTTCAGTATTTGACACTTAACAACGTTTTAACGAGGATTTCAAGTAAATGTGTTACCACAAACATCAATGCAAGTAATAATACGAACACAGTTTGCATGTCTTTGTAAGTGTATAAACTTCTGTTTTTTTAACTAGTAAGTAAGCTAGGATTCTGATTGTCAATGTTTAAAAGTCCCACGTTGTTCGCTTATGATAACAAAGTCGTTCGTGAATTAACGAACATGCGGTCCAAACGATGACCTGCACATCAGAGACAGAGATGGTATGCATCGAAAACGATGAAGATGCTTTGCATTGTAATTTCAAGAAAATTATTTGGCAAAAATGAAAAATATCGTATTTATTACTTAGCAAAGACAATCGACAATATTGAAACCAAAATCAAATGAATATGAGTAGATTTGTTCATATTTATTTATTAAAATAAAACCATGCTACTAGTCCTGGCATACGTATACCTGTCAAACTTTTGCATATTGGTAAAAATGTTACTATTTCCAGGAGAAAGATCCTAGGATTTATTCATAGATCAAATTAATCCTATCTGATTTGTATGTGAATACAAACGAACACAATCGCGAATGTTCCAGGACTTAAGAGTGAAAAATGAATTCCCAAATAGGTCATTTGTAAGAACATCCCTACAATGAACCTAAGCCTATATAATTCATTGTTACAAATATGGACTACTAAATATACAATGAATGTGCAATGGTGTCATGCCTTTTTTTCTCTCCTTTTTTCATATGTACAATAGCAATGTATTTTCTTTATTAACCGTCTTAAAAATACATGTATTATTTGTGAATTTAATATTATAACACAATGCATTATTGTGGTATTTGTTACAGTGTCTATATATTCCAAGTAAATATTATATGTTTGTCTTTCTGTCTTTCTGGTTCTATGACCTCATAGTTGTGCTTCTTACACATATTTGTGTACGGTATGGAACAGAATGGTCTCAACCTGCACATACTTATGGACCAGGTTAATACAGTCTAAACCAAATATATAAAAAATAACTGAAGTAACAACTGGAACGTGTTTTATACATGTTAAGGCCCCTATACGCCAAAAACACATGGAGAGCTGCGAATACTAGTAATATCTCTAGTTATTATTCGTCATTGAACCCATATTCATTACATTTATACATGTATTTGCATGTTATATTTGTTGGTATTTATTTCTATTTCATTAACATTCTTGCTCTTAAAGCCGACATTTTTGTCAATGTGAGTATTCAATCATTATGAAGAAAAACAAGTATAGTTTGTCCTGAAAATCTCATGTACAGTTATTAAAGAAAAACGCATGTTTATTGATATACATATTCACTGTTTCAATAAAACAGAAGTTAACATTCTTCAGGAATGTGTGGAAACGTGTTTGAGTGTTTATATCTCCGTATATGATTACTCTGTTTATTCTAAAGTATAACACTTTTACAGACAGCCATTAACATGGTAGATGTTTTCAAAAACGAAATACTTTTGCGAATAAGTACATTGTAGAATTATCTGAATAGTATATTGAATACGGACTTTTTCAACTCCGTCATCATAATAAAATACCTGTAGCACGAAGATTAATTATGTAAATTCAATATTGAAATCTGACGGACATGTTAAAAAATGTGAACATGCGCCAAATAGTTATCAATACAAACTTGCAATCGAACACACAAAATATAATTTACACTGTTCTACTTGTTTATATAAATACGAATAATCATGAAATACACGTGTACGCTATTTTCTCTCCGAAAATAGCAAGGCCGTTAAAAAAGACATAATAGAAAACTTAACAATCTTAAAAAACAAACAACATCTGTATGGTTACAGTATATTGTTAAGTGCGAATCACTGCTAGGTGAAAATACATTTATGGTTTTGTATTTCAATGCATATTTAGAAAAAACCGGAGTTTCTGATTTTTTGAAGCTGCTCTAAAGACATTTTTTAATTTTGTAATATAGTATGTAACAAACGAATACATATGCAGAGTTATCGATGTGGAAATGTGTGAGGGGTGGGGGGATTATCAACTTCTCTGTTTATTTATGAATATAATTGTTTCGTTTATATTTTGATGTTTAAATATGTGTTCAATCGTCTTGAAAACTAATCACTACTATTCAACGCCCATAATAATGTATACTTCTATCGTCATTTTACAACATGCTTTTGTTCGTTTTTCATAAAAAGCGAATATCACATAAGCATTTTGACATATTGATTTTGCATATCAATTACAATATTATACCACATCTGTGAAACGTACTAATAGATATGACAAAAGATTAGTGAAACTTTGCATTTTCTCGTATACATAATACCAATCTGCCACGATGTAACCCATGTATTACTTCATGCTTTTAAAACATCAAAGAAGTGTTTCATTTTCAGAAAAAAACGTTTTGTCAGTAAATTTTGAGAATAAAATAACCGAATAAAAGTATTGTTCTATATTTAACAAAAATAAGGTCGCATATTGAAAAAAAAATCATACTAAAGGGAGATTACTCAAGGTACACGTAACACAACGAAAATATATTGCTAATTCCGCGAAAACGCTCCATAGATTATAGAATATATACAAATACGTAAAATGCATTACATCCATACATTCGACAAAACAACTGTTGAATATTTCATCATTTCCAAAAAGCAATTGTTAAACACAACTTTAGCAATAAAACAAATCAATTAACGTGAATACATTGCATTATATACTTCCAATGGCACATAACTCTACAATAAAATGTGTGAAAAACACGAAAATAACGTCTTGTTCTTCTCGATTCTATTAACGACGATTATTTTAATGTTTATATTCTGAAAACTGAGAGACTCGTTCTCGACGCAAACTACGAATGTTCAATTAAGGATTGATTCTTATTTTTCGGTCGTTTATGCAGTATGAACGCTCAGGGCGTGTTTTGAAATTCCGTGAAGCGCGCTAATTTTTAATACTTGCCCTGAGCGTTCGTACTGCATAAAAGCCCGAAAAATAAGAATCAATCCTTATATTTATATTTGTCCTTTGATTTGAAACAATTAAAACATACCTGAGCATAAAAAACAACTCAGAATTGCATGCTTTTAGGGAGGCAACACATGTTGTAATCTTAGTTTTGGGAACAGCTAGGTCCCGCCCCTTAACTTCTTAAGGTTTTGTTATTCCTCATTCCTGCGCGAAGCAAAGGAGTTCTGAAGTTTTACTATTAATTATAATTACACGTAGCACATTATTTGGAAAATTAAAAAATCGATCGCAGCTGAAACTGTGCTGTAGAATAGATTAATGCCATTATTTAAAATTTGACAGGGGTCATACAAACTAAAGTATGTATAAACGACATGCTTACCTCAATGGCAGTTTTAATCCAATGCTAATAACAATAAAGTTACAACGATATACACTTCCAGTGTCTGTTCTTAAAGTGTTTTGCATGACAAACACACAATGCGAAATACGTTTTGGATTCGTTCGATGCTTTAAACAAATATTAAATAAAAAAACCACCACGTCCATATTGTTTTCGTAAAATGTTTGGTCACCGAAATGACGTCACACAAGATACGTCATAAATTGCGTATTCAAGTGATGAAAATAAAATACGGAAAGCTAGTTCGGTAATCTATTTTTTTAAACATTTTGACAACTTCGAACATTGATGGAATAAATCGAGACATCGAAAAATGAAACATCAAAGAAACAAAAGTAAACACACGGGCAATGTTTATTCATGTTTGTTACTATATTTACAAAAGTAGTGCGGTCACGGTACTGGTCACTGTATAACTACGCATCAGCGTCTTAAAACCATTGGTCCGATTTTAGAAGCTCCGCCTTCGAAGGCGGTATCGCCAGCTTACGGGTTACGCAAAATGAACTCGTTCATTTTCTACAGAAAATTAGAGTGAATGTAAATATTCATGCAATATGCAAACCTTCCAAATGCTTTATAGTTTTAAATGCTGAAACCCGATGCTCGGACTGAGGACCAAACGAACACATTTACAATGATATACAAATTATACTAAGTTACAAACTGTAAATGCATATTAATTTGCAAACAATATTGTAGCAAGCACGAAAATAGTGTCTTGCATAATATGTAGTGCATGTATAAACAACATGATGATACAATTAACTGTTGATACACAGAAAACTGAGAGATTAATTCACTTAAAGAAAATAATAAAATGGAAGTGCAAGAATATAAATGTCACTTGAGTTCGTTGTGTCTTAATTGCGTTTTTGCCATGAACATCATACATGGAACGTGTTTAGGGAGTTAAATATAACATTACCGGGATGCTCAAATGTATTCTATAGAATGGATACATTTTGTAACGTTGCATTTCGATAGGCCGCAATCAACAAGAGCAACACAAATATCGGACAACTATAAGCATGAACTTATTGGCGTTGCACTGAAGTGCGGCGATTAGTATGTAATACGTTTTTTTTCGCTTTTGGGAGGAGAAGTTATTTTACGGATCAATGTATATATATTTTTGTTGTCAGAATATCTTGCGTAGTGGTAATTTTTTGTGTAAATTAGTGTTAATAAGTACTGCATTTGTGCATATTACATTTACTACAACATTTTTTGCCAATAATGCAAAGCTTATTGTTTTAATTAATAACCGATCACATTGACTGGGCAATAATAAAAGATCACAGGGACTGGGCAAATACGCGAACCAGTAAAACTTTCTGGTTTTGTATTAAACAAAACTTCTTTGTTCCGCTATCCTAGCAACAACCTAGTTACTAATAACGGCGCAATAGAGCGCGAAGCGCGACACGTATTATTAATTGTAATAATGAGTCTTGATAAAGGAAGCAGCCGCTTATCAATGAGGAGCACCATCACATAGAAAGCCACAGGCCTGACCCGTATCTTTCCAGTGGTATGGACCCTTTGGTATGGACCTTTAACCCGCTCACTATCCAGCGTTTAAACTTCCGGGTTTACATTTAAACCGAATATTAATAGCTTATTAATATCTTAGTTAGAAGGTGATTTTTCAAGCGGTTCCGTAGTGTAGTGGTTACACGCTCGCTTCACATGTGAGAGGCCCAAGGTTCGAGCCCCAGTAGAATCAAATTATTTTATTTGTGTCCTATGTTAACTTTTTGTTTTGATGTAGACATTTTAGTTTAAATAATTATGCTGTTTTATTGTAACCATTTCTCTCATCAGATGGAAGGGGGTTCGTAAACACATTACAACTTTTACAGTGTTTTCATATCAATGAGTACTCGACCCCTATTGTAAATGAGCAACGTAAGAATAGGTGCAAAATCATCTCCCCTTGAAGTTGAGAAAAATATGAAATTACGCTTACAAGATGAAGCAGATTTTTTTAAACCTACACAGTTCTGTTCCATCAATGAAAACTGCACACGGATGCCAGTAAAAAAAGGGAAACCAATGTACATAAAATGAACTATGAACTAGTTGGGGGTTACAACACAAAGTCATAGATAATGGTTATTTGGGGGTTATAACACAACATCATACATAATGGTTATTTGTGGGTTATAACACAAAATCATAGATAATGGTTATACCAGTTTCTTTTTCTATTTTGTTTAAATAATCGGCCATTATATTAATATTTACAGTAAAAAAAAAATAGTTCCATGTAACTTCATTGAGTGCCTTTTACACTGAAATTCCCGACGCCCTTTGATGCTTTGCATCAATACTTATCTTGTAGCTTTATTATATACCGTCTGAAGATTGTAAACAGTAATACACGTCAGTAATCTCACAAAAGATCATACATTACGATCGTGAATGATGTGTATATTTAAAAAAACATCCAGTAAAAATACGAAATGGAATTTCCACTCTGTGATGTGGTATCGTTCGTGTGCGCGTTCAAAAAAACTACAGTAGTTCTTTCAAATAATCTTAAATGAATTTATATATTCATCAGCCTAGCTTAGCACTCAACCCTATTAGGCGTCCAAATGTATTGGTATATTTGACGATTACCACATTTGCTGCAACAGATTCCAAAGCAGACATATATAAGGACATATACAAGATGGAGGCTAATGTTAAGTCATCGGTTGTTTTGGCTGTTTTACAACTCATTTGTATTCTCGTGAAAACACTATGTGTTGGTAGTTTGTTTAAACGTTTGGGCATCTATTTAAATGTTTGATATTTTATTAAAATTTAGCATGCTTATGTGAGTGTGTTGTTTTTTATTCAGACAGGAAGTGAGGGATTAACATACAGATGTCAATTTAGCACATTTCGTCATTTCAAAAGGCGTTATAACTAAATAGAGGACAGCTATCACACACATTCCAATACAATAGCGGACGAATTTCTACTTCAAATCTGTAAAAAGCCTTTGAGAATCATCAAATCATCACAAATTGCATCATCAAGAGCATTTTGACACCAGGAGAATAAATTGGAGATATTTGAGATCGACTGACATTTGTTGTGATTGCTGCAAAAAAGCAAAATAAATGTTGCTTCGCTAAATATTCTGATTCTTCTAAGGGTTCACTTCGTTCTGTTTATACATTCATGATAATATTTACAAATAATTAGCTTATAATAACTATATACACACAAACTAGTGATTGTGTTATCCACATTATTACAAGCTAAACGTTCAAACAAAATTAGTGTAAATCATATTTAATGTTGAGAACCTTAATAAAGATAACGTAATGTTTAATAAAAAAAAACATTCACCAATTTGAAACAATTAACAACATTTACTATCGATAACAAAGTAGGCCGATTCGGTTTCGACAGTTTTGCTCCTGAACTTTCTTCGTTTTATATCAATTAGTGTTTTATAACATAAGTGATCTTTATTATATGTTGACCCTTACGAATCATATATACTCATTTCCAATTAACTGCTTCAATTTGTAATCATACAATCAATTAGTTAAATAAATTTGTGTGTAAACCTATACTGTTAGCTTAGATGGGGCCTATGATCCGCAACCAGGATTGGATAATTAAAGAAATAAAAATAAATCAAAGTGTTTTGAATTAACTATTGGCTGATATTGCCAAATACCGATTATATGCAAATATTGATTATTTTGGCCTTTTAGACACATCAAATGGTGTCAAGTAACAATGGAGTGAAACACAGTTTCTGAGCATCAATACCTATAATGCCTGGTAAATCGAAAGCCTTGGACGTTTTGTACGCATATTAAATGTTTATTGCCACATAACAAAACAGTACCGCGATGCAGTATACCGCTTGAAAGCATCGCGGTTACCCGATACAACGGTATATCGTTGCATGCCATATATTACCTATTGCAAGCTTTACGATTCAAATGACATGCATAAAACCAACCGCATTCTGTGGAGGCACATTTATACTTTATTTCTTTTTTGGTATATGCGTTCTCCCTTTTGATAGAATATACGTCAGTACTGGACTTAATTAATCAAATGTATCATGTATGCATATGTATATACTTATTAGATTAGATGTTGTTTCGTTAAACAACACTTGCATTTGCATATATTAATGAATTGCAAGCATCAGTAGAACGTTACAGCTTACATTATTTGAATTTGCATTCGTATATGTCTAAGACTAGCAGGTTAACCATGTACCATATCATCATTTTGTCGTTTCTGTTTTAACAGTCGGTAGTCATCTACACGACCGTCAATCAACACTGGTATGTATCATAGAATTTATTCGTAATTGACGCCATCGCTTCAAACTTGTCAGCACTCGATATAATTAACTAAAACCCATTCCTCTTGAAAAGAAATCCAAGTCGAAACAATTTTCTGGATACGTTTCATTAGATTGTTTTGAAATAGATATATAATAAAATTACAATTTTGTAAAATTGCAAATTATAATACAACAAAAACGATATCTGGACTTAAGATGTTTTATCCAATTTAAGCATTACATATTGATTATCATATACAAATATGAACATATGTATGCAGTTGATGTCTTGTTAGCGGGAGAGTATTCATTGTAAATAAATAAAGGCAGTGTGTTACCATTTTTGCCGTATGTTATTGAAGGTTTATTGACGGGAATGTAGAGTGGAGAGAAGCTATACAATTTTCTTTAAATAATTGCCAAATACAAAAAACACAAATAGCATAAATTTGAAAAGAAACAGTTTTAAGGCATTCTATATTATTGTGATGTCTATTATCTTGTTTGCATATGTTTAATTCACCGCTGTTTAGATCAAATTGAATATGTTCTTGTAGGATGAGTTGAAGTTATTGACTGTGTCACCTACAAAACACTCTTTTAATCAGAGCAACTGCTTTTATTCAACGTGTTTCTTCACACAAACCTGAAAACACTTGCGATACCGTATATGTTTTATTATGTTGGCTGACATACACACATCTTATTCAGGTGCAGCTATGTTCAAATGTAAGTCATTAATTTGCGAGCAGTCCATCTCAAGTGTTCCAGGCAGACGCTGAAATTAGAACTTATTCGTTTCTGTTTCCTCTTCAAGAAGCAATTGAACGTATTTCCAGCAACTTAAAGTATTAAAAGGCGTAGGAAGATGTACACAATCAACCGAACAAAAATAATCTTGCCGTTATTGTCGTAACAACGATAACATATAAAACGATTTGGCAACACTTGTCTTTTTTTTATTTACAACCATTCGAAACGTACGTCGGTATGATGAAGGTGATCATACAAAAAAACATGACTCTGTAGTTATACAAATATATACGAATTGTACACCGAATTAAAACAAATACAGACCGAGAGGCTGTACAATTAACTAATTAGACTCAAATATAACTAGTAAACAAATATATATATTAAACATAAACTTACTACTTAAGGCATGCAACCAATAAACAGGGAAACGTGTCTTTGTATGTTACACACACTATTAAGGGGTCATATTTAATGTGACATATAATAACTCATACACATAATATCGTTTTGCGGTCAGCAACAACACACTCCCATGTTTAACTTTTGATTTATTCCAAGATACTGCTCTTTTATAATTTCTTTTCAATGATAGTACGTTTTAAGATTTTGACAAACTATAATTACTTTGAATAATTCCTAGAAATGATTAAGCATAAAAAATGTCATTTAGCACTCAATATGCTGCCAAGTCTTTCATATGGTAGAATAATGCATTATGTTGTTAAAAGGCTTCAAATAATAACCAAAGAAGAACACCTCTCCCATTTATGGTGTGTATAATTGATGCGAAAAAAGCGAGAAAAATCTGCGAAGCTTTAAAAATAACAGCATGTTATTTTCGAGATTTTCATCTAGTTAGAACGGACTGAAGAGTAAATAATAAATATATGTAGGATGGTTATGTGTACAGAAAAGCTTAAGTACGAATAATTGAAACTTTTAAGAAATGTCACAAATTCAAACTATTAATTAGCGATGCTTCGATAATTAGCCTATGTAACTTTTTTGGAGGGAATATTATGACAAACCACAACGGCATGGGTCATTTTAAAATATCTTATAACGGATAAAGTTTTGGACAAAGTTTTGGTGGGCGATGGGTAAAAAGCCATAAATTCAAAATATAAAATAAAATATAAGCGCTTAAATGTAGTTCTCTTGCTCACTTCACTTAACGAAATGCTGAGATGTTTTCAGTTAACTGTTTGTACTGTATTCCTTTCTTACCTGTATCTTTTCGCACAGTTATGGATATCTTTTAAGTTAAGCCGCTAAACAATATTCATTACTACATTGACATTTGGTTGACGTTTTGTAGTTGTTGTCAAATTGTGGCTTTAAGCTATCAAAGTATATATCATATTAGTGGAAGAATAAACAAGACGAATGGCTGTGTACAGCAACTAATGCATGAATGCTATGTTCGCTTAACTGTGTAGATCTTCCGTAGTATCTATATACTCTAAGTTGATGAGAATACGTTTATTTATTTATTTTTTGGAATGGAGACAGAAGCAAATTAAATTGTGAATTCAGCATTTGGAAAATCATGAGACGAGCCTCTTAATGAATACCGTTGTGAGAAGCTCCATTTTAATATAATGGGTCGATGCTTGAATACATGTATGTAATAAAAACAAACGGTATTGTCGTGTAATATAACGTAGCGAAATTGTAAAGAAATAAAAGTAATGACAATATAAGAAATATACTCAATAGTAAAAATAACAAAATAAAAATAATAAACCAGTATTATAGGCAAATATATACAACCGATAATTAAAAATAAAACACACTTAAAGTCAATTCGCGTACAGACATCTCTTTCATAACGAATGGAAAACATGCAATTAGGATTTCCCCATATTGTACGTCATTAACGAAAAATATATATACAAAACGTGACACAATTCAATTATTCAAATATTAGATATTATAATAACACTTATTAAAGGCCCTATACAGGTGACGATCCGTAATTATTTACCGATTTTTAAATTATTTTTTCATATTTTATTTATAAAGGTTATCAAAAAACAATATTTATATATGCTATTTGCTATTACCATAAAAAAATGAGCAATACAACTTGCTTTGAGATCAAAATACAGTGTCCTCCAAGTCAATTGTGTTTACAAACAATCAGTTTATTTACATCGCTGTTTACTCGGGAAAGAGAAAGTGAAAGTGACTCAGGTCACAAAAAATATATCGTTGATTTTCAACGTTTTCCGGTATCACTCATAAAGTAGGTCTCTTCTAAATGGTTCAAACGTTTGTAGTGATCTAATAAGTTACTTTCTGCTGGTAAAAATTGTTTAAAATATAATTAAAATTGAATTTTTTTTCGGCTATTTTTAGCATACGTCACCATTCAGGTTACAAATCACGTTAGTTGCAAAGATGTAAACATTTCTTCCAATTATGAAACGGGTATATCTTCCATAATTCTTGACAACGTTGCACCTAAGCTGTGTTATAAGCATGTTTATGCAAGAGTAACTGAAATCCGGTAAAAATTAGACCGGTTTATAAACATAATAATTGGATTTGTCACCTTTATAGGGTCTTTAAGTATGTCCAAAATGACGTCTAGGAGTAGCATGCAATTTGGACATGTCAACTCAAACGAAGAAACACGTATAGTGTCATAAAGTCCGCTTGGATAATATGTCATATGTCAAAAAATAGCGGGCAATATATGATTTGGAGACAATAAAGCACGACAGGCGAAGGGTCACACGTGTTATGATATGATGATGTGTTGGTAAACAAGCTATATGTTCCGTGTCAAGATGGTATTAAGCAAAATCGGATTCCGATCTAGGATTAAGACTTTACTTTTCTCTCTTTAGTTATTTTGATTTTATCGTAGAAAATATTATTGTTGCATTTGTGTTATAGTTGCTAATATCACAAATTGACTTGTCATTAGTATTACGGTACATTCGGTGTGTTTACATTTGCTGTTGAATGCACGATTTGCCTAGTGCTATGTAATTATGTAAGTGCGTTTTGTGTGAAACGAAATACATTAAGTCGTATAATTGCAGTAAGTAAAAGATTTGAATGAAGGCAGATGACATAATCAATGCAACGTTTAGAAACTTCTTAATACTCTCTGGATATAAATGTACTCTTATTTTTATAGATAAATGCTTTCAGATTACATATGAACATAGTTTTGCCCTTTATAAGTTTCTTAAAATACTTAATTCGTTCTTTATTGTACCAGATCAATCTGTTCAAGTTTTATATAAAAATGGTGCTATTTAGTATATAACATTGATGAATATCACGATTGGATCATTACGGCTGATGTGTTTTTGTTTTGTTTTGTTTTGTGAATTGTGCATTTACACATTCCGATCTGCCCAAAACACTTACTTTGTGTGTTCAAGGTTATCGTAGAAGATATATATAAAGCGTCGATGGTAAATACATTTATTATAAAAAGTGTGGAAATAAGCGGCATTTGCAGTAATGTTACATAATCTGAAACACCAGTACAAAAAACACGACTGAATATTTATTATAAAAAGTGTAGAAATAAGTGGTAATTGCAGTAATGTTACATAATGTAAAACACCAGTAAAACACGACTGATTGTGCTTCTCCTTAAGATTTGTGTTGTAAACGTGCATCGATATTCATAATTTGCTCACGAATATATGTATGGATATGTGTATACACATAAAGTCAATAGTACGGTGCTTCTGCTCACGTTTCAAAATATCTGTATCGTAATAACATTGCGTTTAACAAAAATTGATTGGTTAGAATAATGTCAAGTTTACCGTACGCTTGGTATGAAATGTAGTGTGTTTAAAGAATATTGTCCATCGCATATACCGTGTGCAAAAACAGTACAATTAGAAATCACCAAATCGTCAAAAAGCCTGATTTTAATAAGCCATTTGATTTAAGTCGGTTACATTTCAAAACTTATTTATTTTTGTGTACGATGACTTAGACTTTAATATTAATGTTTGTAACGACTGAGCTTGTATTCAGAGAAAACTTTGGCAACATTAATTTATAACGAAGTGAATGTGTTTGGAAGAAATGTGAAAAAATGTTCAATCGCCTAATTTTATTTCGACAATAGAAAACAATTAGTTTACATTTTATGTTTATATTTCATGATGACGCTAGCTTTTTCAGTTTTCGGGATGCGTATATGTCAAACAACTGATAAATGTGTTATGATCAAATGTATTTTGCATTTTCTACAGCGCATGAAAATACTAATACAGATACATTGGCTAAGCTATTTGTTTTCACATCGTATCTACCTACTAACTCTTCAAAAGTAACGACTGGTTCACAATAATTATACAAAATACATGTGTGTGTTATACTGTTCATAGCGAATCTACATTTGAAGTACTTGGCTCGTGCTGTTGATATATGTGTCTTCAAATGATGTGATTTATATTTAAATCCGATTTCAGATGTTGGTGGCGCTTAAGAAAATAATTGAAGGCTATAGTCTGACGAATTTTTACGAGGTCAATACTAACAAAAAAATACATATATTTGCCTGTTTAAAATTGAACTAAGCTTCAACATGTTTTAAAGGATGGTATTATCAGCTCAAAGGGATGGGGTTATGTTTTGTGTGGTTTGTTAAGTCCCAATTGTTTGTCCATTTCAGTTGCGAAGCACTTTACAATGTAACTATATACATCATGTTTTTCTTTGAAATATACGCAATTTTAGGCGGGCTATATTTCGTTTCATCGAACCATGTATATACATATTTTAGAGATTTTTAGATAATAATATATTTGATATTTTATTTATGTTTTCATACGCGTATTACCATAATGAACACCTTAACAAATAGGTGGTTCATATAATCATAATACATTTATCTTCAGCATTTTAACATATGTTGTAAAATGTCTTTTATTTAATGAAAACTTATGAACATGGTAGTCTGGAATTTATTTCTCTTTCTTAAGGTAATTTAATTATAAATCAATGCATTATATTACGAATCAGCTGCATTATTTGGTCGTTTTGGAGAATGTTTTAATAGTTATTGGAATTAATTTTTTATAATTATATTCCTACTCGCAAAAGTCGATTCATTTGACTTTAAAGAAAGCAGCTCACATTAGTATGCTTTAACTGCCATTAAACTTAAATCGAAACACTTAATGAGTATGCAATACAAACAACCACCACGCGTGTTTATTAAACATACGAACGCATACGAAACCCGCAGTGTTGTATACGAAAGTAAGTAGAAAATTCAACAGTTCGATTTCTCATGTGATGAGAGGAAAATGTTTATCATCGGACAGAAAACGTAAACATGTGTATTTTTTACGCCTATATATGTATATGAGATCTATCAATGTGCACTATTTGATATAAACACATAAGAACTCTCAAAAATAATTCCAAAACTGTGTTTTACAAGGTCTTTTGTTCAATTCTTTAATCGCTATGCTATCGTGTCGCTTTTATTTCATATAGTATATGTTATGTTTGTATTTATTGCTGTTTGAATATCGAAACGTTTTTTTAATTTAAATAAGGGAATATTAAAAGCAACATATGTATGATATATTGGAATATTATGCATACAGCACACGCGACGCCGGCGTTACTCCAACAACATAACTTTCGTCTGCTTTCTTTACCTCTCAAGTAACCCGGTTTCAATGTAATCAAACACCTTTGGGACGAACGAGACAGGCGGGTACTCAGATGACCAGTGTCACCACTCACTCTACGCGAATAATAACCGGCCCTTGTGGAAGAGTGGCGTCACATCCCCCAACAAAAAATTATTAAATATGTTGCTTTAATGAGAAAGAGATTTGTACACGTTAGCCGTGGGTGGACACACACGGTACTAGCAACTCGAATGTGTGATATTCGTGCTTGCCACATTGTTATTATTTTACTTTGTACGAGTTTGCGAATTTACTTTTGAAGTGACGTTTTTACTGTGTTAAGTTAAATATATATTTTTATATTTTTAATAGAATTTTCAGGAATTATCATATTTGTGTTGAATTATTGTTTGTCCGAATTGCATCAATATCCGGTCAAAAATAAGGCAGCTATATTGATATGATAACGTGTTGCGTTAGAAAAGTATCTTAGTGTATACAATTAGGCCGTTTCGAATTACAACAGACGTTGTCCTTAATTTGTGTAGCCATTTGGAGGACATCGAAGACAAATTCCACTATGCTTGCATATGTCCTACATTTCCGATTATTAAAAAAAATATATTGATAAACGTACTATATACGTATAAATTTGTAAGTTTGTATCAGACAGGCTGGAATTCTTACAAACGATCTCACAAAGGGGACAATATTGAAAGTCGTATAACTGACATGAGATCCAAAAGGGTAGTAAAAGCGCGTTTAGTCTCTCGTCTTACCACTACAAACGACTTCGTAATGTAATTGTCTGTGGTATTGCCTACAATTAAAGATGATGAAAGGAACGTGCAAAAAGTATCAGCATGGTTATTAAAACTACTGTGTTTGTGCATTATTCTGCTTTACAAAGACTTTCAATGTCTGATTAGATCACTGAATAGATTTGGTAGACTGGTCTATAACTCATCACACAATACGTGTTAAAAGACATCACTTTTGAAAATATGAAATCATATAAAGCGGTTTATATTGAACTTTAAGACCGTTACCAATCACAGTCTACGATAGTCTTAAATTGGTATTTAGTTATTTTCAGACTGTGTAACCGGTGCATTACTTACATTACAACCGTACGTAGTATGATTGTCTTACGGAGCAACACAGACGATAACTTTAATTAATTTAATATATAAAATCAATGCATGATTTGTAAACCACTATGTTTCATTTCGAAGTCCAAACAAAAAAGGACAAGCTGTGACCATATTATACAGGAAAAGTCTAGCGCAAACTGTCCTTCGTTCAATGGTTATTGATATATTCACTGTATACGGAATTTTAATCACATTATTGTCCTTAACCTTCTTACTACGACGATATCAAAATGAAAATTATAACATTTCGAAATTATAAGAACAGTAATACAACACCATAGGTTTTACATGTTTGCTTTCCGTTCTGAAAGCATACCACAACGGTAATCTGTAATGTTTTGGAATAGCTTAGTGAGGCATGTCGATGTGCCAGGATCAATATGATTAAAGTTTTAAATATAAGAAATACTGCATATTATAATAGGACACATATGGTCATTTGTGAACAACTTGATGTGCTTGGAAATTGTATGCACTGCGATTGAGCATTCGTTATATAGATGACAATCAAATTTAATGGAACTTGTAAAATTGTTAACCCTGACTTATTCAAATAATTGTACATATACACATTCCGACTAAAAGCACACATGTGGACCTTAAATTGACTGCAGTTTTAACATCATCAGCGCTGCCTCGTACTCGCTTTCGCACAATCAACTTACGTCATTGTTAATGCCTTAGGGACAAAATGTGACCCGCGCTTCTAACCATTTCGTATTTTAACGGGGATAGTGACTCAAATAGCCACAGGGATGTTGATACGGATCAGGTTCAGCATATGATGTTTGTAAAATATGTTATGCATTTATGTAACTCCATTCAGGAAATAAATGTTGCCTGACCAGCTTTAATAGAAGCGAACGGAACCGTTTGCTTTCGTCAATCCGAGACAAATAAATGACAGAGTTGAAAATGGCATACGAAACAATACACTGGCAATGTCCAGGAAATTAAAACTCATATGCGAAAAGTAATTTCAAGTATACTTCTTTGTTACAACAAAAACTGCGGTAAATACTGTTTTAAGCAACAATGCTAAAGCTTATGGTATGGCTGATTCTGCAATATCAAAATCTGGATTCACGGGTGCTAATTTGTTTAAGGGCTCACGGGTTATTACATATCTTAGAAAGAAAAACATCGTGATATTCTTTAGAGGACATGCGCCTTCCAGAAAAGACGGTATGTTGTTGCGAAACGGCACTGCAGTTTCAACTCTGACATGCATTATTGAAAGGGATTAACTGATCAAATATAAGTAAGTGAAACTCCCGCTGCTGGAGCAGAATTGCATTCTCTTTATATACAATTAGTTGGTCGTTTATTTAAGTCAAGTGACCAATTGCCAAAACAGTACGAAAAAGCACCATACAAAACAACATACACACATATAAGAATATGTAAGTGTAAATTAAATTTAACCTCATAACATTGCAACTCAAATTAAGCAACAATAAACGGGAATAAAAACGTATTCAATTTAATTACCATTCAAACCATACTTCTGTGACAGCTTACAGCTAACTGTCCACAACCACTACTGTATTTTCTATAAAAAAGATTATTAATTTGAAAACATAGTGCTACTGAGTTATCAGCTAAGTCGGTGAAGTGGTCGCATTTATGTAAATAGTGTATATAATTAGCTTATTAACTCGTCTTACGCATGCATCGCACCACTACGTCCACTATAAATACACAGCTAAATTAGTATGTTGAGCTGTAAACAGTTAACTGAAGTTTATGTTTAAATAATACATTCGGGATAATGCTGATAATTAAAATCATGTCGTGTTGACAATGATAGACTGCCGCTGATGGTTCAAGCTATTATCTCAAGGAATAAATAGTCAAGCCTACCTTGTTCATATATCGTATCAACGTTATCTATATTGTCTTCGTTTTTTTGCATACGATATGGAAATAGAAGAAAAAGCAGATGCATACAACAATCAAACAGCGCCATGAAAGTAGCAAGGAAGTAATAATTCATAATAATTTTAGCAAATATTTATATTTGTTAAATGAGTTTCATCAGTACAAGAACAAAAATTAAAGTATTTATTTGCAAATTTAATACGTCATTTTCACAAATAAAACTCAAATTTTCGCGGACTATACTGCCCAGATTGGCGGACCATACGGCCCAGATTAGCGGACTATAGTGCTCAGATTAGCGGACCATGTCTGAAATAATATTCGTTTCGTTCGCCGCTTCATTATATAAATATTTTACATTTCTACATTGTTTTATACCAACTTAAAGTGGAATACATTGTAAAAATGTTAATGCTAAAGCATTACACCCGTATAAAATTTCGCACGGAATTTGACAGTTACTCGCTTTTTGTCTTTTTTTATACTAACGGACGTATCGTTAATATATGCTTAGATTTTACTAAAATATTAGATTAATGAGTGTAGTAAAATTAGCAAGGAAATAATAATTCATAAGCATTTTAGCATTATTCTTGTTTAACGTGTTTTATTCGTAGCGCAAAACAAATATAAGTTATATAAATATAATTTGTCAATTTAATATATAATTTCCACACGTACAACGAAGCATTACACACGTATAACATTAAACGGACTTAAAAACATTTCTCCCATTTTTTCCAAACTATCGAAAAAAAATATTGTTCAAACTGAAATTCCCCATAAAAGTTACAAACACAATTAGCATTTTTTGTAGATGATGTGTCAGAGCCATGAATCTGACATGACGTGTTTGTACATTTTATTTTATCCAATTTGTATACCGACATTGACGGTATAACACACCATGGAATAAACTAGCCTGTATCCCACCTTGTTGAATATACCTGTCGCGTGCACGGACTACCTTTTATTCTACCACTGAATGATATTTCATTAGAAATCTCTAGAGCTGAGAAAACTTAAGCTTTAAAATTATACGACCTTCAACCTTTAGATCTAGTCAAGGGACATAATATGTCGCCATCCGTATAATGAATCAGCTGATTGATGGCGTCATTAAATAACATAGTTATTGCGTCATTTTCCCAAAATATGTGATGTCCTCTTTTGTTGTACACGAAAATAGTATGCGATGTCTGGGATTAAAATATTGAAGACGTCCATTTTTTCGCGTTAATGTATACTGGATTTAGATCTACATGTACATAAAGCTAATTAGTGTTATCAAGGGCGTAGCTAGCATATTTTGAGCTGTAGGTCCGGCTTTGATACATAAAAACGGGGGGCCCCTAAACATTTGTAAATCCTATAACGCCTGTGGTGAGATTTAAAGCATATCTAAACAAATAATAAGATAATAAAATATAAGACTTTGGCCTGTTTTTCTTTTATATTTTACTGTTTTATCTCAAAATCAGATAACTAACTTTTGTTTTTGTTCGGCATCAAGGGACCGAACCGTCCCGGATTCAGTCAATGGATCGGGATACGGGGACAAGTGCTCCATTTTAAATTTCCGCGGTCATTTACATCATTCGGAATGTCTCTTAAAATCCAACGATAATCGATTACAACTTACTGTAGTGTTGAAAGGGAGACAAGTACATCTTCATGAAGTTCTATGTAAACTTGTAAAAGCAAGTCACGTGAAAAGAAGCGAGCTAGAATCTATGCACGTAGAAAGAAGTTGAGTTGACAACTGGAAGATTTGTCCTTTGAACACGACCAGAATCCATTGTCTGAGGATTATTTCAATATGAAATGCAAGTTTCTAACACCTCACCCCCTCAGGGTCAACATTTTAATGCGTTTTTCGAATTTAAAGCATTATTCTTAAAAAAAATGTAAGCCCGGGCCAGCTGTGCGTAATAGCAGCTACGCCCTGGTTATTGATTTTCAGAATCTGCTGCCTATTTGGATGTGGTGAACACACTGTTGGGTTGGTATTTTGGTTCAGTAGTATATTCGATATATTGTTTTGCTTTTTGATGTAAGTAAACGTAAGGGTATTTTCTTTGATGAATAAACTTAGTCTTTGATATTTTATCAAAGAAAGTGCATTCAGTAAGAATAACCCGTTTGCAACAAGTATTTCATGGCTTAATATAATTATTACGCATTATCTTGTGTTTGGGTCACACACTACATGATGTGGAGGCTAGATCTAGACACCATCAAAATATGCAGCGTTCATGAAAAAAATTAGACGAGTATAGTTTTTTTATAAATAATTTATATTTAGAATGACTCTGTTTGTAAATCTACATGAACAGGTATGTTGACATCGACATCATTTTGTCAGGAGCAATCGCCGCCATATTTGATTTTTATAATTTTATTTCGAAAATAAAATGAATTATATTAAAGAAAAACCTTCTTTTCGCGGACGTTATGCGTTACAATTTGCATGATGCGTAAAATTGAATCGGGGCATATGTTGATATTTTTTCTCGTTTTACAGTTTTTTGTGGATTTTTTAAAGACTATTTTGCGTACCAAAACAAATACATTCTATATAACCACGTATTGTAATATTCGTTAGATTTTAAGCGCTTTTAAGAATGAATTTAAATTATTGTTAAGGTTATTAGATCTATTTATGTTAAATGTCACGTTGAAAAAAAAACGCAATGGGATAAATATAATACTAGAATTAGCATTGAATAGAGAGAAGTTTATGCTGCTCGGCTCCAACACCGAAAGCGCTCGCCAAGGCTCGCGCTCCTGGTGATCTAAGCCTCTAAGCTATTCAACGATAACCTATCTCTATATACTAACTTGAAGTGGAACACATTGTAAACTTTTTTTAAATTGATACTTCTGCAATTATTTCGCGCGGGGTAGAGGGGATGGGATTGAGGCAAGTCTAATACCTTTATTTGAACGTTTGACAGATGTTGAAGCCATATGACATGCGAGAGCAGATATGTTTCAAAACGTGCCCACTTAAACTGCAAATTACTATGTACGGGTTTACGATTAAGAACAATAATAAAGCTAGTTATTTGGGTGTTGTTTCTTATAGAATGGATTTTTTACGTTTATTCTTAAATACATTGAAATATATATTTTACGGATAATTTAAAACGAGGCGATACGGACCATTGACCATACGACTAAAGAATATGGCGGAAAATACGGCCCAGATTAGCGGACTATATGGCCCAGATTAGGGGACCATACTGACCATGTCTGAATTAATATTCGTTTCGTGTTTCACTTCGTTCTTGTATTGTATTAATAATTATTAATGCAATATTCAAGTTGCTGTTTTGACATTATTGACAACATACTTGTTGAAATATGTTTTAATTTAAACATGGGCGGACCACTTTCGCGGACTATACTGCCCAGATTGGCGGACCATACGACCCAGATTAGCGGATTATAGGACTCAGATTAATGGACCATGTCTGAAATAATATTCGTTTCGTTTGCCGCTTTTTTTCAATATTGTTTTATTGAAATTTAACAAAATATTTAGGTTGATGTTATGACATTAATGACAAAATAATTGTTTAAAGACATGGGTAATTATTCATTACCCATTTCCCCTAAATATATATGAATGCATGGTATTTACATTGTACAATTCATTTTTATGGAATGGTCTACGTTATAATGTAGCATACTGAATTTATCTTACCTCTCGAGGTGGAGTTAATTCTCCTTAAGCAGAATAAGCATGGAGACGCAGGAATGTATTCGAATATGGCAAGACCATATCCATACCTGATATTTATATTGCCGTCAATAATAACGATTGCCACACTTTACCTTTCAAAAGTAATTTAGTAATTAAAGACGTACTAACTCTATTAGTGTATATTATAAATTAATGTAATTGTTTGCATTTATTTGTTAGGATAGAAACACATCTTTTATTTTTTTTTAATATTTAAGTGATTTAAGAAATTTGTAGTACCGTTTTTTTATCAAGCGGAAAGTATTATATTTAATAAGTATTAATGTACAATTTTATTAAAATAGATTTTATCCATGATAGTGCATGCGTTATACCGACTGCTTTAATTAATCATTGATGGCACAATTAAAATTGGTTTCAAATTATGAGAATAAGACCGTATAGTCCGCCAACCTGGACAATAATATCGGGGTCGTATGGTCCATGGTCCGTATTGTCCGTATACCACTTCTCAGAAACACATGTGTTCATACATAAACAAAAGCGCATAAACTTAATTCATGGCATTACAATGAATTAAGAATATATCAGGTTTGCAAAATCGTTTTCGCAGACATCTAACCGAAAAACAACACAAATAAAAACATGAGTCATTATCTGTAAAATATTAACTCTTGATAAATAATTATATTATAGTTTATATATACGAGATAGCGGGTTATATCTCTGCATTGATTCGAGTAAGTAAACAACGTTCATACAAAGCGTATTGGAAAGTATATCATGAGTTGTCTGAAATAAATTCTAACATAAACATAAATAAATCATGTATTGTCAACGAAATAGTGTTCAAGAAGTGAGCGTATTTTTCTCATAAGATAGGATGACATTTAATTTAGGATGATTTTTTGCTGTTAGATTAAATGATAATAAACACATATTTTACAGGTAAATTCCAAACTTATCTTTGGTTTAAAAATTATATATAAGAAGATATTCAGGCATATTCTATTACGATTACAATATAAAACAGTAAAACAGTAACCATAGATAAGTAAAGCCGGTCATACGAAATTGGCGTGTAATGTAAAGTATGCTTATTGTCTTTGACATGAGTTACATCAATTGAAAGTATCAATTAGTAACAGTTTATTGGGCAATTAAACGAAGCTGTTTTGGCCAGTGGATGTTACTTATCGTACTGAAAAGTTTCATTTGCAATAGCATAGCGACCTACTAATTAGTGAGAGGAGATTATAGTGCTTTGCCAGTTCAATAAGCTTAGAAAACTCAAGACAATGTACATCAATTATTGCTGATTTTGATTAAATAGGTAAATCGTAACTATATCATCGGTTTCATTAAGCAATATGGGAAATGGATTTACAATTCCAAATTGAAAAAAAAATCCTTTTTGTTCTTTAATTCTTATTAATGTGTATACACAGTAACCCTAAAGGTATTGTACTGTCATCAATTAAAGATGTCCGTGTGCATGCAGTATTAACCCTTTAAACAAACTGATACCTGCCTGTGAGAAAGGCCATTAATGGCTTCGTCATAATCAGAATCAAAAACCTTAAAACGCGTTTGTGATCTAATTTTCTAAAAGTTAATTGACCGACAATATCCTACTTCTGCTGGTGTTGTAATGATAAACATGGCATTTATATATTTTGGATTGAATATTAAAGATGTGAAACCGTTGAACCGTTGTTTACAACGCAACATTGACTGTTTCAGCTGATACATAGTTCGATGGGATAATTATGCATACACCTGTCCGATTAAGTTTTTATATCGACTATAAAATGCCTATTTATGAAATCTTGACGGTTTGTTGAGTTAAGTATAATACTGTTTAATGTTTAATTGAGAGAGTTCTACTGACTTTAACATAGGTTTACTTTTGTTATTCAATACTGTCTTACTTATTTGCCATTTGTATCATAATTATCGAGGCGTTACATTGCACAGCTTCATTTATAAGGTTAAATAAGTAAGCTACGAATGAATAATTTAATAATATGGCCATGCTTAAGTTAAGAATGTGATATACATAAACATGTATTATTTTGTAGTCAATCATCATAAATTATATGTAAACTCACGCAATCAAGGCCGAGATCATTAAAATTGCGCATATAATGTTATTCTAAAAGCTTAGTTTTCATATAAAACATATTTTATTTATTCTGCAATACTTGTAATATACACAATCGTTTAATAAAAATAATATGCAACAGGATTCGAACCCGGGTCGTCTCATGGATAAAACTAATTGTATAACTATACGACACGCATGCCTTTCATAGATTAAATTCCGAGTATAGTGTAACTTTATTGTTTTTGGTTGGTCGCGCTAGCAAATTGAATTTTGAATTCATTACATACCACTAAAACGTTTCGTCGAATTCTCAATTGGCATACATAAATTTGTAATCCGAAACACGCTTCTGGGGCGGTATTCTGAAACTTTCTTAGACAAAATATTCGCTAAGAATTCACGTTTTTTCTAAGTATTTTACTATAACTGAAATATTTTCTTAGTTTTTGTCTAAGAAACGTTCTAATCTCTTAGAATTTTCTAAGAGTTGCCAAATGTTACTAAAAAAGTTAAAAACCTCAACACCTGTCTTTAACTTATAGAATTTTTTTAGATACATTTTTTATCGGCCATTTTGTGTTGATTCATAAAACAAATATCGAATTTCACGTCGAACCATCACGGGTAAGTTAAATTTTAACATTGGTAAATAATGTTTACATTTTAAATGAGTTAAAGGCAACTAATATGTTAATTACGTAACATAAATACTCATCTTCGTAAGTTTACCCCCGCAAATGTGTGTACACAATTTATTAAATATATTTTTACAGTATTTATTTATTATTATCATTCAATTTAATAGTATTTCGAAACATTCACTTCCCCTCTTGTAACTGTTGAGTGACGAAACCTCCGTAGATACAGTAACTTTCCATCAAAACAAATATGGCGGACGTGTCAGTTTCGGTACATTTTGGAAAACTTCAAATGAACGTTTTCTATGTAAATAGGTACATAACGATGGAAAAGCACATCATTTATGTTGCTTTGTGGTTTAATGTTCATAATTGTATAACACTGTATGGATTTAGAATTGGTAAAATTTATTAAATTGGAGAAAGTGTAATGAAATGTCAATTTAATACCATTTTAACTTGTATACTGATAGAAAAACATGATAGTATTTCTTTGGTTTCTATTTTAAGTTATTGTCATGCTAACGTTGTTTACATTGTTGAAATGTTCATATTTTATTTGTAGCCGGCTGGTGCATTACCGTTTTTACATACGTATTGCCTTTGAAATGAACTTTGGTTTGTAAAAATCAAATAAACCTTTAAAGGTGCCTTTTCACAGATTTTGGCATTTTTTAACTTATTCATTAAATGCTTTATATCGATAAATGTAAACATTGGATCGTAAAAGCTCCAGTAAAAAATCAAGAATAAAATTTAAAAAAAGGAAAAGAACATTACCCGGAACAGGTTTCGAACCAGTGACCCCTGGAGTCCTGCCAGAGTCCTGAAATAAAAACGCTCTAGCCTACTGAGCTATTCCGCCGAGTACACGTACTTGACGTATTTTATACCTTATATAAGCAATCTTCGTAGTTTCACAAAATTTAACGACAAAAACAGAACTCTCCAAATTATTCAATCGTTTCGCGTTGCAACGCTTTATAATTTGTAGGTTTTAAATTCGTCAAAAGATGCATATAATGGCTATATTAGACCATGGTTAATGATCAGTATTACTGTTTCCTCACAATTATCATAACTAAAACGAAAATTTGCGAATCTGAAACAACTTTTTACAATTTTGTCAATTTACCAAAGCGTGAAAAGATCCCTTTAAGCATCTTTACCTGACCCGACAAATGATACCCCACCTAATGAAGCAATTAGCAACCCAATGCATCACACTATCATGTATTATGATTAATTTTTCCCCAAATGTAGACGCTGATGTTAATTGACATTTTATTATTACAAAATGTTTCTAATATTATTATTTGTGTATTTTTCTTACACAAAATATAAATGAATATAAACCTTGTTTATTTATTGATTTTAGATATGAACGAAAGGCTGGACACATTTGAGAACCTCACGAACATTGAGGTTGTACGAAGATATCGGTTAGATAAGGATGGCATCGATCGCCTTAATCGAGAATATGGTGAACGTTCATCACCTAAAACACTTGGGCCAATCAATGTCTCTTCTTTAGAGAAAATCATTATCACCCTACGCTATTTTGCGTCCGGTGATTTCCAGATAAATGATGGTGACATTCATAATTTGTCATAGCCATCAGTGTCAAGGGCTGTGACACAGTTCACTGAGATGCTACATCAAGATTTATATTGTTCCCTCTAAATATGCATGATGTCAGCAGGGTAAAGACGGATTTCCAAGGCATAGCCAACTTTCCGAATTTTGTTGGCGTTGTGGATGGCACTCAAGTGCAGATTCGAGCTCCACATCTCAACGAGGATGCATATGTCAATAGAATGGGATATCATTCTATCAGTACCCAGGTAAAAAAAATAGTACTATACATTTATTCTTAATACATATAGAAGCCTAACTGCCTACATTCATACATAGTTATATGCCCCCCGCAAAACGCTTTGATAGAAGTTATTAGCATTTTTCGAAACCTAATCGCAAATTTCGAAACCTAAACGCGGACCCTAAGTTCAAGGTCAAGGTCAAAGGGGTCAAAATATTTGTGCCTATATGATCACTCGTGAAATAAAATCGATATTCCATCGAATCCAACAAATATCCTCTATATATTGTGAAATAAAACAATAACAGGTAATGGTGAGTGTTTTTGTATGTATGTTTAATACTCAATCCATGGCAAAATATAAGACTTTTAGTTAATGAGGTGTTTCAATACAAGAAATAATAAATACAGTATTTATATGGTGCAATAATATCACACAATGATTGTAATTTAAAAAGTATAATCAGAAAAATGAGACGCGTTCTGAGAAAACTGGGCTTAATGCATGTGTGTAAAATGTCATACCAGATTAGCCTGTGCAGTTCGCACATGCTAATCAGGGACGACACTTTCCGCCATAACTGGATTTTCGTGTAGAAAATCGTGTAGACTTCCTTCAAACGAAAAAAACCATAAAAGCGGAAAGTGTCGTCCCTGATTAGCCTGTGCGGACTGCACCTGCTAATCTGGGATGACATTTTACGCACATGCATTAAGCCCAGTTTTCTCAGAACGCGTCTCAAATAATTTTGCTGGATTTTATTAAATGTATATTTGATATCACAGAGCTCACAAAATAACAAGATCAAAAGTCGAAAGGGGAATAGGCCAACTGAAAAGAAGACGGGGAGTTCTGCATGGCGAAATTCGTTTGAAACCTGAAAAGGCTTGCCAGTAAGTAATTAATTTATTTTCAAAAAACAAAACATTATTTTTCGTTTCAAGAAAGTCCCTCATTACCGAAAATCAAGTTAAGGCGGAAAGTGTCGTTCCTGATCAGCCTGTGCGGACTGTACAGGCTAACTGGGACAACACACTACGATCATGCATTATGCCCAGTTTTCTCAGAACAAAACAGATTTAATTGTATGTGTTAGGAAGTATTTTCAAACAAAATGCATATATTCCATGTTAACAAAATTGTTTTCATTCTAAAAAAGGCATCACATTTTCATTACAACAAATGCCATTTTGAAAAGTTTTGAATGTTTCTATAGACTAAGGATTTTGATATTAACTAAAATAAAAGCTTATTATCAAAATGAAAATTAAACATGTATGGTGATTTTTTTTCAACAATCAAATTTCAAGCATTATCTTCTTTCTCTTCAGCTCTGCTAATGACATCACCTCGAGTTGGTAATTGTCGTGACAGCTGCAGCGACACCTGACAAAGACAATTCATTTGTCATACTTTCACATATGTACAAGACTGAGCAAATAAATGTACTTTGGATTATAGAGTTAATTTATTATCAATAAGCAGAAAAGTGTTAATCTTTTTGATAGCCTTTGTTGTATAAAAATATTGTGTACAAAGTAATAATGGTATTTACTTTTTTTTTACAATGAGTTATTCTTTTGTTTAATTGGTAGGGGTAGAGTGGGGACGGGTACCTGTAAGACTGGTTGGCGTACAGTAGGGTCTCAGTACCTGTAAGTGCTGGTTGGGGTAGAGTTGGGTCTTATTATCTGTAGGTGCTGGTTGGGGTATAGTAGGGTCTTAGCACCTGTAAGTGCTGGTTGGGGTATAGTAGGGTCTTAGTACCTGTACGTGCTGGTTGTGGTATAGTGGGGTCTCAGTACCTCAAAGACTGGTTGGGGTCGAGTGGGGTTGACTTAAATAATGTTTGTTTAATTATAATATCATTCACATATTGAAAGGCATTGTCAAAAACTACTTGACTGCAAACGAGAATTTATATACACCAAACATATGATGATATAATGTATTTATCTGTTTTGTTTTTGTTGTCTTTAATTATGAAAATATTTTTTTAATACCTGCTACCATAATCCACCGATTCACTTGGCCCTGCAACCACTTCCATGTATTGTGTATGGGGAGGTATTGCTCTGAAAATAGTTTGTTTCATGAAGCGTATATTTAAGCTCACAAATAATTTTGGTACTAAAAAAATCAATGAAGCATTTTAGATAATTCTTGGTTATGAAGTTCTGCATGATTGTATGCCTTATTTTCATATGATGTTTTTAATCAGGAAATAGATGCAACCGAACTTATTTTATGATTGTGCTTGTGTTTTCTGTAGTGTGTCTTGAATATTACATTTAATGCCTCATCAGATATAAAAAAAGGTAAAACAGTAATATAACGCTGATCAACATTCAAATTAAAAGATGATAAATAAGTGTCTTACACAGCTGAAAGCGACTCAATTTGAGTGAAGCTCGTGTCAAGTGCAGCTGTCGCAGACCCAGCGATTGAAGCCGACTCTGTACTGACCACATTCATGTCCTGTTTTTAGTTGCTTTTTGATTAAACTTTGTTTCCACTTTCGCCCACATCTGCGTGTTTGTTTGACTTGTTATTCCTGTTATTAAATACATAACTTGTATTCATTAAACAATCACATACTATGTACATAGCTTTGACTGCTTTATATTGGCTTTACTGGTATATGTAGCAAATAATGCAAATAAATTGGTGTTAAGATTTCAATAGTTGTTTTATCATAATAATTATAATTCAAAACTAAATTTATGATGAGATAATCATGCATTTTTAACAGTTGTGTTCATACAGAGACTCAATGAGAGTATGGGAACAATCATATTTTCGCATCAAACTATACTTTCTATTACTCCAACAAAGTCATGGTTTTTAAGATCTTTTAGCTTTGTTCTTTTGAATGCGTAATAGCTGTTATGAGTAGACATACATGTACAGCTCAGGCTCAGTAGCTGGGAGTTTGATTATTGTAAATTCTTTTACCTAGGATGAAAATTTTTTATACAGTTTATTGTCAAAAAATGTACAGAAACAACTGTATGTTCAATGGTGAAATTGCAAAATCTGCTAGACACAAAACAACATTCATTATAATTTGGTTACCTTCAGTAAATCTATGTCGCATCAGATCATGGTTACTCAATCCATGCAAAAACGCAATACCACAGTCTTCCCCCATTAAATTGCATGAGATAATGCAGTCTTTTAGCGAAAATTTCTGTTCCCTCTCCTTCTTATTTGACGCCATTGTATTTGACAAACACGTCGCCTGTTTACATTCCGTGGCAAATTTTCTATTTTTAGAATTGGGAATTCTAATTCTTTACGAAGGTGAATGGTTACAAAATGACATAATTATGAAATAAATATAGAATCACATTATTCCAAACATACCATTATGCAACCATCCGTTTTCTGTTCAGACTTGACACATTTTATTGCTTTCCATTGAAGATTGTTTAGACACGTAAAATTCTAACAATCGTTCCTCATTCGTGCGAATATAATTTGTTGCACATTATAACTGTTACTCAGTCTCTACTCTGAACGTTTGAGCGATTTCATTATAATTGGCTTTAACGCAAAGAAGATGGAATTACGTCCTATATACAATTAAAATAATGTGTTTGAAGCCTTAAAACACATTACACTCGCGTATTTGAATGACACACTTTGTTCATCGAAGTTGCCATATTGTTTTGCTTCGCAGTATTAACGCGCATGCGCACAACTGCAAAAAGCGCTTAATCTGTCGATAATACAATTTTTTTACGAACGAAAATATTTTTATTTTCTAAGAACTTTTTTTTTCTAAGAATGGTCTTAGAAAAATTCTAAGATGAAAATCTTAGATAAAAAACTTTCTTATTGAAATAAATTAAGAATTAAAAATTCTATGTAAAATATCTAAGAAATGTTCAGAATACCGCCCTGGATTTTAATGTTAACGCGAGATAAACAAATTCTAGCTTCAAATAAAAAGCTCTTCGTATATTTCTGCTGTTTCTTTGTCTCAGTAAAAAGCGCGCGAAAATATATGCAGACATGATCAACGTCACATGAAAAGTGTGTGTGTATTTATTGAACAGCAAGTCAGGCGACATACGTGTGTTCAGTTGGAAAACCCCGTCTCGATTGGACATTATTTCATCACATCGTTTAATACTCACATCTGCCAAAATTCATTTCCTACTTAAGAAAAAAGGCGAATGTTTATGTTTATGAAATTCTTGAGTTTACTATTAAAAATGAAATGTACGGGATATTCTGGCAATGAAAAGCGAAGGGAAAAAAAAGTAAGTATGCAGTAATTGATTCGAGTTGGGCCGATACGGATGCATTGGGGAATCGATCGAGTTGGGATTATGGGTATCTATGCGTGAGAAAAAGTGTTCAGCAATGAAATAAATGTCGTTATCCATGACTTTAGAGCTTTTTTCTTAAAGAGTCATAACGGATTAAAATAACGTCATAAATAAAGTTCAGAGGGGGCTCATCTCCCTACCCCATCCCCCTCCATTGATAAAGGCCCCGGGGCGTTTAAAAAATCCTGTGGAAAGCACTGCGAGTAAGTTGTAACAAACAATACCCGTCAACAATTTGATATATTTCAATATATTTCATCGTGTATATTTACAGAACTGGTATACACCCTTTTTTAACAGCCGCGTAAAAATAACAATTCACTATACACGTATTCAATGTAAAATCCGTCATTTAAGAAACAGCGCAAAATTATTGTTGTCGTCTACAATGTCAAGTGCCACGAGTTGGGCTAAAAACAAGGGCAACTAGCTTTTTCAAAGCTTGAAACAACTCAATCCAATTAAATATAGAAATATATACAACTTGGCGACTGTGGATCAATTAGGCCTAGAAAATGATTCAATTTGGCACACAACAAGACATGATGCATTAAAAGTCTGTCATGTCGGCAAAATTGTTGCTCAATAATTTAAAGAAAATAATTTAAGTATTAGATACACATAACACATGTACATGATTCTAGGCTTTTTATTCTTTAGCAAGGCAACGTAAATTATAAAGATGGTTGCCAGTGCAGCAACCAATTGCGAAACAAGAGATGTGTTTGTCAGAAACAAATGCCCCCTATTGCGTCGCTTTAAAGCCATACAGTTGACCTTTGACCTTGAAGGATTGCCGCCTTGAACTTAACTTTTCACCACTTAAAATGTGCAGCTCCATGAGTAACAAATGCATGCCAAATATAAAGTTGCTATCTTCAATATTGCAAAAGTTATGACCAAGGTTAAAGTTTTGACGCTGCTTTGAAGTCATATATTTGACCTTAATGGATGACCTTTACCTTTCACCACTCAAAATGTGCAGCTCCATGAGATACACATACATGTCAAATATCAAGTTGCTATCTTCAATATTACAAAAGTTATAAAATATTGTAAAACTTTAACCAAGGTTAAAGTTGTCCATAGAATGACAGACAGACAGACAGGCCAAAAACAATATACCCCCGATCATTCATCATTCACACCGGGGCATAAAAAAGAGACATATTGTGGTTCTTTTTTCTATCGACCTGTGCTTTAAGACACGCTCTTTATAAATGTGAATGGGTTGTGTTCATTTCAAACTTGCGATACAAAAAGCTATAACATAATTTTGAAAACTGAGTTGCGTCTTAGATTATGCAATAGCGTACAAATTCAGTGCCTACAGCGCTTTGATTTTATTTGTGACCGAGTGTTCGTAGTTTTACGAGATCGGAAAACGTTTGGAGTTGCGGATATGTGCGCAGCAAGGCGATTTAACATAACATTAATTACAGGTATTAATACAGACAAGGCAAACTGTTAAATACAGCAAACAGCGTGAACTTTGACGGAACAGAAATTCGGGTTCTTATCCACTTATCGAATAACAGAACAACTATTTTCAATATACACTGATAGCATCATGGATATCGCCTTGGAACGATAAATGCAAAGCGTCACTGTATGTCCATAATTGCTAAGAAACAAAACGCGCCTTTTAAACGATCTCAATCAAGTGTTCTGATACAAACATAAAATAAAAACGAACATGCAAAAAGTGACGCTCAAGTTGAAAGCTACACTCGCAATTTAGTTGAGTGGCGTTTTGAGAAAACTGGGTTTAATGCATGTGCGTAAAGTGTCGTCCCAGATTAGCCTGTGCATTCCGCATCGGCTAATCAGGGAAGACACTTTCAGCTAAACTGGATTTTCCTGTAGAAGAGACTTCCTTTAAACGAAAAATACCATAAAAGCGGATACTTGTGCATACTTTCACTTGCTAATAATACTGCAACGTCCTTCAAGTGAATGCCATATTGAAGAACGTGTTCGAAATATTCACATTTTATTTTATTCTGAATTGTATCTCTGTTATGCCATGCATCTTAAGAACACACGCGTGCACGTGGAAATATGTCATAAGTCGCTAATTGAAGACACGAAAACGTTACAATATGATTAGTTTCTAGATACGGAGCTTGGTATCATATATGTAACATGCAAATTTACAAGTGTGTATAGGCTGATGAATTTAAGATCTGACATCTGTTGAGGCTTTAAAAAATACCACAATCAAATGTCTCTCAGTTTTAACTATTAAATTATGATTTTTTTTTTAATCGAAAATGAAGTCATTTACCCTGTGTATCAAATCAACAAACACAACTTTGGAAAGTCTTGCAATGACAGTCTGTGAGACACAAATGCAATTGGAATTTCTATTTCAACAGAGTTATAACAGAGTATGATCAAGTAAAGCATTCTTAATAGTATTCCACAGGATATGCAACTGCACGAACTCGGAAGCTAATGATGTATGTTTGAGCTGAAGACCGGATTGTACCAATTAATTTGGCATGACTACGCATGGCCTTCTGGAATATGAACACGATTATGATTTACAGAGGGTTAGTTGAATCACGTCAAGAACATTGTGTGTGTCATTTGCAAATGAAAACCATTTGGTGTAACGTAAAACGTTGATAAAGTATCTAAATGGAACTTTAAGGCAATTTCACTACCATGGCAAATTATAAATAAAACATATGCATTTTGTAATCAACGACTCAATTATATAACTCAAGTTTAAGTTCTAATACGAGCATACATATTAAAATGTCCCTCATGTTTTATGCAAAGGCTTGTCAATCCCTATATATCCTGCGGACATACCATTTACCACATGCAACTTATATGCATACGAATTCAATTGTTGAATGTGTGCATGTATGAATAGAGCTAACAAAGTTGTTTAATTTTTCACTTCATCGCCTATGCTCCAGACGTTTCCTCGTCTTACCGTCGATGCTTAATTTCCCGAAGGGTTTAACAAAAGGCAAATAAAAAAAAGCCTTTGCAAGTCAATCAAAGAATAATTTCTTGATTATAGTGAATGGTTATGTCTTAAAGTCATCTCTGCATTTGTATATTTCATTAGACTCGGAAGATAATTGTTTGTAATTATTAAATCATGTTAATATCTGTTTGCAAAAGTGCATCATGATCTATGTCTTAGGATGTTTATTTCGATGTTACCTTATAGGCGACCAACGGATTCCAACTCATGTGATAAAACATTTTAGTTGGCAACTAATTTTCTCGACGAGTTTATGAAGACAGTTTCTTATGAGTACATTAATTACATTCGTTTTAGAATTTACCAATCGTTTTATGTTTTCGTTTTGCAATCTGTTTTAAATGCATATTGTTGTATTTGTGCTTTGTGTTCGGGTAACACATTATATGAATGATTTTCCGTCTCGTTTTGTCTCTAGATCTTTGTAAATACATCATTACATTATAACCGCATTATATAAAAGAAAACAATGCGATCGCTTTTCGTCCGTATTTGCTCACTATTTTTCTTAAAACGTTCATGACAATAATGGTGATTTATTTTTTCAGATTTTCCTTATAAAAAAGTATAAAATGACAATAACTCATTTCACAGTTACCTGTAACTCATTTCACAGTTACCTGAATGACAACACAATGTCTTTTGATAACATCAACCGTTATGCTTCCAAATGTCTGTCTTAGAAACATTATGCGATTGACCTAATTGGTATGTTGCAGTCAGTGATTCTCCTAATGAATGCGTTATATTTAAATACATGTTCTTATTTGTAATGTGGGCGTATATATTAATTCGATAATAGAATGATTTGTTATGGTTGTGTTTACACTTTAGTGTAAATGAAATGAGATAAATAATTTTTAGTCCACCTATTATTATTTGAATGTTTATGGAAGCTTTAGATGCATTGAAATAATACATTTAAAATATGATACAGTATTTTAAATTGATGAGTAATATTATAACTTCATATTACACACTGTGCAATCGACTAACGCATCGTCTGTGGTTCATCCATCGGCTGCGGTACTGTATACAGAATTAGAATAAACATAAGAATTACGAGTCACATTTATAATGACATATGAATCACAAATAAAACATCATCAACACAATATACTAGATGTAAGGATATTAAAGAAATAAATAAAGCTTTATTCGTATTAGATGATACACAAATGTTAAATGTACTCAGTATGAAATATATATGAACTCACAAGTAATACTAAAAGCCTACTCGAAAGTATTTAAGATTTTACATTATCATTATTTATAAATACTATATTATATTATGAAACATTTATCTTAAGTTACACAGGTGTTAAAAAATTACCAAATTAGTTCTTTTATTGTAGGCATTATACAAGAAGGTGGAAAAAAGTGAGATAATATCATGTTGTTCTGAGCCCCAATAAGCCAGACAAATTTCTGTTCATTTAAAAGTTTAATACAATTATTATTTATCTTTTGTACATTTTCAAATAACTTTTCTCTATCATCATGAAAACATTGAAAAAACATTGCAAAGTGAATTTCATCCTCTACCAAATTTAAATTACATAAAGTACAGAAACGCTGTTCAGCTGGGATGATCTGATATCTGCCAGTTTCAATTCTTAATTTATGACAGCTAACTGTAATCTTTGTAAACAAAGTTCTGATATCTCTATTTTTTAATGTATAGAAATATGGCTCTTTACAACATCTGTTTGTAACAGGGAATAAGTTCTAAGTTTACCACTCTCGCTAGTAATTCTTGATCGCCAAGTTGATTTATACAGGGACACTAACTTTCGCTTTACCAGAGAATGCAAATTCTTTTTATGCAAACTAGTAGAGGATATATTAAGACTTTTGAAAATATGATTAACACTTGTGACCCAGCTGTTCTTATCACTATTAAAAAGTATATTTCCTTCACTAAAGGCAGCTGACAATAAGGCACTTACTTTACCAGAATACATTCTCTGATAATATTTAACAGCATTACATATAATATCAACATATAAAGGATAACGTCCCAGTTCACCATATACAGCATCATTAGACGTTCGCTTATGATCACTTAAAACATATTTCAAAAACGTCACATGATGTTTCTCAAAATACATATTATCAAAAGATTTCAAAACATTATAGTTTCTTAACTATAGGACTATTGCTATTCACTGTTCCCCATATTTCACTTCCATATAAAAGTATAGGTTTGATAGTGTGATCAAAAAGATGCAAAACTGTAATTGCCCAAATATTTTACTCAGTTTGAATCTTGCCTTTCAAGACCTATTGTAAAGATCAATTTGGCAATAACTAAATGTTCCCGAGGATGACAAGATAATTCCAAGATATATATAGGAAGTAACATGCTGAATTTCAAAATCTTTATTAAAGTACCTTTCCTTATATATTCTACCACTTTTACAAAACGTTATTATATTTGTCTTTTTCAAATTAACAACAAGACCATTATTATCACAAAAGTGCTCTAGCTTTGTTATACACCGATGTAGTCCATTAGAACTAGTTGATAACAACAACAAATTAGCAGCATATAATAAACAACTAAAATTCATATTACCAAGAGTAACTTGATCAACAGAGATATCAAACATAGAAGGTAGATCATTTATGAAGATTTTAAACAAATAAGAACTTAGGTTGTCACCTTGTCGAACACCGATCTTTGGGTTTAGTACAGTTGTTTACTTTTTATCTATCTTAATATGAACTAAATTATCAGTGTACATTTTTTATAACGTGGTAAAATAGACCACTTATTCCATTTGAACATAGTTTACAAAGCAAAAAAGAATGCATAACAGTGTCAAATGCTTTCGCAAAATCGATAAAACATGCATACAATTTATCTCCTTTACTAAAATATTTGTCTAATAAAGTACGCACAACAAACACATGGTCTGAGGTTCTTGACCGAGGTTGAAATCCAATTTGGGCATCATTTATATAGAGGATATTTGTTGGATTCGGTGGATTATCGATTTTAATTCACGAGTGATCATAGAAAATAATATTTTCACGAGTGGCACAGTCACGAGTGAAAATATATATTTTATATGATCACTCGTGAATTATAATCGATAATCCACCGAAACCAACAAATTTTCTTTTTATTTTATGCTTAATTTCACAGTTTATATACATTGTTTAAGAGTTTAACTAAAAAATTTCGTTGGGAAAATGACGTCATTTCGTCAAAAAAATGACGTCATTTAACACAAACAGTGAAAATTATCAATAATTTTCACTGATAATTTTCATTGTTTGAAACAGTGAAATTATCAGTTTTAATTCACTGATATTTCTCTATAAACCACCGGAAAGCATAAAATAAAACTCCATTATCAACAATTTTTTGGAGTCTATTATTCATAATATAATTAAACAGCTTTGACATGCAGGGCATAACAGATATGCCCCTATAATAATTTGGTTCTTTAGTATCATCACCTTTAAACAATGATTTAATATAGCCAACTTTCCAAGAAGATGGGTATACCCCACTACTAAGTATATTATTAAACAGTTTTAATAAACAAGGATTTAGAACATTTTGTCCTGCTTTCAGCATTTCATTAGATATGGAATCAAGTCCTGAAGATTTCTTATTTTTATGGACACAATTGCTTTTAACAATTCTTTTTCAGTGATCGAGAAGTCTAGTTCTGAAAATGTTTTATTTTTCTCTAAAGATAGTAAAAGGTTTTTAAATTTAAGGTTAATTTCCTTGAACTCAGGTTAAATACTAAATAATTTGGAGAAATGATTTATCCACACTTCTGATGATATTTTACTAGAGGGGTCATCTGCCTGACCATCTTCCTTAAGATCTTTTACCAAACTCCAGTATTCGTTTGGGTCATTTACATACAAAGAATCTAATTTGCTTATTACAGTTTTCTTGAAGAAATTACATTTTTTTCCTACAACAACGCTTGTATATCTTCCTGTACTTTAAAAAAGAACTTTTCAAAAGAGGGTCATTAGGATTTTTGGAGTAAAGATAACTTCTTCTTAATAATTATTTTCGCATTACAGAAAGATCACCATCAAACCATTTTTGAAGACACACTCTCTTAATCTTTGTAGTAGCAGACTTTTCACATACCTTATAAATAAAATCATTAAACTGTTTGGTCATTTGGTCAACATTTTCCAAGGGTGCATTTTGAAAGGAATCAAGCATATGTTTTACATCTTGAGACATGAAAGCTAATTTAAACTCATACGATGACATTTCCTTCCATTGCCATGATACAGGCAAATCAAAAAGAACATTTTTGTCAATAGCATTACAATCAAATTTAGCATGCAGCTTCACAGAGATTTTGGCGTGATCACTTACATGAGGAATAAAGTTTTCAACTTCAAAATATAAAATGATTTCATAAAATTGATCGACAACTATACAATAATCAACCACACTGTTGCTATTATACTGAAAACATGTTGGATTACCATGGCTATCTCCAAATGTACGCCCATTTAACATAATGAGATTTGCTGAAGTGCATAACTCTAAAAGCTGTTTACCCCTTGTATTTAGAACACTATCTTTACTTTTCCTATGAGAAAAAATACCAAAGTTTCCAGAAAAAGCTGGTACATGTAAATATATTATGTTAAAATCTAACAGTTCATTCTTAGCTGCTGTTCTTGCATTTACATCTCCCATAATCATCACATCCCCCATAGTATTATACATACTTACATCATTTTCAAGAATTGAAAAAATATCTAGATTATGTCTAACAACATATGATGAATGCTCTGTTGCAATATAAGTGAAACAAAGGTAAAGATCTATTTTCAATGTAAAATAGTTCTTACACAGCTTCAGCCATTGGATTTCACTACTAGTATTTTTCAAAAATGTAATACCCATACTAATAAGTGGATTAGTTAATATTAACAACCCACCATATGCAGGATAGTTTTCTGCATACGGTCTTTAAATACTGTGAGTTTGGTATTCATTAAAACATATCACTTGATTTTTGCTACATTTGGTTTTCTGCAGGCAAAGTATATCATAACCTTTAATACCCTTCTTAAAATCATATTCATCAATCTTATTTAACAACCCATTGACATTCCAACTTCCTATTTTAAGAAAACTTCTTGAAATGTTGCTTTCCTGTATTTGCGCGATGATTATCTGAGATATTAACTATATGATTCTATATTCTCAAATCTTTTTTTTATAAAGAAGGAATGTAGTTGACAATTGTTAATAGTTTTATTTGATCGTTCGTTAAAAAGTTGTAATTCTATTACTCTTGTATCTTCAATGCAATTGAGTAATTAAATAGTAATTAAATTGAATGCGTTTTAATTCCCTTTTATTATTGTTTAATTTGAGTTACAATGCTATGACGTTAAATTTTATTTACACTTAAATGTATTATGAATATTGCTGGGCCAAGTGTGAGGTTGAGCGCTCTATAACCAGGTTTAAACCCCCAATGCTTTGCATTGACCGTTCCAAGGCGGTGACCCCAGCTTTATTCATATTTTGTGTTTATGTTGGTTTGCATTGTGCTGTATTGTGCTGTTTTGTACTGTTTTGGCAATCGGTCACTTGCCTTAAATAAAGGACCAACTAATTGTTTTTAATGAAAATTCAATACTGCTCCAGCAGCTGGAGTTTCACTTCTTTATATTGAGAAGAGGCAACTTTACACACAAACAACTGTGTATAGACAATACAAGTAACAAACACAAAAAACAACAAAAAACAACAACACCAAATAAACAACCAATATTGAACTTTCAAGAATAACTCAAATTTACACAGAAACAACTGTGCACTAATAGTACCATTAAACAAGAAAAGAAATAATAATAATAATAATAATAGTAAAAGCTATTACAGCATTACTCACAAGATAAATTTTACTTTATAATTCAAGTAAGTGAATTTCAGATCTTAGATCATTAACAATAACATACACAATGACATACATAGTTCCAGTTATTGAAATACATGAAATATAGTATTTCCCATTAAATTATGTATCTTTTGTTCATTTTAAGATACAAGTATAAAACATCTCAAAAGGTCAGTTATTAATTTACTACATTCTTCATGTTCGTTTTAACGTAATTTCTAAAATTATCAAATATATGTGTAACTTTAGCCTACATGTGCTAATTGATAACAAAAACAACAAAAAATTCTTTTACAATTATTTAACTGATCTGTACATTTTGCATGTGCTAATTACTTAATAAAGCCTTTATATTATACATCATAAATAGATCTATATATTAAACATGAAGTTATTGCTTATATTTATTATTCATCAAAAGTAGATGTTCATTAAGTAGGTGATAACTGCTAAAGTCAATATCCTCACATTGTCGTGGGAACGAAGCAAGCGCATCATACATTAATACATGCACCAAATGAGCTCCCCTGCCAATGTGTCAATAGTTTATGACAAAAACGTGTTACAAGTACATTTTAGCATGTGATAATTGCTAGTAAGACTATGTATCCCCACCTTGTCGCAAGATCTCGGCAAGTGCATAATGTCCTTGCCCCTGCTGAGCTCCTCCTCCAAGGCGATGGTATGTACTATACATAAAATAAAATAAAACAACAACACAAAAACAAACACATATCAATTATTTATTACAAGTAGAGCATATCTATGACTTATCATGATTTTAAGGTTATATTTTTTATTCCTTAGCAAGATGTTGTTGTCTGTCTTCAAGTTCTTGGTTAAAAGTTATGTGCCCCATTGTGACAGGTGCTTCCTATCGTACATAATGCCGTCCACTGGATTTCCCCGATACATCAGGTTACTGTTATTACTAAAAGTGACATTTACATGCCTGGATAGTTTACTGGTCGTTTCAAATGAAAGCTGCTGAGCCTTCTTATTTAGATAGTATTTGCTTCTTGGTAAAGGTAGCGAAATCACTATTGGCTTCTCCCCAAATGCCGTATTAGTTTCATTGATCAGGCTGTCCATATCTTCAACGATTTTTTCCAACGGGTTCTCCTTAAGGTAATTGCAGGTCAGCTGGTATGCGACAATGTCTGGCTTTGTGCCCTCATAACTTTTCACAAAATTCTGGGCATTCCTTATGGTGTATTTCAGCACTTTTTTCAAGTACATGTTATTTCCAGCGATGTATTTGGCACTCACATATTTAGAATTAGAAGTTCCAACCAAGAGGCCGAGGGTATTGCTGTTGAAATTCTTCCCTATTAAGGTATTGTCATTCCGACTTTGAATGTTCTGATTATTGTTCCTGTTTGAGGGTGATTTTGGTTTCTCATTACTGTTCACTTTTGATGGTGATTTTTGACTTTTTCTCATTTTCAGTTCTATCTGCTTGCTTGTGGGTTTTCTTAGGTGTCACCATTTTATAGTCTTTATCTACAAGCTCATTTTTCATTGTCTCAGATTTTATTCTCTGTTATTTCCGATACTTTTTCATCTTTCACCTCTTTGATAGTTTTTTCAAGTTCATTTATTTCAGAGCATTTACTTTCAAACCTCGTTTGAATTGAATTCAGCTAAGTCTCGTACATCTTAATCATATGACCTTGATAATTAATTTTAGCTTCTTTAACTTTGACTTCACCCTTTAGTTCTGCTCTCATGATTTCTGTTTCCAAGCAAGATTCACTTAATTTCAAGTTGATATCCCTGATATCATTCTCAAACTTGATCTGCTGCCTTCTGTTTTTCCATGCCCTGTTCATAGGATGCTTTCTGTTTCTCAGCATCACCCTTCATTCTATCATATGAAATTTTAAGTTTATCCTGCTCCGTTTTGCATTGGGCTGCTTTCTCATCATTCATGGACATTGTGTTTGAAATATTGTGGCTGCAATGTTACGTACTTTGTGAAAAAGGCGTTAAACCCCAATAACTACAACAAATCTTGTACAGAGTGAAGAGTAATACAGATTATTAAATAAAAACAGACCTTTAAAAAGTAATTTTATTTCAAAAGAACAACTTGTATGATCATTATCAGAAGAATATGAAAATATCTACTTAAATATGGACCTTATGATAATAGTTTCTTGACAAGGAAAGGAAACAAATTCTTCTCTGACCGACATCTTGAATGAATTGGCTATAGCCGCTATACACATCCGTATTACGATCGCTGATAGGTTTAAAGGGGTTGTTTTATAATGTTATTAATTAGTTGAATTCATATTGGCTTTGTTATTGAGCTGATGACAGCCGTATTGGCCTGAGGCCGCAGGCTCAATAACAAAGCCAATATGAATTCAACTAATTTATGACAATTTTATTAATTAACTTTATATTTTTCTGCAAGAAAAGTTTGAATTTCACTTTCGAATTTCAAATTTACAGTTTTTTGCTATTTAATTAAGAATGAAGTTTTCAAAAATAGGAAAATTTCTGTTCTATACAACTTATTGGTGAATAAAAACAATAGCATTTTAAATAAGTATATGACGAAAGATGATTCCTAGACATTACATGATGCAGAACACAATTTGACAGGTCGCGAAATTTTGTAAAATTTACCTGAATAACCATGATAACATTTCAGCCACACTTGATCTACTACCGTTGTTTTTGATATAACTCAGAAAGACAATAAGGATTGAAAACTAACTTATTGCCATTAGGAATTGCATTTGTAATGTGTAAATCCTCCATGATTTCGAATTAATTTTGCTGTCTGCGTTCGTTGTACTTGTACTTGTAGCTCATTGAAAACATTGAAAGTTGTTATTTATGTACGCTGTAATATTGAACCTTACTGTTGAGGTTACACTGCACTATTGTTATTGTCAAAAAATTGAGCTGAATATGCTAGGCGCTGAGTGCTTAAAGTATATTTTTAAAGATTTAAACTTTTGCACAAAAAAAAAATATATATCGAATGATCCGTGCGGTAAAAAAATCGTCAACTTTTCGTCGACTCTAAATTTTCATCGTCATCGTCACGTCAGCAGCAATTCGTCGATGACGCGTCGACGATCTGATTAATCAACTCACCACTACTTATTAGATGGTCATGACATCGGCTGCGAAAATAAAATTATGCTCAAGCCATCTAGCGCGTATGTGAATGGTTATGGATTAAGAACGCTACCGCAAAAGTATGGTTTGAACAAGATGTACGATTCGAACATAATTCTGAATTACTCATCAACTGCTCCTTAAGACATGTGTCATATAGTGAATTATAATATATATGTGGACGCCAATACGCAACAATTAAAAAACTGAATGCTAATTAGCTCTGATTGATTCCATATGGTCTTCACGATTTTAATCCATATAAACATAACGTGAACGATCATCTGTAACGAACTTCTCTGCTTTCTATTATACGAAGGGTATGGCCGTTATGTTCAAACATGCGGTGATTCTCTTAACGTGTGAACTATTTTTCTAGCCCACATATCACGGTTCATGAATAAGGAAAAAAGTATGAAATACAACTCTTAACAATAAAAAATAATGTGTTTTAAAAATTATGACTTGAGAAAAGCTTTGTTTGGTCGCAAAACAAATAATTATTCTGTATTATCGACTGCATATTGCAAATGATGGCCGATACAAATCACAACGAATTCTTCTTATTAATATACGTAAACAGAAGAAACAGAAGATTTGAGATTGTAATTGAAGTTTGCGGTTTAAGTCATGCATACATCATTTTCCTTTAATGCAGAAATATTTCAGAAACACCTAAGTGTAAAAATATCTTTGTTTTTTGTGTGGTTGTTTTTGTATTAAAAGATGCGTATTAATTATTCAAGAAATGCAATTGTGTTTTATTTCAATTTCAATGACACATGTCGTCGATAGTTTTCTAGTTCTAATGCGTTGTTTATTTATTATATGTTAACGATACTATTGCAATAAAACTAACATCGTGATATTACAAAGACATTCCCTCACGGCTGGTAGAATAATCAGTTTAGTAAAGTCAGCTTACAAAACAAACACAAATGTCTAATGACAAAACCTAGGTTTATTGGTTATTGTATTGCACAAATAATGATTTATCATATGTGTACCATGTTTCAACAAAGGACAAATACACTATGTGCTCTTTGTATATTTAATAATTATGTTTAAATGAAATAATATAGAACAGAAAAGAACAGAAAGTTTATTCATATAACTTGAACATTTCCAGTTCATCGTTACATATACATAACTGACAATGTATAAGCAATAAGCACATGCATAGTAATGCGAAAGTGACCAAAATAGTACATACAAAGGTGTTAAAATGCACTTAGGCCATCATATCACTCAACGTTTGCATTCAATTTATCAGTTCTCTTTTTAAAAGCATTTTTACAATATATTGCGAGTTTATTTAGGAACTTGGTTTTAGTGTTTGTTAACAAAAGAATACATTTATGCATACTAGGTCGGTTATAATAGAATTTGTAAATATACATTTTTCTTGTATCGGTATAAAGAGGACATACAATTACAAAATGGTATTCGTCTTCAATATCACCTGAGTTACATATAATACATTTGCGTTCGTTTTTAGGAATATTTATATGTCTCCCAGATTCAATTTTTAACATGTGGGACGAAAGTCTTAATTTTGATATGTATTTTCTTAAATTAAAGTTTTGGATTATGTTAAGGTAATCAGATCGTTCAAATCGATGTTTCAATTCTTTGTATAGAGTTAATGAACTTTTAACATTTAAATCATTTAGCCACAAACCTATGTAAATATCAATAAGTCTATTTTTAAATATCGGAATAAATACACTTGCATTTACTGATTCTGGATACATCCAAACATCTACAAAACCTGTGTTTTGTAGCAAGTCCCGTATTACATCGTATTATATCCACATCTCATCATGCCAATTTTCATTGCCTCAGCCGATATCAGCCATCACATTGACCAACATAGATAAAATAGCACAAAGCTATATCCTTGGTTTAAGCTCATGTGAATAACTTTTCATGTGAATTCAATGTCTGGACATTTACAGATCGGATATCTGTTTACATGCATGTTTGGTTGACATCTGTAACGAAAGATATTTGGGAATACTGTTTATGTTTTTCTTGTTAAAGCGAGATTATACGATTTTGTCAATTTTTTATGAATTTATTAATTTATATAAAATGTGTAACAAACGTATTAAACATATATTTCAATATAAATTAAAATAAAAGTTAAGAAGACCATGTGTCGAAAAATGCGAAATAAGCCAGATATTTAATTATGAAATCGAAAATGTCAGTACAGTCGAATTCGCCAGCATGTAAATCATGCACGTACGATGTGAATCTAAATATAATTTTACGGATCATTTTAATCTCCTGCAACGATATATATTCATACGACACACGAACACTTACTCCGATCCTTATAAAAAGACGAATGCTTCGGTTATTGTAAAAAAAAATATGTACGAAATATCTTCGTCACAATCGGCTCGGGCGCTAATTTGTCTTTGCTGCATTTTATGAAATTTGTCTTCAATGTATAATTTTTCTTGTCTATTTTGTGTAATTGTAACATTATTGTTATCAATATATTTCAATTTAACAAAAACAATACATCGTATAGTCTCGCTTTAACGGTTCACTTTAAATTCCTGCAACGATATCTTTTCAATGCTTCGAATGCGTCGGTTATTGTAGGCAAATATGTACGAAATAGCATTGCACCATCGGCTCGCGGCGCTGATTTGTCTTTGCTGCACTTTATGAAATTCGTATTCAATGTATATTTTTTCTTGCCTATTTTGTGTTACTGTAACACATTTTTATCAATATATTACAGTTTAACACATATGAAAATCGCATAATCTTGCTTTAATAACGGAATACTTCAATCAAATGTCCATCCAAATAAGAAATCATTGCAACCGATTTTACCTGAAATTGTGTCTTTGTATGTATGGCTTATTAAACGAAATTATTAAGTTCCATTTCTCCAGCAAACTGTAAAAATAATTGTTCATCTTCCATGTGTTTTTTTACGTATTATATACATTTACTATTCAAAATAAATATTCAAAAATGTTATTTAAAAAAGCCGTTTTGAACTATTATTTGTTTTACTTACAGTAACTACAAAAGTAAGCACCAATCAAACACTGCAATTCATAAATTTGTTCAATGTATTCGAGTTTTATTTCCTTATAAATTGCGATAGCATACTGTATTATGTTTATTAAATGTAAATAGCAAATTGTATTTAGTATTGCTAAGTGAATTGTTCTTTGAGTTGTGTTTTTCCAAAAAAAACTTTCCTTTTCCAATATCACAAACATTGATTGCCACTTAATACAATGTATCGTTTCAACGGTAGACAATTATTAGGCTGACATTTTCTAATGCATAGTTCTTATTGTATTAGACGCTTTTGTGTGCGCAGATCTACATCCAGGAAACATCAATCTATATGTATCTGTTGTAAATTAACTTTGCAACAAGTCATAAACGACACTAGAGTTATTTAGTTTTCAAGGCATACGTTAGCTAGTAAGAACATAAACATTATAATCACTATTTAATGTTTTTTATTATATATACATACAAACAGTTTATTTAAACGTGTTAAGGTGTTAAATGAACACGATGCCTAGGAAACCATGCGTTATATTTGGGTTAAAAGTTTACATAGTGTTCATAAAGTTCTGAATTCTGATGTGCTACGAAAGATACCATAACCGTGTGTTGAATTATAGCAAGCTGACACGTGTTCGCATATAACATTAGTTTCTCTCGCCGAGGGCTTTTAGCAAGAACATTTGCATCTACAATTTGCTGGGTGTGCACATTCACATTTGTTAAACATTTGCACATGGGATACTGAAAAAAAGTTGTATATGATGTTAATTATGATTCAATGTTTCCGCTAAATAATTCAGCCCTACCCAGCCATTTTTTTGGATTACAATGAAGCTTAATTTCCAATCGTTTTAGTCCATGTAGTAAATTAGTCAATACAAATATCGTATTGTGTGGTTTATTGCTATTTAACTAATGAAAGGAACCTCTTGGTTAAGTTTGATATATTTTTCAGCAAATGCATGATTTTGTTTTTCTTATATCAGTCTGCAATGCAACATATTTCATAATACATTACGAATTAAGACTTTATTTCCATTAAAGGCAATTCGGTATAACTAATTCTTCTAATTACGAACCACTATGGTGTTTGATGTCCCATCAAAGTTGTAACGTTCGAAATGCTTATATAACCTATAGCTTGATGTTAATATCATATTTGCTTCAAAAATAAACACTCTGATTAAATTAATGCATGCTTAACCATGAAACGGCATATGTGAAAAGGAGACTCAAGAACTTCAGCGGTATTTGATTTCCAGATGATATAACGTCTTAACCGATCCCATACGTTTTTCTATTTCTAATTGTGAAATATTGCTGTAATATTACAATATTAGATAATTTTAAAAAGCTTTTCTGATTTTCAAGTATTCATTTTTCTATATTTTGAATTTTCACGTTAAACATGATTTCGTATCGCGTTAGGATGTAGTATTCCGAAATTATGGAATAACGGGATATGGCTTCGTTGACATTTATATTAACCCACACATTTTGCGGTAAGAAGATTGAGCTCGAGATGATTTTAACTGTCAAACACGATTTAAATTTAAGAATAATTATACAGTGAATGGAACTAGGTAAACCGGCTTGTACTATCTACATTGAACATCACTATACTTGTGGGATGCCATGGAATAAAAGGTATCGTAATGTATAATACACTTAACGGTATTTAATAAACGCATACATTTTAAACAAAACTGGCTCTATATATCGAACCCTTGTACTCAATTAGCATTACACGATTCAGTATTTCTGGATATTTATGGAAATTCTTTCGCGAAATTCATAACGGTTTCATCATAGTATTGAACAGAAATATAAACGTTTTATTCATGCTGTGTTTTTGCTATTAAAGACCTTATTATACGTACACAGGGTCATTAGCCATTCTTCAATGCATTATCTTAAAGTGCATCAATCATACGGACGATATAGTAATATAACTATTCAAATTACGTTAGTATGATTACTTTAGGCATGTTAAATTGTAGTTTGATTAGTTCAATGAGTTAAACAGTAATGAAAAACACAACAAATTAGTATCGTTCGAAAAACGCCCTTGCATAGTCATAATTTCAGATAATAAGTGTTTTCCATAAAACGAATGATATACCAGACTTTTGATAATTTGTTAACATGTATTAAAAAAATACAAATGCATCGCGTTTAATTGAAAAAATTAAGTTCAGAGAAAGTGTAAAAGATACGTATGTTCGTATAAAACACATGTCACACGTTAATTGTATATGGCAGAAAATTTGTTATCCACACGTGCGAGTCTAGAAATGTTATCCAGGGTAATATCACTAATGCAAGTGTGCATGTTAATCTCCTTGCCAACGGGAAGAGTTGAAGGGGCCTTTACACAGATTTTGGCATGTATTAAAGTTTATCATTAAATGCTTTATATTAATAAATGTAAACATTTGGTCAAAAATTCTCCATTAACAAAATAAGAATAAAATTTAGAAAAGGAAAACAATAACCATCAACAGGACTCGAACCACTGATCCCTGGAGTCCTGGAACAAAGGTCTACCGCTGAGATTACTCGGCCATCCGTGCTCATAAAATGAGAAATGTAATGTAAACTTTATATAAGCAATCCTCGTAGTTTCACAAAATATAATAACAACAACAGAACATTCCGTTTCGCGTTGCAACGCTTTCTAATTTTCAGGTTTTTAAATCGTCAAAAGATGCATATAATGGATATTTAGAGCCTTGTAAATGTCCAGTATTACTGTTTCCTCACAAATATCATAACTTAAACGAAAATTGAGAATATGAGACAACTGTTTTTAATTTTGTCAATTTACCAAAACGTGAAAAGGACCATTTAAAAGTCCGTTTGATTTTCAGATACATTAAAATGAACTTTTCAAACCTACCGTTTGTGTGTACTTCACAGTGTAGGACAGCATCAATAATATATGTATTTCAGGGGGACAGACTGTTAATGTGTGATTAATTCACCTCAATGTTAGAGAACAGAATAGTTTATTTTTTACTTAAGCATGTGTAGCTCATCGTCGTTAACATACATATACATAAATGACAGCATGCGTTGAAGTACACACAAAAACACACATCATTTTAAATAACAGTTACTTTAAATAAACACGAATACACATATTTCGTGAACATATATCGTGAGAATGGTACATGGATGGGTTTAATACATAGTGATAACACAATGTTATGCATATAGTTTTACACGTATAGTAATAATTAGTAATTTAATTACATAACTCTGACCTTACTTTCTTTGTAACAAATGTATTACTATTTAACACTACCTATACATGACATTCTCTCGTATTTGAAGCATTTTAAACTAAATATGGCTAGCTTTCTGAAGACAGTTTTGTTTGAACTGTTAAGTAGTTTAATACACTTTACCATATTTGGCCGGATTCTATAATATATTGGAATTAATGCATTCCTAACAAAATTACAATAAGGACATTTAAGAACCAAGTGAAATTCATCCTCGATTTCATTTAGGTTACATTATATACATTAACGTTATCTCTGTCAATGTTCTGGTGTCTTTCCGTTTCTATGGATGGTTTGGGAGAGGACACATGTTATTTTGCAATAATGTTCCTATGTTTTTTATTTTCAGCAATATCAAGATACGATGATCTTTCAAATACTGGTTTTAGTTCCTTATATAGGATCATTGAGCTACACGACGTCACAGTGACATCCCAGTTGGTGAAATACTGGTCTTGTAATCTGTTTTTGAACAACGGGATTAAGTTATCATTGTTCATAGATTCGGGTAATAGCCGTACATCGGTGAAACGGGTTTGGTTAAGAATGTCTCGTATTTTCGATGACCAATTGTTAGCATTATTTTTACGTTCAATTTACAATCTCTGAAAAACTTCAATTTTAATCAGAATATATATGTAAATGTAATCACGCTTTATTTACTGATATTAGGATAGTTTATTTGTTTCAGACACGCACACAGACACAACAGCAACACATTACAAAATGTGCGTAATTCTTGCCATTTTGTGTTATAACGATTTTATCCGTAACATTATTTCAAATATACGGTCGCTTTTTGCATGTATCTAAACACAATGTACTTCATTGCTTTCTTTAAAAGTCATTTGCACAAATAATAAATGATAACCGATTTGACCAACATGAAGCTTAATGATATGTTTGTAAAGGAACGTTGGTGTTCTTATATTTTAGTGACCACAATCTGTGTTGTTTTGCTAGGATCTATTCGGAAGCTTGGGGCGTTTTTATTGCTCTCGGTATATTTATCACAAATCGACATTCGATCGGATATCGTTTTTTTTTTAATTTTGGCGTAATTGATTTGGGCAGACGTTTCCAAAATAGACAGATTACTTCAGGAATATGGAAATCTGGCTTTGCGCGAGACAAATAGACCAGTTTCACAATACAACCGCTGTTTCTATTTTTAGATATCACGTAACACGTCGAATTTCAGAACGAGGCCGAACGTGTATACATTTTTGGCAGAGAATATTAATGATTATAAATCAGTTGATTTTTACTAATTACTTTCGGGATTTTCATGAGCACTGACACTGGTTACAATTACGGCAAATATATGCATGCATGCATGTGCTGTTTAGTCAATAAATTGATGAGTGGTAATAAAATGCACAGGTGGTTAGCGTATGGCTATGCTATTAATTAGTGAAAACATCATTTTAAATGATAAATAATCGTATTATAATGAAAAATCAACTTTTCTGAAAAAATTCACTATAATATATATATATATATATATATATATATATAACAAGGAATCCAACTTGAAATCGCCCGATAACGGGGTGCATCGCTTTGAACGGCCATTTCTTCATCAATTGTGCAGCAATTTTCATGAATTTAGTCTTATTCAACGCAGAAATGAATTTCCTTTTTGGAAATGTATATCTTGTTATATTTCTACACACGCTGGGTCAAATTTTCAAAAATAAAACGATACACAATTCGCTTGACCTTCTTGATACCGATCAGACAGAATTCATGAATGAAATCTCCAGTTGTAAAGACACACCTTCGCAATGGACCAATTAAATCACTCGTGTGTTAAAAATGTCAGTTAGTTAAAATGAATGTAAACAAAGGTTTTAAATGGCGCTGGACAGTTAGTTTTGATGCATAATGCAACGGCAAGCACGGTAAGAATGTTTTTTCATACGTTTTATTGAATTATGGTATCGAGGTCCGTGAACATTGCAGGGCAATTGCCTTTTACTCCGTGAAGATTTCAGTCTTAGATACTGTCTGATCGACGTTAAGTGGGTCGTGCGAGTTGTGTATCGTGCTATTTCTTAAAAGTTGACCCAGTATTTGTAAAAATATTGCGAGACATGTACATTTCCAGAAAGGAATTTAATTTCTGCGTTGAATAAGATCGAGCTCGTGAAAATCGCTGCACACTTGATGAAGTAATGGCTGTTCAAAGCGATGCATCCTGTTTTCGGGTGATTTCGAGTTGAATACTTTGCTATTTGTATATTTAACAGTGATTTTTTTTTTCAGAATTTGTTTTCGTTATAATATGATTATTTATCATTCAAAATGATGTTTTCACTTAATAATATCATAGCCACACGCTAACCATATGTGATAAAATGAACATGCTTATACTTAAGTCATTTTTCAAAGCCATAGTATATATATACATTAATGAAGTTATTGGGGAAACCCGCTTTAACCGTCGTCATTGTTTTACCCGCGAAGAATTTTTCCTTTTAGTGTTTGGTGTAAAAAATAGTTATTTTCGGAATTGTTGTGATTTTCGGAATAACATGATGGACGAAGAAATGGAGGTAAGTATTTTGTTGTTCATGATGTAGTGTTATGAACGTTTTTGTTTGAATTATGTTGATATCTATTGCTTTTAAACATGAACCATCTGAAGTTAAAGTAAAACAAAATTTTGCGGTTTTGCTCAATAGCGTTCAGAAATCTAGTAAACTTTACTCCATCCAAATCGAAAGCCATGATAGTTATAAAATGCGTTATAAAACTGTATACTTTCTGTAAATTTGTAGTTTTTAAGCATGTATTTATGAAAGATAGTTAAATAAGTAATAGATCTAACATTGCTTAAACGAGCAACGAGTACGTTGTTATGAGAAAAATATGATTATGAGTGCATGAAGATTCTATTTATGATAGTTGAATAAATACTAACATATTATGATAGTTAAATAAATACTAACAACGAATATTGGTGTACGTTGTTATGAGACAACTATGATTATCATTAGGGTTTTGACATTTCAGAATGGTCGTTGTCATTTAATAATTATTACCTGTGAATGCGCTAAAGCACTTAGTGCTAAAAACGTGTTCGAACACATTCTGAACGTCAGAGAAATGGAGAAAAATGCTAAAGCCCTTTATCTGATGGGCATATTGCAGGACGACAGAAGTTCTGATGTCCCCAAAAGAGGAATGAAAAGGCAGCGTAATATATATTTAAGTTCAGTGGCAAAGTAGTGTGTCGAAGAACATTTCATGTGGGCTATGATATTGGAAGAAGTGCACTGAAAGGTATAATGACGCACATGTTAGAACATGGGATTGTGCCAAGAAACCACGGAAACTTGGGCAGACGTCCTAAGCACGCATTATGCTTCGACGACGTTCAACGTGTTGTGGCATATCTTCTGAATTGTGCTGAGCGAGAGGGAATTCATTTGCCAGCCGCACCACGAGGCCGGGATAATATTCCATCAACGTACCTGCCGGCGAGCACATCAAACTCGACCTGTTCCAGGATTATCAGCAGGATTGTGCGTCCGACATAAGGAGTGTCAAACTCACTGCTTTCAAGTCAATTTGGTCAAGCTGCGTGCCACATTAACGTATCGCCTCTCCACGGGATGATGTCTGTGCTGTCTGCGAAAATTTACGGAAACGCGTAGTGGATGCTATAGAAGAGGATGACACATTGGAGGCGGCAGACGCATACGGTGACCCTATCAGGCAGGCTAAAAGGGTCAGTCGATTGATAAATAACTTATACCTGTATTTAAATTGAGATATGCGGAGCTGATTATTACCAAGATTCCTTTACTATAACAAATTGAATATACGCTAGTAGTACTATATATGTGTCTATATACTACTAGGGTATACGTGTATAATTTTATTATAAATTTTTTTTAATCTTTTTAAAATTCAAGATACTTATGATCATCAGAACATATGCGGTCTGAATAATAAACATTAATAATTGTACAAAACAAAGATATACATAAGTCGTATACTACAAAAGGTTATTATATAACGTAAATTCTCAAATATATGTAATATATTTCATGAACGATCGAACGTGTAAAATGTGTTTTGACTCAATCATAAGAAAAAGCAATAGAAAATGCAAAGCACATGACACTATTTAAATGTTATGTCATTTTTCTTTTAACTTGAATTAATGTTATTTACAGTGATAGACAATATTGATGATTTCTTTTACAGGTGAAAACACCGAACGTGGAGCAATTGTCTATGCATGCACATTGATTTCTCTTCTTCCATACACTTACGAACACTCTTTAATAGACTACGTAATAACGGAGCTTTATTTCAGTGGTACACGCTAAATAGGTTTCGTGTTAAGAATATTTTTTTATTAATATTTCAAATGTATAGGTATTTAGCACTTAATTATATATCCGAAAATTCTTTCACAATAACAATCGTTCCTACGCTAATTTTGACAAGGCGTATCTTTGTTCATACGTTGTTTTAACTACCCGGACATTCATTCCCACGCTATTTTGACATCGCGGACAATCGTTCCAACATTATTTTGACAGACGGATATTCGCTCCTACATAATTTCCACGCCCCGATTTCTGCAATGTTTCGCAAATTACAGATCTCAGTGTAAGTCGATATATTCGAATATTGTTAACGCTATGATTCTCATGATTACGATAAATTCTTACAACAGTATAAAGTATAACACACAAATTAGAAAATATAAAAAAAAACTATCGTTATAACCACACTTTAAAATACCTGATAAAATGCCCTGAGTGTCATATTATTTCATACAATATGATAACAATACCGGGATAGCAATTATTCAGGAACGAATCTCCGGGCTGTCAAAATAACGAAGGAACGAATGTCCGGGCTGTTAAAATAATTTAGGAAGCATTATCCGCATTGCCAAAATAATGAAAGCATAAATGTTCAGGTTGTAAAAATACAAAGGAACGAATGACCGCCTGTGTGAAAAATAGGCTAGGACGAATGTACTGGCTAATATATATACAGTGTGTAGTTTGAGTATTTGGCGTTACATTAGTCTTTGAAATTACTACGAAATACTACTACCACGATAAGAAATTGGGATATCATAAATGATGTTCAATGATCAGGCATCTACAACGGGTGGTTTATGACTCCATGCTGGTATTTAGTATTTGTCGGCACAGTATCTGATCATAACGAGGTACTAAACCACAGATGTATCAATTAACAAGAAAAACGAGTACTTTAAAGTGATATTATGGGTTCTAACAGTTTATAGGTGTCTATCGCAACCGTTGTTTATTTTTGGCGTTTTCACTTCATATACACTTATATTTGTTAATGCAGCATCAACATACTAAAACAATATCCCGGAAAGAGAAAAATAATGCATTTGAATATCAACCGTACTTTCGTTTGACAACTGATCATGCATGTACGATGTGATACTAAATTAAGTTTTAGTGCAGATTCGTTTATACGACACAAAGACAAAAATTTTGTTTTACGGATCATTTCGGCTTACAGGACTCGCCAGTCACGTAAAATATCGAATATAAAATATATTTTTATAAACAACTGGTAGCAAGATGATTTGCAGATAATTGGTCAGTAACCACATTTTAACTAACTCTTTTGACCTCATAATTCTTTTCAGCTCAATTCAACAGTGAAAAATGCCCATAATATCACTTTAATCAAGAATTTTTTTTCAATGTATTAACACTTATAATGTAAAGAACATATTTATTACTTATTTTGACAATGTCATATTGTGTTTTCTAAATTGTTACATCGCCGAATGTTAAAATGAGTAAAAGGTTGAAATAAGATGCGGCGTTGCGCGGGACTATTGGAAATGGCTACACGTTCAGCCTCGTTCTGGAGTTATGCGAGTCACGTGACTTTGCGCTCTTATCAATGTTGTCCTATTTTGAAAAGGGTCTATTGTCGAAGCAAATCGAAGTTTGCACGTATTATATAACACACGATGATGATTTATTGTAAGGTGCTTTATAATTGTCAATCAAGTTTATAGTACATTTATTTAAATTGTCTGAACGGCGCTCATTTATTATAATAAAACAAGAGCTGTCACCATAAGATGACATATGTCCCCAGAAAACGCTTTTTCGAAACCTAAACGAAGATTTCGAAACCTAAACGCGAACCATAAGTTAAAGGTCATTTATTCAAAGTAAAAGGGGTCCAAATTTGTGTGCGTATGGAAAGGCCTTGTCCATAAACACATGCATAACAAATATGAAGGTTACATCTGAAGCGACATAGAAGTTATGAGCAGTTTGCAAAACCTAAACGCAAAGTGTGACGTACTTTCAGACAGACATACAGACGGACAGACAGACGGACGGAAATGCGATCAATATATGCCCACCTTCGGGGGCATACAAAACTAAAATGATAAACTTTGCGTAATTTTTGGCAGTAAAACTGATGGTTTTTGCAAAGTGTGTTTTACATGTTTGAACAAAAGTATATGTTGTAAATGTTTTAAATGATAAGTGTTTATAACTATGTTCTGTTATGTCATATCTAAGTTTAAATAATCACATATTAGTATCTGACCATTGAATAAAAAATGTAACAAAGTATGTAAACCTAGACGGACCTCATTTAACTCTTTCGTCATTGATTACGTCTTCCAACAAACGCGCGTGACAAATTTTTGTTTGACATATGTGATATTCAAAGCAATACTTTTAAAGAGTTTGTAATATGCCGTACCTTGCTGTTTTCAAGCGTAATAAAAAAATGATGTATAGCCCAAAAGATTTTAAATACCGAGAGAAAGAATAGAACGCCTTAAAGTTGTTTATTGTTTGCGTTTTCTTTCGATTTAGGTAATCGCACAGTGTCCCTTAATCATTTTAGCATAAAACCGACACTACACGTTTAAGTATGTTTCCTATAAAACTAAACGAAATGGCCGATACTGCTTTCTTTGAAAGGTCTGAAGATGAATTCTGACATGCATTTACACTACGTTCTAAATAATGCTTTCATGTTTTGCGTTCATGCACATGCAGCTCATTATCTTATCTATGAAATGACTGAAAAACACTTACGATGCCCAATTATACACGAGTCAGAGCCATTTGACATTAAATTTCTATGCTATATGAATGTAAATAAAAGGTAATATTACTAATATTACGTTATTATAATTCCGAAAATAACAACAACATGTATATGCACTGAAAATCAATATTAAAAATAAAATTATTCTTAATTTGGAATTGACTCTATTTCGCAAATATGTCATTATAAAATCTTAACCAATAAAGTGAATGTGTGCCTTTCCCGGTCGGGACAATTGTCTTCAAATCAAATCGTTGTATTACTCTGGAGCTCTTTTGTTTCTACGTTGAATTTATGCATTCAATCACAAACCTTCAAAAGATGCCAAACATGTGTGAACATGTCCCTCAAAAATGTGTTCACCTGCAGTATGCATTATAAATACACAGACGCATACACTTATTTTGCAACGTGTCTGTCAAAATGAAAGGTTGCATTCTTTGTGTCTATTTCTTACAGGCAAAATATAAAACAAAGCGATTTTTTGAAATTCCGTGTTCAAGGTAAGGCATTATGTTGAAAATCCCTTAATGAAATTTACATCATAGCACATCTAATTTGAACTCGTCTACGGGAAACAAAAACAATGTGTACATGATTTCGCATACTCATATATATTTTGTAAAGCCACAATGATCATTAATCGTATTTCATTCAAGAGAGTTATTTTAATATTTGCTACAATCTTCTGAAATGTTCCAAGCGTCGGTAATAAATCGATACAAAAGAAAATATAAATATAAGATGCTAGTAGTTTAATATTTTATCTGCTCTCATCTGATTTAATAGCATACATGCTACAAGGATTTTAGTTTCTGAAATACCTAAAACGAACGAAAAAGCCCTTCATATGGAAACGTATATGGTACACCCTGATACTGTGATGATGTCAATATTCTATGACGGCATGATATGAAAAAGGTGTCATGTCGTCAAATATAACTCATCGTGTCGACTATAACTACGATGGCAAGTCATTTTCAAAAGAGCATGACGCCTAAAATTATGTTGATTTGTCGACATAAGATAAGTTGTCAAGACTTAAACAACCCGCATGTTGACATAAGAGCCTAAATCTCTGACGATATTTTAACCTTAAGCGGTGTTGTAAATTTAACTATTTCTGTGTTGTTTACTGTATGACGGCATATATCATGATGACTTGCAAGAAACATAATGTTGACATGGCGATATAACTAATGGAGTCGATATAATTTATGTGGACAAAGGTCGTTGTTTAAAAATTATGGAAGCGTATATGGTGCCCAAATAATATGGTCATGCTGGATTATTTTATATCGGCTTACTGCGAAATAACATTTTTATGCCCCCCTTCGAAGAAGAGGGGGTATATTGCTTTGCTCATGTCGGTCTGTCGGTCTGCCGGTATGTCGGTCTGTCGGTCTGTCGGTCGGTCCGTCCACCAGGTGGTTGTCAGACGATAACTCAAAAACGCTTGGACCTAGGATCATGAAACTTCATAGGTACATTGATCATGACTCGCAGATGACCCCTATTGATTTTGAGGTCACTAGGTCAAAGGTCAAGGCCACGGTGACCCGAAATAGTTAAATGTTTTTTTAATGATAACTCAAGAATGCATACGCCTAGGATCATGAAACTTCATGGGTAGATTGATCATGACTCGCAGATGACCCCTATTGATTTTGAGGTCACTAGGTCAAAGGTCAAGGTCACGGTGATCTGAAATAGTAAAATGGTTTTCGGATGATAACTCAAGAACGCATATGCCTAGGATCATGAAACTTCACAGGTAGATTGATCATGACTCGCAGATGACCACTATTGATTTTGAGGTCACAAGGTCAAAGGTCAAGGTCACGGTGACCCGTAATAGTAAAATGATTTTCGGATGATAACTCAAGAACGCTTTTGCCTAGGATCATGACACTTCATATGTACATTGATCATGACTCACAGATGACCCCTATTGATTTTCAGGTCACTAGGTCAAAGGTCAAGGTCACAGTGACAAAAAACGTATCACACAATGGCTGCCACTACAACGGACAGCCCATAGGGGGGGCATGCATGTTTTACAAACAGCCCTTGTTAGTTCAGTTTTTATTGTGCTATATTGTTTTGTTTATTTTTGCTCATGTTTAGTTTAGTTTTTATCGCAAATGTTCTATTGAGCGTACTTAAGTACTTTCAATACGATTCATCCATACACTAGTGCTGTATGGCTTTTACATAGATAGTGACATTTTTGTTCAGTTCTTTCAGATAAACCAAATTGAGGGACACTTTTTTTAAGTTTAAAAATGATATGTCTGTCGTTAATCTTGATTTTGTTATCCCCCGCCATAGGCGGAGGGATATTGTTTTGGCGTTGTCCATCCGTCCGTCCTTCCGGCACTTTTGTGCCTGGAGCCATACCTTGAAAGTGCTTTGGCGGATTTTATTGAAACTTGGTATGAATATATGTATGTATAATAGGATGATGCACGCCAAACGGAATTGTACACCATCTGTTAATAATGGAGTTATGGCCCTTTATATCTTGAAAAAAATGCTTTTCAATATAAGCTTAGAGCTTTATCTCCATTAAAACATGAGTCATAGCCATGAAACTAACCATAGTTGATCTCAATCATCTGGGGGTGTTCACATTCAACACCCATAATCCTAGGGTCTAAGGTCAAGGTCACACATTGAGGTCAAAGGTCACAAATTTGATTCATTATTAGGTAATTCCTTTACTATGCATCAAAAGATTTTGTAATAACTGCATATTATTGTCTGCAAACCCATCAAATGAGTTATAAAAAATAATTGGGAAAAGGCACAACCCTTCACTTATATCTTTTCTTTTAGTTCTAAACCCATCCATAAACACAATTTATTCGGCAGGGATATTAATTCAAGGAATTTGCTTGTTATCTTAATGTTTGTATGTTTATGATATATTATTCTTCAAATGATGGAGGTCAAATGTTTTTGTGTTTTATGCCCCTAAGGAGAGCATATAGTGATCGGACTGTCCGTCATATTTTTTTTTCAAATGCTCATTACTTTTATGTCACTTCTTGTCCGATCTTCATGAAACTTTGTCAGGACATTTGCCCAAATCATATCTCAACTTAGTTCTAAACTGGTCATGTGGGGTCGAAAACTAGGTAAAAAATAAAGACCTTGTGAATACTTTAGAAGTCACATTGACTTTGCCAAAATGTTTGTGTAAAGGATATGTCACTTCTTGAGTTCGAAAATGGTTTTGGTCGGTTGAAAAAACATGGCCGCCAGGGTGCGGGACAGTTTTCCGCACATGGCTATAAAGTGTAGGTTCCAGCTGGTGTCAATGAATTTAAGAGCAAAACAAGAAAATAAGGACTTCCAAAGCCCAAGAAGAAAGTGGTTTATAAGGTGAAAACATCTTATTATTTACTTTTTTTTAAAAGATTTCATTAGAACTGGTTCATGTATCACTAAAATATATGTTATTTTAATTGTGCACATTGTTCCAAACTTCATAATAGAATGTTAATATAAGCAATTACATTACCCCACCACTTCTGACCATTTCATATGTCCTTAACTTTGTTTTCATTTGTCTTACTTTTTCTGAATAAATACTGAAGAACGGTTTGAAACTCATTAGCTGTTATGTTGTTTTATAACTCATCTTTTTAAATTTGATATTTAGAATAAAAGATTTATAATTTAAATTATCAGCTTCTATGCGAAGATTTGAAGCTCAACTTTTGTTAAATCTGAATAAAGTTTTTATTGAATCGGATTTTAATGCTCACCATTATAGTATCTGATTGATACTTCACTGTAGCTATTGAAGTGTTTTCTTGAACGCTCTTTTCGGTCTTTTAAATGTAAGATGTTTAGTTGTCTCTAGTTGAAAATGTGCATGTTTTTTTGTGAGGAACTAATTTGCATAAAGCCGAATTAAATACCAAAACTAACCTACTTACATCGATGAAGCGAAAAAAGAGCGTTTCAATTCTTATACATGTAAAAGCAATACCATTCTGCATGTGCATATGTTTTCAATGGTTTGGCTAAAAGACAATATAATTTGGGATTTATTCGTGCATGAATTTTGTAAGCGCCTCCTTTTACAATACGCAGTTTCGACTGTGTACATGTCGCAAATGGCATAATTAATCTAAGTAGTCCCACGCTTGATTTCCTCGTGCGCTTCGTGGAGGCAACTCGCTTCATTGAATATTAATGCCCAGTCAAATAATATACTATAGCAAATCAGAATAATGTACACTAGTAAACATAGGGCACTTGTAATTATGTCATCAACTGCAAGAAAAATAAAATGCCATTAAAGTCAAGCGTTACCTTTATATTCGCCGTACATTTTTGTCGTTTTACAATGATGACTGCACGTATAATTGGCGATTACATGCATAATTCGCTTTCAATAACACATGTATAATCCGGTTTAGTATATATATATATATTTATATATATATATATATATATATATATATATATATATATATGTAGGGTCAGACCATAGACCGATCTAGTCAAAGGGTACGTGTATCACAACTCATACAAAAACTATACCGGCTCGTAAACAAATATTTCAAATTTTTGAAAATATTTTGATAAATAATGTTCGATGTGGATATAATATGGAAATAAAAGCAAACTACAACCTTACTAGCTTTAAAGACTGTTCATGTTTTGGTATTATTGACACAGCTGAGTAGGTGATTTCGCTTTAGTGAAAATCTTGACGGACGACGAAGAAAGACCGATCACATTAACTAGCCCTAAAATTGATATACAAATAGCCCAATTTTGTGTCATATTTGAATAATTTTCCATTTCCAGAAAAACGAATTATTTGACCATTCAAACAAATAAAGATCGAATTGCAGTATGAACATTTATTTTAAACATGTACTATATACACTAGAGTTTCAGGAACAGCAAATCAAGTAAGAAAATATAAAATAAACATATCATATATTTGCGCACGTGTTAATATTAAATATAAGATTTACAACAGGCGTTTCGTTTAATATATTGAAGTTTTAAATGAAATGTTAATAAATCTTTTGAAAAAAACATTTTTTGAAAAGAACATTCCACAATTGACGAGGATTTCATAACTAAATGACCGCCATGTTTTCAAACAATTAGTGACGTTTCATTCATTCTTTTTCAATCTAACAATGAAATGATGAACATGATTAATATGTTTTGCCAAGTTTGCAATGTCTGTAAATGTGTACAACAATATGAGTGAATTTATTTTAGCAAAGAAAAAAAACAACGTTTAACTACTTCATGATCAATTCCAATAACAAGAATATCAATTTTGTGTTTCTTATCGACACATTGTAAATAAAACTCGAAACGAAACTTACTTGAACTAAACTATCTTAACGATTAAATTTGCAAAATATAACCAATTTTTAAGCATATATTTTTGCATATGTAATTAGTAAAACCATCCAATATTTCAGTCAAGGCCAAGAACAAAGAAGTTGCACTTTAAATCGATTCAGGAATTGGAAGTTGCTCCCGCTGCATTTCACACACATGTTCTAGGACGGGTATGAAGTCATCTTTACATCCAAACTGCGGTTTCTTTACAAAGTATCTCTCTTGAATACGATCAATGGTTTCCAATTCGCAAGGAAGCCGAAATGTAAAATCTCGGGATCCATACGCCTCAGGCTGGTAGTTCATTACTATCGGTATCCAATTTGGTGCTTCCACATGTCTTTGCTGCCGAATCCGATGAGAATTCCATAGGGTGAAAGAGTTCAGATCACGTTTTATTTATGGTATGAAACACACAGGATCATCAATCCGAAGCAAGCCGCTGTCTACCATATCCTTGAAATAGTTCGTCAAAAACACGATAAAACTGACTCTTAATACCCCAAAACGTTCAATTCTTTTATTGCCAGTGGATCTCCAAGTCATGTAACTGTTCATTCCAGACATGTTATCTCTGTCATTAAACCTAAACGCTATCTGCATAGCCCGTACCCAAACGTTTTCTGTCCCTGCATCGCCACGAACCAGACGTAGAAGGCGACCAATCCGTTTCACAAAGTTAACAAAGAAGTCCGCGATAATTCGAGGGTCATTATTCGAATAACATGCCTCCAGCCATAATACGCATCTGGAAAATCCATCCACCGCAACGTGTATAGCAATCCCAAAAGGCTTTAGCTTATCATACCCATCAATGTGTATAGTAAAATTAGGACTTTTATTGGTATAGACTCTGCGTCGCAGGCGATGTGCAGACCTGAGAGCAACACCCTCAGGATCAATTACCTTGCATACACAACTTGTTGTTTCTTGGGTTACTTTGACATTTGTGGTTGTGTGAACCAGTTTCCATATAGTTTTAAAACCACATACAGCCATCCCTATTTTATATACTGAGCGAATTGCTCGTATAACGTCTGGAAGAGGAGATGACGCGTTGCGTCCTTTGAGACCTTCTCAGTACCCGTTTCAGTTGACTCAATCTGGGAGCAGTGTTGTGTAGGAAAAGCAAAAATCCACATATATCCAGACGCGTATAGCCCTGTTCCAAACATCCTATTCTTGATTTGAAAGTGCAGCTAACGATGAGTCAACATATATCAGTGCCACTAAGACACAAATCTGCAATATAAACAAGTTGTGAGTCGTTAAACACACTTTTTGCGTGTATTAGTTTAAGAAAAATATCTAAATGAATCAATCGAGATTTAAGCTCTCTAAATGCTCATAAAACCCAACGAACACATTAATATTTATTTATTAATATTTATTGTTTGCAAACAGTGTATGTTATTTTTACATTTATACCAAGCATTCCTGCTGTAAAAATGGACTGCCTGACGTCTTGCGTGTTTCGAAAGAATATACGAGAAACTAAAAATCTGTTCGACGCCGGAAGTCATGAACCAATATTGCAATAATGTGATGATGTCAAAATTCTACAACGACATGATATGGAAAAGGTGTCATGGCGTAAAAAATAACTCATCGTCTCGACTAAAACTATGGTGGCAAGTCATTTTCACAAGAGCATGACGCCAAAAGTTATGTAGATTTGTCGACTTAGATCATGTCGACCAAATATATTATCGGGAAAAGCCGGAAACATTTACGTCGAGACTTCAACTTAATGTCGTTATGACGAGTAAAATTAAGATGGGAAAAGCTACAAAACTATGTCGACATACCATGTTATTTCACAGTAAGTCGATATAGATTATTCCGGCATGACCACATTATCGGGGTGTACCATATACGTTTCCGTACCTTCACGCTCCATCTTTTTAATTTAGAGTTAGACATTTGAAGAATTTCAATGATCTGTTTAATTCGTAATACAAGATAAGCAGTATAACGCATCATTATTATTACATTTGTGTTGACCTGCACAAACCTGTTCAAAACTATTTTACGAGAAAACTATCACACACAGACTGCATCAATACGACAACCTGATTGTTAATATATTTTGGAACGTCGACAATGCAACGCGTGTTTTCTTGAAATAATTCGCGTTACGACAAAGCTGTATGATATATTCTTGAAATACTTAGATGAAAAAGTGCATTGTGACAATTATACTTATTTTTTTTTTAATTTAATAAGTATTATTTTCAATATTATAAGTAATATAAGCATTATATTATTAAATGTATATACAACTCAAACATTCTCTCGTACTTAGTCTCTGTCACAGATTTCCCGAAACGAGTAAGTCATTCAGTTGACAAAACGATCTGTCTTGTTGAGCATTAGCCTGTCCATGTCTATGTTAAAAAAATAACAGAGAATGCGATTTGCAGGTAACACATTTTTATACAGAAACTATTAAAGATTGTGTTTATCTAAGTGTCGAATGAATGCGTCAGTCCGATGTTGTGAAGTAAAGTTGTAAACAAAACGAGGTTTGAGAACTATCAGTTGCGGGGATGTTTGTGTAGAAAAGTGCCACTATTTGTTATGCATGTTTAATGAAGAATCGTTTACGTGTGGTCCATTCTACTGTAAGGAACCAAATCGAGATAAAATTTATTATAGACTAAAATTTTCAAAACAGTTAATAAAACTTTTTGCTTTGTTTGTCACTTTTTATTACATATTGTCTAACAATTTGAGGAAAGCTTATGCAGATTCAATAAGTAAGTCTTAGCTTAAATATAACAGACGCAATGAAGACTGGATGATACAAACTAAACAGACAGGCCAACTTCGTTTTATTTTTTTTTAAGTAGCCATGACTATTGTATTTCCCATTTACAAATTTTTAAAACACAAGTGTTGTACGTCCATTTTTTATCACTTTGACGGCCTTTTATCTCTTTTCACTTACACTTTTAAAATTATATTATAATTAATTAAACAAGCTACATGGAGCGTTTGACAAGTATATTTCCGTCGGGACTACTATGATGATTTTAATTTATGAAACTAAATGTGACCAAATATACGTACTTTCAAATTGTATGAGTCTGAATATTCTAAACTATGTTTTTAAATTTATGGATTGGCTGTTCCTAATGTTTACGTTGTAATATTCATAAAAGAAACGCGTTTTATTCGTCTTGAAGACATGTTACACAACGGTCTATGAGTTTAACGTTCCCTTTTAATTTGGACATTTACATTTACCATGTCATTATCATAATCGAAGGCCTTTAATAAAGAAGGATCCTCCATAACAAAATCGTCCTATACATAGTATACAATTATTGTAGTTGATAAATGTGTTCCATCTTATTACTTAAACGCATTAACTTATATTCAATATTACTTTTAATTTAAATGCATGCCATATTACAATTTATATGTGAAATTTGTATTCCTTTTTAAAATATTGAAATGAGAATACTAATTGCTTTTTTGTTTAATTAATTTAACCACTATATACAGACACTAAAAATTGAAGATGCAATGCTATGTTGCTTTCTGTAACAAGAAAGGCGTGTCGATTTGTCGTAGTTATTTTGGATTCCGAAGATATCCTGTTAATCAATAATCCTCAGATAATTATACTTCTAATTTCCATAATTATACGGAGGCCCCATGCAATTTATTTTAGAATAATGGTAACGCTTCCTACACGCGAGATCTCAATATAGTAATTTATCGTCACATTGGATGATTTATTTACACATATGTTTTCTAGAATGGTTGACAAATTCAGCATCCGAAGATAAATGTAATATTAAGTAGTCGGTTAAGGAAAATATGTTTTGTATATGAACATCGTATACAATCAAGAACTCTATAGTTATTACCCATTGAATGTCATTCATTTAGGGAAAACAATGTGGTCGACATGTCTTGAATCAAAAGAGATACAATACGCCTGAGCACGAAATAGATATACAGCTTTATTGCCTTATGTTTTACAATTACACAATCAATCCTTTTATCACATACTAGTTACTGATTATTTTACTATTCATACAATGGTATTTAAATTATTTGTTTTAAACGCTGTATATGTGTTTAGTTGAACGTTATGGCACCATAAACTGTCAAAGGAATTAAAAACAATGATTATAAGACAGAAATAATAGCAAATGATTGAACCATACTGGTTGCCATGACTTCTTCAAACACGTTAAACGATAATTAATTACTTGTATTCTCAGTGGTATTGTTGAAATTTATATTCAAATACATGCAATACTGAGTCAATATTAATAAGGACTTCGTTTCTTCGATAATTATTCTGCTACACAGGATACATGGTAAATATATGGTAAAATTTAAATCGGTGGAACAAAGTAGAAGTGTTTGATCCATCATCAATCTTATTGAGAAAGGTCAGGTTTGAACATTAAAGGCGTGTTTCCTAGTTATTGTATAACACACATCGTAAAAAATGTATGAATTTGGTTTGCTTGAATTATATTGATATTTTGCAAATCGTTTTCTTCAAACAAATGTCCTTTGTATTATAGTACACAGTCATGCTTCGATAGGATTTCAAACAAACATCATAAGGTCTATTCTCCGCTGATGATTCATTGTTTTGAGTAATAAATAAGTAATCATACTAAGTAAAAATTTTACTCAGGGTTTGCGATTTAAACACTACTTGATTTGAAAGTTGGCGTAACAAGAAAAAATCCTTTAACAACATGTCGCAATAAGTAGATAGCATAACTTAGACACAAAGAAATGCTACAAATAATAACATTATTTTTGTTTTTATATCTAGACACATAGCAAAAGTATCATTTAACTTTATCAAATAAACACCGCATTATTAGCGTTGCACAGTAACATGTAACTATCATATTAAAAACATGTTCGCAATTATCAATTGGTTTTCACAAAATCACCACTTTTACAATACAGACAACTAAAGCTCTAGGATTAAATTCACAAATGCAAATACAAATTAAAACTCTCGGCTGTTCTTAACGTACATCGTAGGGACATGAAATAATGTGTGCTTTTATTTGCAATAAATTTCAGCTGTAAGGATTGAATACGGGAACACCCAATTAGCTTTGGCTAAGCAGAGCTTCTTAAGTTACAATTTATAAGTATTGTGCTGTTTTTATAATTAAGAGTCGTTTGTTTAATATAATTCCCAGATCACGATACTTGCTGTTACGGTGTTACTGTTAAGAATTACTCACGTGACTTATTATGTCTACAACATAAATAAAAAACAAGCATGCAAAGATAAACGAAAGATATTATAGTCAAATCGTTGTATATACAAATCGCGAATGTTGTCATTATAAGTTTTGTCAATAATGGACATTTTTACAGTTGATCATACTATGAACGTCTGTAATTAAAGTCACTCAATGTTAACATCTAAAAGCTTGGGAATTACGGACACAAGCATAGTTTCAAATATTAGCATAAAACAGCCATTATGTGGGTCCGCTTTGTCTTAAAACTACTCCAACGCGTCTGTCATTGTTATTTACAAGCTTTATATTATGCATGCATTGTGTACGTTTATTTTTTAAACCTATGCGACATTAAACAAAAATCATTCGATTTTATATTTGCGAATGGTATAGTGATGTACATCGAACATCTTTTCAGCATTTGTAGATAAAACTCGAGTTGGAAAAAAAACTAATCTAACTAACTAAAATATAAATTTTAATAGAATTATGGAATCGTCATAATTATATAGTTGGTTGTAAAATAAGTGTGTTAATTAACATTATATTGCCGAAACAGCTCAGACTAGCAATAACTGGCGCCTATACATTAGAGTATGAACATAATGTCATAAAACTTGTTTTTTATTAGAACAGAGTCTGACATGAAACACATGCTATTTTGCCGACATGATTTCAAATATTAACGTTAATCAGCGTGGGTTGTTTAGATAATTAACATTTGCGTACGGACACAATGAAATATAAATTAATTTGAACGAAACATTATTATCAGAGGGGACGTGCATCGATTTACAACGCATAAGCTTATGATGGCACTTGGATCCGTGTTTTAGATCAAGGCATTATTAAATAATTTTGCATCCATGGAATGTTGTGAAAGTTTCGCAAATGTGTCATGTACAAACTTAAGCTAAACACAAAGATGAAGATTCATAATTACAAAAGACACTGTATGTCTATGATCAATCTGATACGTATATTGAATTAACATCATTAAAATTACACACTATATTGACATAAACTATAATGTAATACACTAACCAGAAAGAGCATTTTTTGTCATATTTAGGGCTCAAGTCTGCAAAAACCAACTTAAGAATAAACAATCGTCAACTATCGCTGTTGATATTTTCAATACATTTTGCATCACAAATGGCATTAATACCTTAAATTCATAAATATTTCAGTGAAAGGTTGGTCAAAGGGAGGTTTCACGTAATTATAAAAATATGTTGTCGTTTTTCAAATTCCCGAAAGTGACAATAACTATATAAACGCTTAATTTTCCAACCTTGATATAAGCTGTACTTCGTTTATTAACTTAAGTGCGTTAAACTATTTAAATTGATATTGTCAACACAAAGATGTATTGTGAGGCTATATACAAATATTGTATATTTCTGTGAAATCCTTTATAAGTGTAGATATTATGACGTTGAAATTTCTAAACATGAATATTTTGTGAACACACATAGCAAACGTGTTTATTCATTTTGACATCTAATTGAAATTCTTTTTTTAATTTTAAGTATTTGTATTCTAATTCTTATATAAACTATGTTACAACGGTGCTTATATTCATGTTTACATGAACATCGAATTGTTCTTCGTTTTGGGGTACCTGAAAAAATGTAGATACTCAATCAATATGAGCTTAGACAATTTCTCTATAGAAACACATAATTCAACAATAAAAAAGTGATACCTTAGATATCATACCATAATTTATGCAAATATAATTATATGATCGCTGATTTTTGTAATTAATTTCATTGTTTATTATAAATTATTTTTTTTCCAAACAGTTAACGATATTTCAATGGCACATTATGTAAACTTAAAAAAATAAGGTTACAATACAATTCATTCAGCAAAACACATACCAAGAAATAAAACTTATCTTAAGACATAATAATTTAAAAAATGGGTTTATTAAAATTAAATTTTTATTGGACGCAAGACGAATTTTCAAACGAGTCATTATACAAGTTTAATTTGATTTTTTTTACAATATTCCATTCTCAAAATTCATATGCTTATGGGTCAAACAACTTTAATACTGTTTAAATAATCTTTACAAACAAAAGATTTCACAGAGCTTGTTTTATTATGTTGTAAGCAATAAACTAAAGCATACATATTGGACCACATACGAAACAACACAGCCACATGTGTAGCAACTATTTAAATGATCTATGACTCTAACTGGATCATATTACTTCTCGCTGTACAGTCATCTATTTCCACCGACATTCTAGTGTGGATTGTCATCGTTTCCTTATGAAGAAACTCAGGGGAAGCCTGGGTGTCATCTATTACCAAGCGTCGCCAGCGAAACACCTCGAGACACGCGCTTCTTATCTGTCTGTCCATCACACCATACACGACAGGGTTGAAACAATTGGCAACGGCGAAAAATACGGTGATGAATACATAGAAATCCGAGTCGTATGAAAGAGTCTTATCTATTGCTCGAACTATGCCATATGGTATGTATCCAACCATGATCAGGAGAAATACGATTCCGAACATTTTCGTAATCTGGATCTCACGTTTAAGCCATTCTTTATGTCGATGTGCGCGGAATGCCTGTGATGACTGATGAACCTTGATGAAAATGGCAATATAGCAGACAATCAAAATAAGGGATGGGATCATCATCAGAAAGATACTCACAAGTAGTGTGAACGGTCCATAGTTTTTCTTCACAATACATCTTATTAGTTTTGGTTCGTAATATGCCATATGTCCAAGCGACGGCTGGCATAAAAAGAGCAGTGGAACAACTCTGCAAAACACCAGTACGAATATAGTGTAGCCCTTTTTCGAAATCTTCTTATAGAAGTTGTTGAAGACGACGACGATGAGGCGATGAATTGCGATGAGCGCCGTATGCCACAATGAGGACCCCATTAGTAAAACAGTAAAATGGGTGGACATTTCGCATCCCAGCATGCCTGTTGGCCACCTTCCCGTAATGTAAGAACTAGTAACAAGCGTGTTGTTCAAACTCAGATTTATGATTTCGTTTATACACAGACTCACAACAAATGTGTGGATGATATTTGTGAGGTCTTTTCGTAGAGATATGACTATCATTATAAGTATATTACCGACTATGCCTAGAACTAAAGTCACGAGCATTATACCCGCTCCAATATACATGCTGGTCCTTGAGGGACCGGCGGACGTCACCAATGTTGAATTTGACATATTCAGTGACATGTTTCAAATTTTATTATTCATTATTTAAAAACACTCAATCTATTCATTTTAGTTATTTTCATTGTAGTTTTACACGCCGTTCTACGCAAGTAAAGTTTATATTTTGCACCTATCGAAATAGTGAAATAATATTGTAATTATTATTTATTATTTATTTATTATATAATTAAATCAAATTATTACTTTGATAGTCGTTTAATAGTCGTTTTGGCATCCGCAACAATCACAGTTTAGTTTGTAAAAACGTAACTAAATCACACCACCTATTCAATGGGTAGAATATCAGTAATGTCAATTATCTTTAAATATTAGCACGAATAGCCGTCGATGAAAGAGCTCGATTCATCAACCAAAGATGACACCTTCCTTAAATCCCGTCGGTGTTAAAATCCCTGCTCAATCAATTCTGTAACGCTAAGAGACACTTTCATCGTCCAGCTAACGAAATAATCTGGTAACAGCAGCGCTGGGCGTGCGCTTATAGACGGCAACGAATCTTCGATATTCCCTGCGCTGAGTGATCGATAAACAAATAATGGCTTGATGCTGTAGCTTTCAGGTATTGTAATATTAACATCCGTAAAAAGTTAAAAGCTATTTAGCTACAGAGATAGTTAAACGTAAAGCATTAATGAACATCGATGCAATAATTCAAATCAGAAAATCGGAAAATAGTAATGCACACAATACAAAAGAACGTTAAGCAGCTGAGAACGGTCCTATCTGGGAAAATATGTTTAGAGCCTACTAGTTTAAGTTAATTACATTAGTTTATGTTCTAAGTATGTGTTTTTTTACCATTGTATTTGATCCTACAATGCATAAGGAGGTGCGATATAATTGTATTTGTTTTCAAGGAATTTAACATTTTGAAAATATATATTCAATCAAAAAAATGTTCATACCAAAAACTTAACCTTTTGGGATACATTTCTAACACCTTAGTTTACAGTTTGATTCTTTCCCAAACTTAGCAGTAGATAAGACATTGAACAATATATTAACTGCTGTTCGATTTTATTAAAACATAGGCAGTATGCTACATAAATGTATTAATAATTGTGTGTTATACAACACTAATTCTCAGCAACAGGTTTTGTTTCGAGAATCGCTTTTGTCGGCATATCATTTGACCAAAAAGCATTCATTTTAGGCTTTAACATCAATGAAATATTTTTCTTACTTACAACGAAATGTCATGCATTGTTCCGGAATCAGTTTTGCAATCGAAGAAATTAAAAATCCATAGCGTTTATGACAGGTGGTCAGTTGTATCGACATACATGTGTTAGAACAACCTGATCCGTAGAACTTCATAATCTTAAAGCGGGTATATACGATTTTTTTATGTGTTTAATTGAAATGAATTGATAAAATATGTTACAATAACACAAAATAGGCAAGAAAAAATAAACATTAAAGCCGAATTTCATAAAATGCAGCAAAGACAAATTAGCGCCCCGAGCCGATAGTGACGTACATATTTTCCTACAATAACCGAAGCATTCGTCTTTGTATTATAAACCGTTAAACTACGAGGGGTGTTCCAGAAGTTCCTGGATTTTCGCTATAACTTATTAGTTTGCTGGTAAAAGTCAATGAAATTAACATATTATACAAACCAATTATCACGGACTTTATATATAAGCTAAAAATGCATGAATTCCATAAAGCGCGTTTGAAACGCGTTGCCATAGAGACCTCAGTAACGACATGCGGCGCACGCGTGTATTTTATTATAAGTATGAGCGTTACGCGAATTTAAATTTGGTTTAAATGATAAACAGAATTTACGCCGAATTTCACGTTACAGCGCCTAAGTCCTCCTTACAGCCCGGATTTGGTCCCTATGGACTTCCGCGTCTTCCCGGAAGTTAAATCACAGTTGCGCGGTATTCGCTTTGCAAGTAAACAGGAACTTACAGTTGCGGCAAAGCGAATCGTGTCGTCTTTTGACGCTGACTGGTATAGAGAAACTTTTGACAAGTGGATTTCCCGACACATAAAGTGCATTCGCGTTGGAGGTGATTATGTGGAAAAGATTTGAGAGTTGTTAACTTCATAACGTCATCAACGTTGAACAGAAACGTTACACGTGCGTCGGTGTGCGCATTGTGCACATGTTTAAATCTCTGATATATATTTATTGTTTTATGTATTTCCATGATATTTTGAGAGTAGATTTGGAAAGGACGAAATATTCTTAACATGCTATTTGTTTGTCCATTTATGTTACCAAATGAAAGTTACAGCGAAAATCCACGAACTTCTGGAACACCCCTCGTAAGTTTAGATGCACATCGTACATGTATGGTATACATGCTGGCGAATTCGGCTGTACAGCCGTTTTCAATTTCAGAATTAAATATCTGGCTTATTTCGCATTTTTCGACACATGTTCTTCTTAACTTTTATTTTAATTTATATTAAAATATATATATAATAAGTTTTTTACACAGTTTATATAAATTCATAAATATTTGACAAAATCGTATATACCTGCTTTAAAAGCCATTATGTAGTACTTTCTTTAAGTTTTTAAAATGTCTTAAAGACATGTCAATATGTAAACCTATTAGCTTTCCATGGGTAATTAACAAGGCGTAACCGTTTAATTAGGACTCCCTATCGGTTCGTCTTAGTAAATATTTTACATGTAACGTGTTAAAACGTTTATTATTTTATTAACGAGCTTATTAATAAAAAAATATATTGGTACAAAAAAAGTCTTCAAACGAGTGTTACGTTTACAATGCCCCAGTCTTTGTTGTCGGTGACAATCTTTGACCGACATGTCAAGTTATCATAAATATAACGCGGAGGCGTAGGAATCCATTCCAAGCGAACATCTCACCAACTGTCAATCAAACTCATATCTAAATACCGAGCGCCATATCAGCGATTGATAAATCGGGTAGGCGGTTATTATCGGTTTACTCGCGAATGGTTAGGCTTCCATCATTATTCAGCGAACTCCGTTTATTTTTGTTATTGAAACGTAAATTATCGGGTTTATGTAACACTTACAACAAGAGTCCATTATGAAAAATGCAGGCTTTTAATGTATATATACCATTCCCAAAGTCAAACTTTAATCTCGATAAGTGCGAGTGGCAGCTTCAATGTAAAGAATTATCGAAATCTCCCCTTTATAAATTATTTAAATGACTTAATTGTGTGTGACATTTTTTTACAAAGAAAGGGTAAATTAAACAATTTATCACGTTCATTTGAAAATAAGATGGCTTGTGTGCATGAAATGCGTAACTTACCGATACCCCCGTTATGAATTGATATGTGCTTACCAAAACACGAGTATTATTTATTACCCATCGGTAAATGCCACTGTGGAAGTTTTTTTATACACTTATTCACGCAGAAGCGTGCGGGCTTTATTTACCTAATACTTGTTTAACTTGGGATTTCCTGATAGATTGCTAATGTTGCTTAAAACAAATATTGTATGCATTCGCATAATTAAGTCAAGTCAAGGCAATTATATTTTGTAAACAAAGGCCTCTGGCCCAAAATACATAGTGATACATTATAATTGGCTATACAATCCTAACAGAGTTGCGTCTGGAACATTTTTATAAATATATGTATATGGATTGTGTAATTGTATAAAGCACGTGGTTAAGTTATTCATATTTTTAGATGTTAACATTGTTGTGGTAAGACAATTTCTAAATTCAAGCACACACATATAAAAAACAACAACAAAATCAACAACAACAACAACACAAACAGAGTATATACGGTGTTAATATATTAAAAGTATTTTATTAGTTATTGATATTTTTCAGTAGGTGATATACATACATACATAACTTTTTTAAAACAGCTTCATCATTAGAGCTCATTAAGGTATAAAAATCTAGCAGTGAATCGCATGAAGAATACCAGCTATAAAGATGATTTAATCGTATTTCGTTGTATTTGTTACACTTGAAGAAAGCATGGTATTCGCAATCCAGATACTGAACTTCGTTTATAGAACAAGTAGTACATATTCTGTTCTCTTTTTGTATATTAGTGTGTCTCCCTAGTTCGATTTGTAATCTGTGGTTTGAGGCTCGGAATTTCGAAAGAGCAATCTTATATTTTGGTGTTAAGTCAATTGATAAGTATTTTTCTGTGTTAAGTAGGCTTTTGTTATGTTTATAATGGTGACAACGACTCGAGTTTGAAACGTCGTCATGCCATTTTTGCGTGCAGCAATCAATAACGCGTTGTTTAAATGATGATATAAATATGTTTTTATTACTAACATCTTTACTTTTCCAAGCATAACCAAATCCGTACGTAAACAATAAATTTCTTATTTTCGATGCCCAGCAGATGCGCCCAGCGTCATCTAGTGATTTTAACAATAAATAACAATTTATCGGAAAACGATGCGTTGGCATTTGTAGAAGGTTACACCAATAACTAATGCAGTTAGTAAAATATTTTACACACAATGGATGTTTACCACATTCTCCCAATACAATACAATTATTTGTGTTTTTATTTAGCTTCAGGAATTTTTTACAAAAAGTGGTGTGAACTGTTTCGATTGCTTGTACGTATTCACATCCCCGTACTTGAGATCCATAACAAAGAATAGGTTTGATCATGGAATCAAAGATTTTGAACATTTCGAAAGGTTGGAAGTAGCCAAATGGCTTTTGAAAGTTATTTATTGAAAATGTAGCCTTTTGTGCTTGGGCAGCTAGCTTATCAAGTGCCAGTTTCCATGATAATGAAGGGGTAAAAAATAGACCCATATTCTTGTATACTGGCGTTGTGTTTACTTCTTTACCTTTTAATACTCCACCATAACGAAATACAGTTATCTCAGTTTTATTGAGATTAACTTCAATCCCTGAGTTTGGACAGAAAATCTCTATTAAATTGATTTTCTCTTGTAATTTTTGTTTTGTTTCCGCGCAATTTGCGATATCATCAGCGAACATAAAACAAATAATGTCGGGAATTTGATTTGTAACAAAAATACCCGATCCACAGTTTTCACGCAGAAAGGCAGATAACTCGTCAATAAAGAGGGTAAATATTGTCGAACTTGTTTTGTCTCCTTGTCTGGTGCCGATGTTACAAGAGAACCAATTGGTAACAGCCTGCTCAACTGATTGTGTGTTATTATCGTTTGAGCATATAGATTTCCTTTGCAATTTTACACATGATTTTAAGTTTGTATACATAGCTTTTAGAACATTCATATATTTCCGATGTAAGCCTTTCCTTTCAAGACATTTAAACAATTGAAAATGGTTGATAGAGTCAAAAACTTTCTTAAAATCAACGTATAGACAATAGAATCTGCCTTTCTTTTTAGATAGGTACTTTGTTATCATAGCTTGGAGGCAAAAAATGTTATCAACCGTGGAGAACCCATGTCGGAAGCCAGCTTGCGATTCGTCGATTTTATTATTGTTCTCGGCCCAAGAGTATAAACGTGTATTAATTATATCAGAAAATACTTTGTACATAGTATAAGTAACGGAAATGCCCCTGTAATTTCCACGGTTATTAGTTGTTCCCGATTTAAAGATAGGGCATATAATGCTGGTTACCCACGATTCTGGAAAATTACTTGAATCGAGGATTTTGTTAAACAGTACACAAAGATACGGTGTTATTTCGCTCGAAGTATACTTATAAAATTCCGCGGGAATACCATCAACACCACAAATGTTGTTGTTTATCAATTTGGACAATGATCGTTCAACTTCCTCTTCGGTAAAAGGTTTATTAAGTTCATTAGCTGATACATCAATAAATTCTGTATTTTCATAATTGTCGATTTCCACAGCATCTGTGTCATATTGTAGTTTGCCAAAATATGTATACCATTCGTCAGCCGTAATAGTTGAGTGTATACACGGTTTAATGTTAGTACGTTTGATTTTCCTCCAGAACATAGACGCATTGTTTCTTATATCGTACAGTTGTTTTCTTTCACGACGTTGAAAGTCTAGAAGCTTATTCTTAAAGAAAGCTTTAAATTCGTTCCTCAGATCTTTAAAGTTACGCAAATGAATTGCTGAATTTGTTACTCTAAATTGACGTAACGCCGCGTATTTAGTTCGCGTTTTATCATCGCACTCAGAGTCCCACCACTCGGGCTGCGTTGGGTTAGAGCAGAATGATCGTACATGTACTTGCATGTGCTTTCCAGCTGTTGCATATAATGCTGTAATTTGTTTTATTGCTTCGTTAATATCAATGTTAATATAATTTGAAATTATTGTACTGTTTGACTGGAGGTTATTCTTAAATGTGGATATAAAGTCCTGCATTTTAGTATCACGCCATATCAATCGGGGTAACGGGTTCGTGGTACTTGACGTATGATGCGTTTGAGGCGTTGTTGCGGGTACGACGGATTTCAATACAAAGGTACATGATATCGGGAAATGATCGGAATCATCTCTATCTAATACTGTAAAATCTTTCAAATGTGTATTTAAAATTTGTCGTCGACTACGCTTGATCCGTCATTTCAGAAACAAGTGAATTCGCCATTTTTATCGGATTCGAATCGGCCATTAAGAATATGGATATCAAAAATGCAACAAAGATTTACTAGAGAGCGGACAAAGCTCTTTCCAATAGTATCTTTATTTTGCCAAGGTATTTCGTATGTGCTACCGTTATAATCGATTTCACCGTAGATGTATTTTAAATTATCACAATGTCAAACGTTTGTAAATATGATCTTAATCCGCTATTGTCTTGATGTTTGTTTAGACCGGCAATGTTCCACGTGAATATGCTGCGGTGTTCACAAGCGTTTATATGTTGGCCTTGACCCACTTCCTATGCAATGAGTGATTGGCTCGTTGTGTCATTATCCTCCGAGGTGTCCGAACGATGATCGGAGAAACTTTGGTAATCCTCGGTGACCAATTGAGAAGGGTTGTCATCGGTGACGGGTGGTCCATGTGGTATTTCGCTTCGGCATTCAGCGAATCGTCTTTCGTCCGTGATGCTATTGTTATCGTTGTACCCACGTGCTTGATGTGCACGTGGTTGAAAACTCCTGCGTGAAGCGATGCGTTCAACACATTGTGTAGTGTCATTAAATTGGTAAATATCATTGTTTATGTACAGTTTGTCGAATCTGATGGATGCGTAATTGCCATTTTTTCGCTCAGTGATCATACGTTCGCCCAACTTATGCCTGTGACGCTTGACTCGATCAGAAAAATCTTGTTGCACAGAAAAAGATGAGTTTGAGTTCAGGATAGTTTTTGCTTTATTGAAGATAGATTGACAGTCCTTGATTCTGGTAAAGCGAGCTATAATCGTGCATTCTGTTTTATTGCGAGATTTCACTCTGTGTGCTCTATCGATGTCTATATTTTCTGCATGCTCGAGTCCTGGCGTGTTTTGCATAAACTCCCTCAGTTTCTGTTCTGTAGTGTCCCATTGATCATTGATAGGTGCTGGTTTATCATGAAATTTAAGATTATTGCGTCGTGATTGGTTTTCTGTAATATCCAGTTTTTGTTGCATGTCGGTCACTTGTTGTTGTAAATCAATGTTATCCTGTTTAAGGCGTTCGTTGTCAGATTTAAGGTCACTAATCGTCGACATGATTTTATCCATTTTTGAATCAATGTTTGTAAAATCAGTTGAGACTTTATGATGTTGTTTATTCATATCGTTCCTTATTGCCGAAAGCATTTCTAGGATTTCGATATTATTGACTGACCTGTTTTCGTCTCTTGCGGTCGTGTTGGGTTCTTGTATCCGTTCTTGGGAAATAGGGTGAGAGGTTATCGGAGTCGCATATATTGATATTCGCCTTTTTTAGGGTAAAACGTTGTTCGGTTGTTGTTCGGGGACCGAGAGTCAATTACCGGAGTAGACCCGGACGGTGCCTGCGCTCGAGTCACGGGACGGTTAGGTATTGACCTGTCTATTGGCCCTAGAGCGTCATCTTGGCCGGAATGCTGCGTTTTGCGTCTAGTTCCGACTTCCTTTGGGGGACCCGGGTTGGATTCTACGTCGCCACATGTGAGAATAATGGCGGCAATGCACGTGGCAAGGCGAAAACTGGTTAAAAACCTACATTTAACACCTTGAGGAATCATAAGCGTTTTAATCCGATAAACTGACTTCTTCGGTTGACTAAAACAGCCAATACGCGCTCTCTCAAAGAACAATAATTATTCCCATATTCACAAATTTGTAAAGAAATGCACGAGTTACAAAACACGTCCGTGCTGATCAGGGGACACAACTCAAGTGTTCATAATAAACACATGATACCAACAATTTTACCAGAATTTAAGGGATGCAAAACTGATTATTAAAGTCATCCAGATCTCGAATTAATTTTAGGGAGGTTGGGTGGGTGGGTGTGTGGTAGGGAGGAAGGGTGGGTGGTAGGGAGGGAGGGAGGCAGGGAGGGTGGGAAGGAGGGAGGCAGGGAGGCAGAGAGAGAGGGGAAGGGAGAGAGGGAGGGAAGAATGGAGAGTGTAATGGAGAGAGAGAGAGAGGAAGGGAGGGATGGTGGAAGGAAGGCAGAGAGAGATGGGGAAGAGAGAGGGAAGAAAGGAAGAATGGAGGGAGAGGGAGGGAGAGTGGGCGAGAAAGAGAGAGAGAGAGAGAGAAAGGGAGGGACGTAGGGAGGGATATATATATTATATATTATCATATTATTTACTGAGAGAGAGGGAGGGAGGGAGGGAGGGAGGGAGGGAGGGAGGGAGGGAGGGAGGGAGGGAGGGAGGGGAGGGAGGGAGGGAGGGAGGGAGGGAGGGAGGGAGGGAGGGAGGGAGGGAGGGAGGGAGGGAGGGAGGGAGGGGGGAGGGAGAGATAGAGGGAATAATGGAGGGAGAGAGAGAGGGAGGGAGGGAGAAAGGGAGGGAGGGAGGGGAGGGAGGGAGAAAGGGTGAGAGAGAGGGAGGGAGGGACGGAGGGAGGGAGGGACGTAGGGAGAGAGGGAGGGAGGCAGGGAGGGAGGGACGGAGGGATGGAGGGGAGAGAGGGAGGGAGGGATAGAGAAGAGAGAGAGCGAGGGCTAGAGGAGATTGGGGGAGAGGGGGGGAGAGGGGGGGAGAGAGGGGGGGAGAGATTGCAGAAATTTGAGAGATTGCAGAAATATGCTGTTAAAATAGTACTAATTACATACTTTATATATATGCCCTAGCGCTGTCGACTTTTCGTCTTCATCAGGGGCTTGTTAACACATGTATGGTTGTACGTGCAACATTGGATATAACAGCGAGAAGTTCTTAAAATAAATAATTCAGAATTAAATGATCGCAACTCACCGATCAAAACGTGCACTCGCCTAGAGCCGTGTCCCTATTGTGTTAGGCTAATTACATGTACATAGCGGTTTTAAATAGACTGGCTCCAGATTCATTCTAACCATGAATTTACACAAAATATTTGACAACTGTTTAAATGTACTTTTACAAAATATGTTTAATATGTTGTTAAGATTCCATTTTTGTTTCATTTTTATTTATTCAATATGGAGCAAGGGTGTTCAGTCGCCTTATCAAATATGTCGCCCGCAAATTGAGCTACTCGTCGGATCACAATATATTTGCTTCTATACAATACAAAATGATATTGTCAAACGAGTGCAATTGTATCAAAGTGAGTCCTTAGACATTTTACAAATGATATGTTCAGTTAAAAAATATTTATATAGAATTGTTCGTGTTTTGCACCATACGCAAACTTGTTCCGTTAACTGGCTGATATGGAGGTCTGGGTGAGAGAAAAAACATTAATCAAGTACGCGTCAAAACTCGTTAACCGAAATATACACGTATCTATGAATCTTGTGCATATGAATAATATATGCTATTTGTTTAAAGTCGTTTTATACATCAAACATATTAAATTGGACTTTATTTCTAGAAATATATAAGTTAAACAACACTTGACTATGTTTGTTTGCCCGTGTTGTCGATTGTAAGACACGCCAATGATTCCGCTTAAAAGTAAATGTCGGAGGCGTAGAACTAGCTGTCCAGAATAAAGTTGCATAATCAATTGTCAGAAAATAGAGGGGTCCAGGATGTTTCCCAGACATTCTCAAGGACAGAGTGGGATGTGATATTGAACAAGTCTTTAAGAGGTCGTCATTTGCTTCGTGGATCGTCTTACAAGCTTACACCAATACTCGTTATGTAATTTGTATGGTGTATTGTGAGTTAGGTTTGTTGTTGATATATTTTGTTATGACTGTATTTACATTGTTGATACGAGAAGGTACTTGATGTATTGAACTGCCTTTATTAAGCTTTTTTTTGCGCGGTTGCTCTTTACTGAAAAAATACTTCTTTGTTTTAAAAGATCATGATACCTATAGAAAACTCTTACGAATGAGCGGGCTCTCCACTTTTTCCCATAAAAACTGGTTAAATATTAAATAAAACATCATTTAAAATGTTAACTGGGTCGCGATATATTCTCCCAACACAGATCTTAAAAAGTCACGTGGTATAGGCACCGTGGTTAAGAGAGCGATTGTTGAAATTGTATTTACGTGATTTGTCAAGCAAAAAGTAATGACGTTCCCATATTCTTTAGATGCTTTTTTCGTGTACGTTCATTTTGAGAACTAGGTGCGCGTTTACTTGTGAGAAATGTTGGTATCTTGCCTAATCCATCGCCGCTTGTTTAAGCCTCTTATTAAGATCGATTGTTTTTGTTTACTTTTAACGAAATGCCTTAAATAATAATTCATGTATTATTTGCTAGCATTTTAAAATTGCAGAGTAGTACCTTTATCTCTAAAGTAGATCGGACTTACAGTGTTCTATCGGTCATTGACATAATGGGTTTGGAAAAAGGCGGAGGTATTGAGTAGTATCGGTCAGGGTTATCATTACACTTCACACTGGTGGGTGTGCGTCTCCGATATTCTTGTGCACTCGTTGAATTGCAACACGAACACGAATGCTCAACAATCTTTATTTTCCCTTAATTTTCTCTTTAATTGTCAAATCGAGCCATTAACGACAATTCAGTCTCAAGACTATTTACAAAGTGCGTCTAATGATCGAAAACATGTCTCGGGGTAATGAAGGTACACATATTTAATTTTATATAACTTCGTTAATCAAACGTTATATTCATCGGACGCCAAATTATTGTTGACATTTTAGTCATGTTAAAATGATTGTAGAGATCTGTAGTAATACCAACTATTCAGCTGAATATAATCATCATTCCATGACACTGACTTATAATGACAAGGAATAAATGATCGTGTGTTGGATCGGCTTTTTTGGTTAAACTTTTTAAGTAAATAATTTGTGGCATTACGTCGCAATACAGTCATACAGTTCTTTGCCATTTTCACATATCAGTAAGTAAAAAATGAATAATTATAACACAAAAACATAAACAAAGGCAATCTTAGTGTTTTCTGAACTTATCAAGTCAATATTTTAATTGAGAATCTATATTATATACTAGTTACAAGTCATATGTTGTGACCAATCAGAAAATTAGAAACATTACTGATTTTTCTAACTTCTATAAAAAATGGTAGTTTTCTTATTAAAATAGGTGCATTGCTTTCTATGAACAAAGAACACAAACACATGCAACAAGCTCTGAAGATTTCAATAAAAATTATATTGGATTCTTGCGCCTTTATTCCTACACTGTTTAACATGATATTACGATGTAACCACCGTTATCATGACAAATCCAATTACGAATACTCTAGCACAAAAAGGTTATATATATGACTCCTTGTCAATTTCCCAATCATTTTTGTAAGTAAGAGATTTTGTAAACGCGAGCATCAGTTAAAAGAAGTTTTATGGCGGTTATAAAATAATAAATGAACACATTTCATATCATATCGGTAATTGCCTTGTGTCGTAAATTTGTGTTCAGTAAAAACGTCAATTGAAGTCTCTGCCTCAATTAACACACCTTCTTCTTAATGTTCCAGAGGTATACATGTTATGTTCAGGGCTATGTTAAAATATATTGCCATATTCGAAATTTATGTAACATCGGCTGAACTGACTTCGATTATATCTATAAGCTTTCTTCTGCATTTACGTTTGATCGGTTCCAAATTTAATCCTTGTTTTCAACTCAACTTTACGAGCAGACGCTTCTTCTTGTATGTGTGTGTGTACAATATTATTCTAAATTTATTTCAATTTCACCATTTTAGGTAGATTATAACATCAGTATAACATAAAGCTAGATTTTACAAATGTATGGCTAAAACGGATATTCAGGATCACAACCACATATTTTGGCAAATTGAAGATTACGTTCAAGTGTATTTGAGACTTTTCGTATGAAACACATTTTAATGATCAAATCATTCACCCATGACAATTGGATGCTTCAGCACTCGTGGAAGGTAGCATGCACTTTGCCAAAATGCGCGGTTTCGCTCCTCAATATTCATATGAGGAAACAAAATCATTTAATAAATTCTATGTTTTCCTGATGTAAGAACACACTTTAAATAATGTAAATGAAATGAATTAAGAATAATATTGCGTTTCAACATTTCCACGTGCAAAAAAAACTAAACTAAACTTACCCCACGTGTAAAAGCGTCCAATCGTGACGAATGCATGATTTTTTTAGTCAAAGTATCATATTTAAAATTTTAAATAAAAATCTTAACGCATTCTTGAGATATTCGAGTTTGAAATGTGTTGTGTTAGAAAGTCTGCAAGTGTATTGAGAGCAATGGTGTTTTACATATACATATATATATATATATATATATATATATATATATATATATATATATATATATATATATATATATTATTTAACCTCTTGGTTGTTGAAATTAATGAAACTTATTGAATGTTGCAAATATATTTTCTATCTTGCTGATTTGAAACTCAATATACACAAAACGGAAACAAACAAATAATGAGTCAAGGTCACGTTGGAAAATCTATGCAAATGCATTTCTCACAGCAAAAAAAAACGTTTCCGAACCAATTAAATTTAGACAGGCATTATAAATGTTAACCATTGGCACGCGACATGCAAAACAATTTAAACACGTATTTGTTTTTTGTTTTTTTTTTCAAAGAAAACTCATCGCATTTTAAACATTTAATATGATAATGTGTACTGTTAAGTACTCCTGAGTGATATTAACTTTCTAGATATAATGATAATTTAGGGACATAAAAGCCGTTTATACTCCGAACAACGAACACTGAATGATCGTGCAGACTGCAGACAGTGAGAGTGTAAATAGGGCGAAATAGTGATTGTGTGTTAGGCGTGTTATGACTTGTGAATGGTTATATGGACGTAAACTCTTCAACACTAATAACACTACGGCGATCGACTGAATGAATTGTAAGTGGTTATATAGACGTAAACTCTTCAACACTAACAACACTATGGCGATCGACTGAATGAATAGTAAGTGCAGACTGCAGACAGTGAGAGTGTAAATAGGGCGAAATAGTGATTGTGTGTTAGGCGTGTTATGAATTGTAAGTGGTTATATGGACGTAAACTCTTCAACACTAATAACACTATGGCGATCGACTGAATGAATTGTAAGTGGTTATATGGACGTAAACTCTTCAACACTAACAACACTTAGGCGATCGACTGAATGAATTGATTTGTAAGTGGTTATATGGACGTAAACTCTTCAACACTAACAACACTTTGGCGATCGACTGAATGAATTGATTTGTAAGTGGTTATATGGACGTAAACTCTTCAACACTAACAACACTATGGCGATCGATTGAATGAATTGCAACCAATTCGTAATAACACATAGATTTTCTGCTTTATCCGAACAATCATCAGCCTTCCATAAAGTTAACCATAAAAATGAGAAAATACTTATACGCAAAAAGACATTGGTAAACATAATTTGTTTCGTAATAACACACGCTTACGCATATAGTTAGTGTTATGTATTAATGATTTTTGCAGATGGAACGACTTCTGTTGTATAATCTTATATAACGATAACTATTAACTACTTTACGATATGCAGTACAACGGTTATTAAATATAACGTTGAATTTTGTATCATGTTTTATTTACCAGTATAATTATCCCACTTTTTAAGTAGCCAACTGCAACACACATATTACTAATACTCATTAGAAAGTTCCTTACTTCCGAATAAAAATGAAAATGTTACGCTAAAACGAAATAGCCTGGACTGTTTATAATAAAGCTCGAATGTACCCAACGATGAATGCCAGTAAAATTGATATTCTTTCTTATATTAAGTGAAATGAAATGAAATTTGTCATGGGAGTTCGCATTTGGTAGAGTTTTAAGATAGACTAAACACAGAAAAATTTTAGAAGAACATAAATTAGCGCAAACATAAATACACATCATGTATAATAAATTGTTTATTGTTTTTTATAACTAACTTATACACATTTTTTATTACTGTTAACATCAGAATCAACACAATTCATTTAAAAAAAGTTATCATGTAAGTACACTAAACTGGCGAGCAATATCAGGTCAAAAATACAAATATACGGTCAACAAACCATATATATAAGCTAGCGTTCGAGATAATGTCAACTGGCCTTCAACAAATGGTTTGCTGATCCGGAAATCAACTCTCTTTTTCCAGATATGCCAAGCATGCCATAAACAATGGGTCACGTGAATACATACGTAACTTTTCGACCTCACGTTAACTGACCTTCAACAAACGGTCACCTGACACAGAAGCTAACTAGCTTTACCATATAGCGCCAATAGACATACAACATTACTCAAAAGCCAACTCGTTTTCCAGTTAATGCGGTAGGTGATTGATTTCGTTTAGCGCTGTATCGCCTCGTTTAACATGAATATGTTCTACTAAATAATCATCACATCAATGGACAAACATTACAGTTTGTTATGCTGCTAATGGCAAATTAAATGCATAAACATTAATTTAGTTAGTTAGCCTGTGTTCTTGTTCGTAAATTGTAGGTGTACTTCATTCATGTACATGGTTGTGCTGCAAGCAACGTGATATTATGGCACCGATTTGAAAAGTATTCAATGATTTATTCTTATATCGTAAGAAATCGGCACAAAATGCCAGCCAAACTGTCTGTTATGCACTATAGACTTTTGCAAATGTATTTAAATAACATGATATATTTGTAAAACTAAACTTCGTATTGGTATGTTTGCATTCTGTCCAGCCCGTGTGATATACCACGAACAAAATCAACCGAAATTGAAACCCACACAATTTTTATTTATTATAAAGCTATTTTGCCACTTAACAAATTAAGCACACCTAAAACAATAGAGAGCATTTAAAGCCACACACAAGGTTCCGAACAGAAAAAGATAAAGCATCAATACTTTATTCAATATTGACATTAATTTAATGACACGACACATGCTGTTTAATTCAAAATATACATTTTAAGAAAATAAATGGAATATGGGTATTTTCAGTGTATTGTTTACATGCAAAGCCCTAGTTTCTCACAAAATGTAATGTATATCATCTTGTGTTCAGGAATAAAATATTGCTATTGTTGTCAATAACAAATCACAACACTCTGAAAACAAATAAAACTGTAAAACAAGTTATAAATATCATTACACATTTTGTACATAATATAAGTATTAAGTTTGCTGGAACATGACATAGTCGCGCAAATGGTAGCTTGTAAACTGTTGAATAATAAACAAACGCATTATAAAAATCGAATAGTTTACAATAGAAAGACCTTAAAAATGACCTGCCCATTCTTTTCCGACTATAAGTACAAGTTTTCATGAAAAGTATTGAACGGGTGATAATCACTTAATTAGTAAACAAAGACATTGTATATGAACAGTTTGTGTTTGATGTTGGTTTTGTCAATGTAAACGTTGTTCACAAAATTAAAAACGTTCTTCTCGAAGGGGATAAAACGGTTAAGCCTTACGATTACGAATTTTCAACGCATTTACAATTCTGATGTATGTTGTTAAGCTTTGCCATTTTTTTATATTTTATTGAGGCTTTAAATGACAATATTTTAGAAACTTGCAGTATTTTATTTACTGAGTGACCCTTTATTTTATATTTATTGACCCTTGAGCTAGATAATTTTAGGCTTATCAAACTAGTTTTAACCAAGTAATCAAGGTTTTTGTTTGATGATGACTTTTACAAACTTAGGTCAACATAGTATAAACTTTCGTAATTAAATTCGAACTGCCTTTGAAAGCCAGTCTTGCTAGAGAAATATAATTACCAGGTCATGTTTACTCGATTTTTAGCAGCACTTTCCGCTTCTTGAAATCTTTCATTAAGTCTGATTACTCCTGGGTGAGAAAAATACATTGTTTGCCAATGAGCGTCAAATGCACACTTCAAAAGATGAATCCATATATTAACATCGCTCATAGATGCATTGGCGATAAACCCACGCATTTGTTGTGCAAAAAACTAAGCACTATAATCTCACTGTTGAATCTCTGAAAAGTGCATAACACCTTATCGAAAGCGTTTTATTGAAATTGTCAAACTTCATATATAATACGAAAAGACACCATAGCCTGAATGTAAATTGTTCATTCTTTGGTGCAAACCCCATTTATATATTAGTTGTCTATAAACAACAATCGTATATGTTTTTAGTGAATTTATCAATTATGTCAAAAAGTTAAATGTATAAGTCGTATATAAAACTTCGTCCGATATATAACTATGAAATCCGCAATAATTGTTAGTGACATGCCTGTATTTTTACCAAATTCCTCTGAGCTATTTAAATGAGCCTTAAACATGCTTTATAAACGTTCTCCAGAAATCTAAGTCGACTTGTTGACTGCTTTCCAGAAAGGAATACTGATTCTACAAATAATTTATGAACTATGTATGCCGTAAATAACGCTTTTACAGACAACCCAGCGCATGCCATTGTCTGAAAGAAAATGAGCGGGAAAAATAATTTCGGAAAACCTTCCAAACGCAAGTTTATATGCACACTTGCACAATTTTCCAGCCAAACATATGGAGCGTATGATTATCAGATTTTCTTACGCCAAGAAAGGCACAATTATGTATTCATCCTTATTGTTAAATCATTATCATAATGTTTTAAAAGTCAACAAAACAGTTATGTTCGTGTGATTAAGGGTTTATTCATAAACACAATTACACCCCACGCATATCAAGCAAAATTTTAGTTGCTCGCGCTCGCGGACAACTAATGTAGAGGGAGTTTTGCTAGTCTGTTTTTCAACTACGCTAGGAACGATAACCACCGCATCTGCTTATTTAAACTTTACCACTGGTACACTGCAGACAGCCAGTGTGTGTATGTAATCATTTGTGTTAAACAGCTTTTGCGACGACATTGGAAAGTCTAGTGTTTAACAGCGTGTGCGACAATATTGGCCAGTTTATCATTGAAATATGTACATATTGGCTGCTTTTATGGAAACGGGGCTTAATGCATGTCAAATAAGATTAGCCTGTGCACCCGGATTAGCATGTGCATTGGGCAGACTAATCAAGGACGAAACGTTCTGGTTTTATGGTGTTTAAAGAGTCTCTGGTACTGGGATGTCAATAAATGCATATGCATTCAGTCCTGTTTTCCCAAGATGAAGATAAAATCATCTATTTAATAAATGATTAGAAAGAAAAAGTGATAATAACTTAAAAGTTACCTCGCTGACAAGGCAAATAAACAAAATCACTTCAAATCAAATAAACAACCAATGAGTTCTAAATGACCGGCTCCAATTAAGGTTTTACGGATATTTCTGTTAGTCACCTTGGCCCAATACATATTAGAAAAACAAGTGATTGCCAAGTTATATTGTCCCCTACCGGTGAAACTCCACCATTGTCAGTTATTTCTTTTATTTTATTTATATATTTGTTGCCACAGCAACCAGAATTCTTGACGTAGAAACAAAATGAAATGACGTGCATAATCTCCATATTGTCATCTATCCATGTTTCAAGTTTAATAAAAAAAAATATGAAGAACTTTTAAAATTATCGCAGGATCCAGAAAAGTGTGACAGACAGACAGTCTGACAGACTGTCAGACGGATCGCAAACCATAAGTCCCCACATGTTTCACCGGTAGGGGACAATCAAAGCAATTATAGTATCAGGTAGCGCATATATGAGAGTAAGATTTCAATATTAAGTATTCACAAGTATTTACGAATTGAAACTGCACATTTAACAGTAACTGCTGTTTATCTTATTTTTGTGATTTACTTAAAAAAAATTGTTCCATGACATGCATCAAAAGAACATGGCGAACAAATTTGATTTTTAAACTATAGTTAATGCAAAATACAAAGCAATGAAGTGTTAACTGAAGATTTGTTGTCCGAGAATGTTTCTCAAAGTGCCTTTAGTATGTGTGTTATAACCGTGTTTTTCAAAATGATGGTTACTATCATGTTTATGTCATACATCGAATGCAAATGATACAGAATACGTTTTCATGCAACTTTAGACTTATTTATCGAGCAATAAATATACAATTGTACCCATGAGTTCACTAATATTTTATAGGATTTTAGCGTTTCTTATATTAACCAGTAAGTTACAAAGAAGTTAATTATTGTTAAAACACACGGCTCGGCTCGTCACATCACACTTTTTTGAACATCGAAATAACATTAAAACGTTTTGAAATATGGAATAAGCCATCCTTAGGAAAGTATACGTTTATCACATTTCACAATACAATGAAAAACGAATATCATCTTGATTATTTCTCTAAGAAATATATGTAAACTATTTTCATTAGACGCTATCGAATACCATTAACACATTGGTTGTAGACTTTCAATGGTTTCCGAAGAATATATCATAAAGAATAAACATAAAACAAAGTAATGGAATGCCACTTAAAAAAACATTATGCGTCAAAATTGATTATTTCAAGCTCGAATTCGGGTCTAATACTGTTGCTCGTATATCGCGATCCACTTAAATATGTTTCTTTATTTGCCTTTAGGCGGAATAACTGTTTCCTGATACTCGTAATACCGCTCAATCCAGTGTTAAAATACAGTTTTTGAACCAATCTTTTTTCACTTTTTGGATCGGATTGTCTAAATTTGGACATAAATCATTTATCATTTAAGCGCTTTATATAAGCCACAAACTTTTCACATAAACCATATTCTACAGACAAATTAGAGTATCATTTCAACCAGACATGCTGCACACTGTTATAGGGCGATTTCCACACCTATTCCGCTCATCGTCTAAATGTTATACTTCTGACAAAAGCTCCGTATGTCAAAAACATGGCCGCAAACTTTTTGGCGAGTCCAGAAATCAATGAAAAAACGAGAAAAGAAGGAAAGTTGGTAATAAAATGATATTCCATCGAACGTAGTATACATTTTACATCTAATGTCCGTTTACCGCATCAAAATTGAGTAGCTATTAACTTCAAAATTATAGTTAAAACAGTTTGAGCATGTTGTGAAAGAAGTGACTTTCATGACGCGAAAAATCGTATTTTTGCAGATTTTAAACCATTTAAATTTTAAAATTTTTTTTTGTTAAACGGTATTTAATGGTAGAAGAATCAATTTGCAACACGTTATTGCATGCTTTATTGAATATAACTGTGATTTTTACATATACACGTGTTAGCAAGTATGCACCGTGCAACACTGCCATTATAGCAATATGAACACCGCTTAACAATGTCCGTAAAAGCACTGCATCTTTATGATTTGTTGGTACCGCTTTATTCTGAGATGATACCAGCGCATCTTCAGGCGACCGTCAACCGGCATGTACCAGTTCAACGTTTTTCATAGAGACACCAAATGATACGTGCCGCCCAGCCTTTCATGACAATCTTGAAAATGCTCCACAGAAACGTCAAACCAAAAACGCAAGGTCATCAAGAAATAAATAATTTCAAAATAGCAGTTTAGAAAACATGACTGAAAAAGTGACATGATAGCTATTACCAGGTTTTCTTCAAAAATTACACTCGGCAAATTTATGATATGACTTTTGTAACTTTATCCATTTGGTATATAAACAGAATTTCCGCTGACAAATGTTGCTCTGCTATTGTTTCTGGATGCTGTCAGGTGGTATAGTCTACCGATAACCTTAATGATGACTTACAAAGAAGACACTATACAATTCTTGAGAGTTGAATATAGATTTGTCAATTAATTTCGCGGTACCTAAGTCAGGGGATTATAAATGATTATTATCCCAAAGAATTGGACTTCCCCGAATTATTGTATTTTACCACAACAATAGATAAATTGAAACATGAGACTTAAACATGTGCCCTCCACATGAAAGGAAGACAATCGATCCCGGTGAACCTTTTTGATGCAAGCATGCCATCATTTTCAAGATCAATTCTGGGACATGTCACTTTGATAAATGAAAGATTGTCGTAAATAATTCTATCCTAGCACATCATTTTAAACCATTTGCAGAAGTTAGCAGTGCCACGACTTTCAGTGACACAGAATATAAATATGGTGTTTAAAATCAGTGTTGCGCGGTGAATCGATATTTATGTAAGTTATGTATGTTTTCACAAAAAATAGGCCTTTAACAGATAGTAAAGCAAACAGGTTCGTATGGCATGTTCTTTTTATATACATGTATACAATGATTTAAGTATGTAACATCAGGTCCGACACATCGACAATATCTGATTATTACATTTTTCTCACAAGTACGAATGGTGTCGAGCGCGACATGACTTTTTGTAAACACTATTTCAAAGTCATTTCACGACTGGTAAACTTTTAAATAGACAACATATTGGTTCAAAAATTCGATGGAGTGCTTCGCAAGTGGCAATCATTTTGAAGCGTCTTATAATAAAATATTTTATCACCAGGTTACCTGATATTGCTTCGTCCGCCATGTTTCTTTTCGTTAGAAGGATACAGAGCTTTTGTCACAATATAAAATTTCGACGGTGGGCGTAATAGTTGTGGTAATCGCCCTATTACCGTAATGCATATCAGGTTGGATGTGTATAAAATTGATCACAACAAATCGTTTCAATTGAAAGAGGCTGTTCCGTTTGCGAAGCGGTAGAATTCAACCATTTCTAAAATTTTCCACGATACATTTAAGCGGACCATAAGCGAACAAATCACATCATCAAGCTAAACCTATAGAGGACGTTAAAAGCACTCAAGCATACATAAAATTGTATTAAAGTATGTCGTCCTTAGACATTGTACAAATGATATATTCAGTCAAAAGTATGTATATATAATTGCTCGTATTTTGCACCATACGCAGATGCACCGTTAACTGGCTAATGAGGAGGTCTGGGTAAGGGCAACACATTATTCAAGCACGCGTCAAAACTCGTTAACCGAAATATACACGTATCTATGAATCTTTTGCATATGAATAATATATGCTATTTGTTTAAAGTCGTATTAAAGATTTAAATATATTGACTTGAACTTTTTTTTCCGTGTATATACTGTTATTTAATCCGTAAGATATTACAGACATACATACAAGCATAACATATACATAGTATTTTAAAGACAGGTATTTGATGGGCACATTAACTTAGCTATTCCGTAAGATATTACATACATACATGCATTTTATACATACAGAGTACATGTATTTGAGTACAACATACGTAAGGTTATAAACGTTAATTCATTTACATATTATAGTGTTAATATTTTAATAATTATAACAACAAAAACTTATTTGCACATTCATATTATAACGTTTTAGTTTATTGTTTGTATATCTTTTAACTGTAATATTTATACAATATACCATCAAACCTAATTTGCACATGCATATAATATAATTTAGCTTCAGCTATAAGTATGTATATCTTTGATATGTAATTAATATACACGTATGAAAGGTTACCTAAATGCTGAATTGCATTGTGTAAATACATTATTAATGCAGACTTTACAAACAAATTGGTGAAAATCAATGTCTTTATAAACGATATCATGTGTCACGATTAATGGTGTCATTATGGGAGATGTCTACAAATATTTGTTTAATGGACCAGTCTCGTAATTCATCATCTGTGTTAATTGTGGTTTTATATATTTCGAAATTGTGTTTCATACTATTTACAAGTCCACAAGGTGTAGGGATTCTGTTTTTCTTCTGACAATGAAAAATATACCGCTTAATTTCGAGACACACAATGTTCAAATCATTCATCTTCGTGATTCCAAGTATTAGATCCTGACATGTAATCTGGATAGTTAAGCTTGGTCTTGTTCTATTAATAGTCTCAACAACAAATTTAACAATATCTTGGGAATATGGACAATACCAGAACAAGTGCATAATATTTTCTACTTTATTTTCACAAAAAGTACATAGATTATTGGCAACAATTTTCATGTTTAACATAAGAGATTTTGTTCCTAAGATTCTGTGGATTATTCTGCACTGGAACCATCTTTTATATGTATCTTTAGTTAGGTTGAACACAAGTTCATGTACGTTTTTCCAGTCAATATTACAAAATTCTGAATTCCATTTTGTTTGACAAGCTGAAATGTCACTGTTTTGGATTAATATTTTATAAATATGTTTTTCTTCTTTTTGGCTGGTTACTATTTTCTTTATGTATGTTGGTAATATAGGCCCATGAGTTTTATTATCAGAAAATGGCATGTCTTCAAAATGTTCAATATATTTACGTATTATGTTAACTAATCCTTTGTTCAATAGGAAGTTTGTGTTTGATCCGGCATGTTCGTCCAAAGATTCTTTGGAAATAAAGCAATTTCTCTCTATCATAGTATCTCTCACAAAGCGTATGCCTCTTTCATATAGACTTTTAATATAAATATGGTTGTTGTTAATTTTTAAATTGTGATTATAAAATAGAGGCATATCCAGGATATCATTACAACTAATTATAGGCAGCTTTTCAATATACAATACATAGTTTTTATGAAAAAGAGATAGTTTTCCCTCTAATTTCCATAAGTTATGTTTCGAGGAATAATTGGTCATTGATAACAAACTGAATGTTACTGTTTTCAATGTTTTAAAAATTGTCTATGTTGTAAATTGGAATACAATATTGTTGTTTAACATTTTTTATCAAAGTATTTATGCAGTTTAAAAATTCAATATCCTTTAACAGTGAATTGTTGAATTTCCAAAGCCCTTTCCCATGTGCTATATCCTCAAAACTTATTTCTAGGTCAATGATGGAGTGATCTGATCAATAACTTGAATCAATTGTAGATTTTCTAATTTTTTATAACTATTAGAAGTAAGAAAAAATCAAGTCTAGCCTGCTGTAGTGGTGTTAATCTTCTCCATGTATATTGTTGGGCAGTGCCATTTAGATATCTAAAAGTATCAGTTATATTGTTATCTCTAATAATAGATTGTAGAGTTTTTCTTGCATTTTTATTATTATTTATGGATGTGTAATTTTGATTGTCCAAGTTAACGTCTAGAACACAATTAAAGTCTCTGCATATAACAAAATCATCAGTTGGAAGATCTGTAATCTTTTTGAAGAGATCAGTAAAAATGATGGGCGTATCTTTATTAGGCCCGTATTATTAACATAAGGTAAACTGGTGTGTCATATATGTCAAGTCCAATAAAAGGTAGTTACCAAGAGAGTCGTTTTCAATTTTATTTACTGTGATTGGTAAGTTTTTTTTAACAAAATGCTAATACCTCTTGAATTTGATTGCCCAAAACTAAAATAACATTCCCCGTCCCATTCTGAGTATATTTTATTTTTCATATCAGGAGTAAAATGACAATCTTGGAGTCAATAGATATGTGCTTGTTTTGCTTTAAAAAAATCAAAGACATCTCTACGTTTTTTACTGTTTTTGAGACCCCTACAGTTGAAAGATATGAGTTTAAGATTATCCATTTATATACAGGTATGATGACAAAAGTGCTTCAACATGTATATAACTAAAAAGGTTCCTAGGTAGACAGAATACACTACTCCTATCTTTTAACTTCTGCATGTTATGATTCAAGCAATTCAGCAAATTAAACATAAATATACAACGAATTGACTTGGACTTCATTTTTATAAATATATAAGTTAAACAACACTCTTACTATGTTTGCTTGTCCGTGTTGTCGATTGTAAGACACGCTAATAATTCCGCCTAAACGTAAATGAATCCACTTTATGTCGGAGGCGTAGAACTAGCTGTCCAGCATAAAGTTGCATAATCAATTGTCAGAAAACAGAGGTGTCCAGGATGTTTCCCAGACATTCTCAAGGACAGAGTAGGATGTGATATAAAACAAGTCTTTAAGAGGTCGTCATTTGCTTTGTGAATCGTCTTACAAGCTTACACCAATACTCGTTATGTAATTTGTATGGTGTATTGTGAGTCAGGTTTGGTGTTGATATATTTTGTTATGACTTTATTTACATTGTTGATACGAGAAGGCACTTGATGTATTGTACTGCCTTAATTAAGTTTTTGTGTATCCCCCCTCTAAATCCCGCGTACCATATATACGAATGTAATTTCACACCTTTGGTCGAAGTATATCGACCCTTATAAGCCGTTTCCAAAGTCTTGAAAATTATGAATTCAAACGCGAAACTCGTTGTTAATTGGTACCATTAACACGGTGCCTATACCACGTGACTTTTTCGGATCTGTGTTGGGATAATAAAGCTTGACCCAGTTAACATTATTAAGGATCTCTTTTTAAATATTTCACCATTTTTAATTGGATGAAGTGGAGAGCCCGCTCATCCGTAAGAGTTTTCTATAGGTATCATGATGTTTAAAAACAAATAGCTTTTTTTTCAGTGAAGTGCAACCGCGCGTTTATACGGTTAGAAAAATGTCGGATCAGTGTGGGGACTTCATATTTCAAACGCGCGATTGCACTTTTTTATATTTTTTTATTTCGGTTTTAAACTTATAATTTTATTTATTATAAGTTTGATTTCACTGGGGTCAAGGTCACAGAAGCTTATAATCGATTTTTTCAAGGTCACATTTTGGTTACAGTTTCTCATAAAGCATTCAATATTTGACCAATCTCTTATATATTTTTAAGAGTTTTCGTTTCATTCCAGTGAGTTTTCAGGGAGTTATTGCCCCTTGAATATAACAATTGTTTCTAAAGTTTAACACAAGATTGACAAACAAATAAACGGGGAGCATCCAGCAGTTTCACTGACATTCTTGTTTATAAACTGTTTTTAAATAAAGTTTCTTTGTTCTTCAATATTTGAAACTAAATAACTCAAGTAAACATTTTTTATTAATACATTACCACAAACATCAATATCAATAATGATATAAACTACTTTGCCTTGTGTTTGTCAGTGATGAATACGTCTGTTGTGAGCTCAGCCATTACGCAAACTAGGGTCCTGATTAATAATCTTTAAACTAAAATTCAAAGTAAACCGAAGTGTGCGGTAATCATAGCATGGTATTTCGTGAATGTATATGTTCATTTCAAAAAGGAGACATCCAAGTCAGAAACCAGTCAGTATCGGTTGTACCTCAAAGCGTGTTTAACACAGGAAACAGCAAATACTTGTTTAATTTAAAGAACAAAACAGTAATCAGAACATGCCGAGGCAAGAATGAAGAATATGGTATTCATAACATATGCAATCAAGCATATTGAACCACACAATATAGGATCATGTGTATATTTTTTTTATTATTCATTTAAAATAAAAGCATCCTACTATTCCTAGCGGCTGTATACTTGCCAAAATTGTGTTTCGTGGTTTATTTATTAAACAGACAATACACTGTGTGCAATTGATTCAAGGCAATACATTGACATACATTTGATGAAAGTATATTTTTATACAAAATATTACCATTACGTCAAATTTGGTTATTCTACAATGTTCCTTTGTTTTACATAAACCACATTCGGCAGTTCCGTTTAGTTTGAATCAACCAGCCTTCATTAATTTCTATTATTATAAAGCTTGCAATAAAACTATATCCGACTTACATATACAATCGTCAGAAGGTTTCTTGACAACACTACGAATATAATTAGTATGTTACGTTAGAGGGTTTAAACAAAACAGTATTTTTAGTCATTCTATGGTTCAAAGTTATGGTCAATAATACAATGTAATAAAGCTTGGTTAGATTTAGGAAAATCGATCATTAAACAAAACCCTTCAACTCCATTAAATGGTTTCGCTCTTCAACACATCATCCCTCTTTATGATAAACGCGTTTAGTGTTGTCAGTTTACGACAAAGAGACGTTTTTTAATGGCCATATTATTCATTTGTCTTAATTTGTATTTTCCCTGAAAATTGCGTTTACAGCTATTAAGGTACAAATCGTGTTTATTGAAACATACTCGCGGCTTCATAAAAACAGAAGAAGTCGTTAAGCACTTGTTTAAGAGAGTGTATCGAATTAATTGATAACGTTTATTCAAGATCATTGCACTTTAAGCGACAGTAATTGACATTGCAGATGTTTTCAAGAACGACGAACTGTTTCTGATTAGATCACGGTGGACTTTTTAAAAATTATATCTTAAAACGGACTTTGTCAACGTCGCTTAGATAACATAAAATGCATGTAACACACGCATTAATTGTGTACATTGAAGATTGAAGTGGGGCTGATACGTTGCAAACTGTGTTAGTTAACGATACAAAAAAGCAAGAAAACACTTAATATATTACACAAGTGTTAACTCATTGAAATAAATGTGAATCTTCGTTAAATGCATGAATAAACTATTTACCGTCTCAATATATCAACGCCGATAAGACAGAAAAACAAAGAACATATATACGATAAATTATTTAGTGACAAGCACTGTTTGGTAAAAATCAATTGTGTGTTTTTGCATTTTCATCGTAAAGCTCATTTATAGCAAATGAAATTAATTGTTAATATAAGTCAATAAGATGCATGTATACGATTCATGTCCAGAAACAAGCGCACGAAGAGATATATCATTACCATCCTAACGAAATAGTTTTAAGAGCAAGCGAAACGCAACTAAAAAAAATTCTCATTTTGCTGCCGTTTGTTTTTACTTAAAAGTGATAAATCATGGCATTCACTTCACTTTTTTAATCAACTGCCTTTGTTCGAGGGCACAATTCTGTAGCTAAATGTGTGACCAAACAAGCAAATAACGTCTTATAATGATGAAGTAATGCTGATAGCATTAAAACTTAGAGACTCGTTCGCGACCCAAAGTACAAATGTTCAATGATGTAAAATATCCCAATCTTTCGTAAGTTCAATGGAACATTCGTCTTACATGGATTGATGCTCGACTTTTACCTCGAATTTGAACTGACAAGGAAACATTCAATATTGCTGCTCTCAAGCAAATCAAAATGTCATTAATGAGCATAAATGAACGCTTTCTTCGTCATTATTTTTCTTGAGAGGATCGCTCCTACAATTTGGGAACCTTAATATGGCGTTATAATTATATAGTTTCTCGAAACTACACATTAAACGATACCATGACATTCGCAATTGGTTATTAATTGACTCAATATCATTCTTCATGTGAACTATGAACAGAGATACGATATTCTTGAAACTTATTTTATTAAACGTATATTTGCACGATGTAGGTTCAACATATGTTATAGATATTGCCTGTGCGTAATATGAAAACAAAAAAATGTATATATACACAACACGTTTATTCATGAAAAACCACTAGTGTACTGAAAATTCAATAATGAACGCATTAACACTTCATGAAACAAAGTCGACAAAATCAATTTAATAATTAAGCTTGGGTTATTGGTCGTGTGTGTATGACATACGTAATACGCTTGTAATTTCTATTAATAACCTTATGACCTGTTAAGATATCAGGTTTTATTAGCGGATGTAACAACTCTTCCAGTCACAAACATCCATGCAAGTGTAAATGCCTCCACTCCTCTTCTGGTATAACTTCAAGTAACACAAGCAATGCATATATCACAACATCAGGACGAAGTTTGCATAATTTGTACATAAGTGAGTCTAGATGTCAGTATTTGGTTTGTAAAATCGTTGTCACCATTACCAATCAAAACTTCATACATGCAACGTTATCTCAATTGATCAATATATATTTATAAGCACATACCGATCCAACAAACAATTGTCATCTATAAAAGAAATAATTTGAAAACAAATGATGTAACCGATGCAACGTCATTGTTGTCGTTTGAAAAAAAAGTGGCCTGCAAAAACAGTTGTGTTTTGTGTACTGTTTTCAAGTTTATTTAAGATTACTTTATATAACAACTTTTCAAAAACATTGTGATCACGATCTTGTTTAGATACTGCATTATTCAAATGTACGAGTACATGTTGACATGAAAAATTGACACAAGGCGTAGCATCGTGTAAATTTAATTAATCGAGACGGAGACGTCAGTTGTACGCTTTATATAACATTTAAGCAACTATATTGTGTAAAACATTTTTAGACTGTGGATGAACATATTATTGACCAACGCATTAGGCGTTTTCTCTTTTTCGTTCCTGAATCGAGGCGACCCCCTGATGGCAATTATGTTGCCTAAGGAAATGATGTTAATTTGAAGTTATACAAAAAATGACCGACAGAGGGCCGGAATCGTCTCGTCATAATAAATTCTAAATAATATTAATGACCTTATTTACTCCGCGAATTACTTTAATTTAGCTCATTACCGAATTAAGTCGAGGTTTTTAGCATCACATACATAATTTAACGGTATTTCCTGCAATGAACTGTTCATGAAATAATTCTTTTAACAAACGTACCATAAGAGCATTATAAAAGAAAGGATACTTATAAACAAGGCAAAATATTTACACCGTTTTATCTTACCATAAGTATATATGTTTGGCTCCAAAATATCATGTTTTCTGAAAATCAATATTGGTTAATCACATTTCTCTCCCATCATGTTAAAGTGACGGATTAAACATCCACGTTAAAATTATGCTATATAAGAGGCTGTGTGTAATTTGATTCCGTCAACAACCAAAAGGTTTTCACTCGGCTACACTTTAAAATATTATTATATAAGTTTTATCTTGACGATATATCATTAGGAAATTATGAATATATTTAAGCTATGTACATTGTCTGCAACACCCTTACGTTTGCATTGGCCGTTGAAAGACGTGGACACCGGTTTAAACATTCGCGTGTATATCACCTTTTGTTGGCTGTGTTCTTTTCTTAAAGTCATGACTTTATATGGACGATATCAAAGGTTTTACATTAGAAGCTTGTTGTATCACGATAACACCAACTGTATCATTATTTTATAAATAAAATGTGTTGCTATATTTTACGCAACTGCAAAAAACGTGCAGACCCAGCACAAGCCCCTCTTCCAAGCCTGCATAGCCCTGATCAAAGCGTTCAGGATTGTCAGCAGGTGTCGACTCATCACCGTCCTTGTGAATTGTTGCTGTCAACGGAGACCCCTAAGCGTGACCAAGTATTTCCATGACACCATGATAAGCACTGTGCAGTTTGATGGCTCGATGTCAGTTGCCTTCGATATTCACAGCGGTGTCAAGCCGGCAATAGTCCTCGCTCACACTCCTTTCGGCATCTGTTTTGCTCTCTTGCTTCAGCATGCCTTTGCAACATCAATTGGGTGCGTTTATGTGCACATCCGATAAGACGACAGTTTGTTCAATTTGGATTGACTGAAGGCAAAAAACAAAGTACGTCAGATGCTCATAAATGACAGGTTGTTTGCAGATGACACTGCTCTGGTCACCAACACCGGAACAGAGCTGCAGTGACTATTGAGCCGATTTACAAAGGCAGGCGACGAGTTCAGCCTGGCAATCAGCCTGCAGAAATCACGCATGATGACTGAGCATGACGAACTACCAACATCATCATCGGAAAGTATGAATTAGAAGTGGTTAGCCAGTTAACATACCTTGGATACGCCATCATTTAAGATCTCTGACTGGTAGTGGAGATAAAAAAAACGAATTGTGAAGGCTTCAAACAACCTGGTCATCATAGAAGATGTGGAACAATAGAATAGTGACTACGAAAAACAGGATAGCTGTGTCACAGTCGTGTGTCTTCTGCGGCCTCATGTATGCCAGCGAATCCTTGACGTTGTTCGGATCCCATGAGCAAATGCTTGCGTATGTTTTTACCGTGCGCACTTGTAATCACATGGTGCGACCGCGTTACGAATAACGATATTTTTGAGAGGACAGCCATCTCCAGCATGGCCGCTCTTCTCCGTCAATTTTTGGGCCATGATGGCCGTTAGATGGACAACCGCGGGATCCCGACGACATCCCGAATGGGGAGCTTACCTCGTGAAATAGAACGCAAGATCGGATACATATCAGCAAAATGACGTCTGCAAGAGCGACCTATACGATATTAAAATAAACCAAAATATTGGTGATGCGCTTGCTAAGAAAGAGGGTTGGAGAGGAGAGGATCCACCCGTTCGCTAATAACAGGTGAAAACAAAAGCAGGACAGAAAGCTGTGGCCGACAGGCAACTCTACCCGTATATGCGCAAAGTGAGGAAAAGATTGCTACTACCGAGTCGGCACAGAAACGCTGTTCAAAGAAACGAACCTACAAACTAGCCTAACGCTAAAAACACGTACGACGTTACATCCTAAATGAACGCAAATCCGTTTTCTCTCGAGACTTATTGATTGCAATTGAAGATTTATCTATACATTGACTATCAATCTATTTGTTGTACAAAAGCGTTGGAGTTTTCCTTATTTTCTGATGCATTAACAAACGTATTTTAAATGAATTTTTGTAAATGCAATTGTTGTTGCCGGACCCGCTGTCACACAGGCTGAAACCTCGCACACATGGTCGTTCAACGGTAGCAGAAGACATTTAGAAATATTCATTTAACGCTCAACGATCGCTATTCTTTCTTAATGGATAGTTTTAAGTTTAAACTTAACATTTCAAAAATATAGAATATGCTACAAGCCTTATTCCTTTTTGTGTGTTTCTTTATCATTGGTATACAGTAAATGTTGATTAGGGAACACTTGTCTTCCTGCCATGCACTCGTGAAAAATCGTGTTAATAATGTACGCAGTGTCGTATGTTTCACCTTGCAATTATATGCAATTGGTAACTTGCATTAACAAGACTAGAGGGAGTAAATGAAAATTTCAGTCCGTTTAATGTTAAATCATTTGTGCATTTGGTTCATTTTTACTTTGCTTAGAGATAATTTCAATACATCAGTATACCTTCAGTTTTTAACTTCATTGGAACTTGAAGATTTGCGAATTTGCAAATGTTCATGTAAGTTTGACAAATATAAAAAAAGAATAACGCATATAAAAGATCGAGCAAAAATAAGAACTAATAAAATACGTTGAACATGTTTTTGTCATCAGTTAGACTTGGGGAAAGTTTAAAGACCTTGCAACACGGAATAATGGAGTACCGTGGTATGTTACTATTGTATTCCTAGACATTTCCGACAAAACGTTCATCCTTTGGCTTTCGTTTAAACTTAGCACTTTGAATATGAATTTTCGTGTCAGAAATCCAGGTATTGGTGCATAGTTTCTTTTGCTCTTGACATATTTGTATATACCCTTATATTTCAAACCCTGCGTTCGAACCGGCCCAGTAAAGGCGTTCAATTGTACTTCAATATTAAAACATCAATGTTTAATAAACCGCACGGATAAATATTACATGTGCTTATTGTCTTAATATTGTTTTGTGTGTGTAACAACTAGTTGAAGCAGCATCATAGTGTTTTTGCCTTTCATGTTATATGAATATCTTGTATAATATTAAGTATAAAACAGGTTAAAGTGTAACATATGTAGGCGTATGTGGCTATTTAGTATATTAAATTAACAAATTATCACTGTAAATTTGAACTCGCATTCCGAAGTTCTACTATTTTCAAAGATTCGTACAGAACATCGCTATTTCAGCGAGTTAATGTCGCTGTCTCGGTATCGTTTCTAAAACATAGCAAACTGATTATCAGGAAACAATATTACACGAGTAATACGTTCAACACAAAACCATCTGCTTTTTAAAGGTTTCAAAGCTTCGTCGCCATGTATAATTATGCCCTAAGTAATTTCCGAGCCGTTCAAATGTGGATATTGTTTGAAGCCTATTTACAATATAAACTATTAGTAACCATGACAATCAGTCAATTAAACCATATCGTAAACTGCATTGTATTCAGAGATCAATGCTGTGTATGGTGACGAGTAACTGAATACTATGTTTCCCCACAATATCGTTATAAAGATATTGGCGAACAAACAAATATTTATTGTTGCTGTGCTCTTAATTATTTTAGAAAGATAGTATGCATCAATGCATCTAGAAGCATGAAACTAATTTCAAGTTATATACAAAAGTTTCCGTATTGTTTTACGAATTACATGTATTTTAGAAATATCTGTACAAATATAAGATATATGAACATATCAACAAGTTGAAAAAAGGGTAATTCAATTGAATTTAATTATGAAAAACAAATAACTCGAAATAGATGCAAAAACATTCGCCCTAGCCTTACTTTGGATTTTATCCTGCCTCTGTTGCAAGCATTGACCGAATAAAGCAGGGTCGAATAAATTTTCCTATCTCCGGTCAACAGGAAGAAGTGTATTCCTACGCACGCTTAGACGATTAACATGTTCTAATATTTAACCTGACACATAGTTGAGTGTAACTTTCCAATACACTGCACAGGGGTGTAGTATTTTAACAATGTCGTCTGCTATTGTAATTGAAGACCCAATAAAATTATTACAAAAATGAAATGAAACAATACGATAAAAATAAAATAAATAAATAAATAATGTCTGAAATCAATTTCAGTCTCAATTAGATAGAATTAGATGCATTGGAATCAGAAATTGAAAAACCTGACCATAGTTCTGGAAACTAAGCAATTGTGGATTGTCAAATGCCTGAAATCATTGAGTTAAGTTAAAATGAAATAAAAGAGTTATTTGAAACTGAACTTACCCCATTTGACAATGTAAATCAACCTATGGAAGCACAAATTAATCATGAAATTTCACAGCAGCCACCTGAACATGAGCTTGACAACAAAACACATGATGCCCTGTTGACTTCCAAAAAGATAAGATTTTTTTTAGACTTTAACACTTGATGATGTTAAAAAACAAATTAAAATATCCGAAAACAAAAGTACTTTAACAAGCAATTGTGGATTGTCAAATGCCTGAAATCATTGAGTTAAGTTAAAATGAAATAAAAGAGTTATTTGAAACTGAACTTACCCCATTTGACAATGTAAATCAACCTATGGAAGCACAAATTAATCATGAAATTTCACAGCAGCCACCTGAACATGAGCTTGACAACAAAACACATGATGCCCTGTTGACTTCCAAAAAGATAAGATTTTTTTTAGACTTTAACACTTGATGATGTTAAAAAACAAATTAAAATGTCCGAAAACAAAAGTACTTTAAAAAGACCCTAAATGATGTACTTAAATTTAGAAGATTTCTATCAACAAAGCAAGAAAACAAAAATATTCATGAAATCGCCCCAGACTTTCTGGATGAATATATTGCAAATTACATTCTGTCAAAAAAGCGATCAAACGGAATATGAACCAACTACAATACGGAATATGATATAAAACATTAAAAGACGCTTAAAAAGATATAAATATCCAGTCAAAATTATGACGGAAAAGAAATTAAACCACTTTCAGCTCACAAGAGATGCCCTCCGGGCGAAACAAAGAAGCTTAAAGAAAATGGGAAAAGGGAATAAACCCAATGCTGCAAGTCCGATATCTGATAACGAAATAAGAATTTTGTTCGAAAAGGAGGTATTAGGAGGGAAAACACCAAAATCACTGTTGAACACACTATGGTTCAATAACTGCACTTTCCTCGGACTGAGAGGCACAACAGAAAATTACAATTTAAGGTATATATAATTTAATGATCATATATCTAAAAAGACTATTTACAATTAATTAAAAAATGCATTATCTATATAAAACGATAATTCAATGTGCAAGTTATCATATGCAATTTTTCTGCCAAGACTTGAACTCGGATCTCCATATCATGAAAATGAATGGTGTTCTTCATTGAACTAAAGAAATTACTTTACAATATGATAACAATGCACATGTTAATCAACAATACATAAGAATACAAATTATATGTTTTTACATGTTTATCAATTGTATTTTTGAATTGCTGACTAATTTTGTAATCACTTAAAACAAATAAGAATCCAGGTTCACGCAGTGACATGTGTACATACCAGCACATTCTAGAAATCAATTAAAAACTTAAACATGCAATTTTATAAAAATAATTATCTTGGTTTGTTAAAATTAAAAAAAATGACAGGAACAATTTTTTTCACGATAATAATATTGAAATATAATTAGCATTTTTCGTTTCAGATGGGGTGACATAACATAAAACTGCGACTCAGAAGGGCAGGAATACCTGCAACTAAACGAGAGACAAACGAAAACTCGCACTGGCGACAGTCTTTCCGATACTCGAGCGCTGACGCCAAAGGTCTGGGCTGCTGACAACAAAGATAGTAGCCCCGTGGAGATGTATAAACTCTTTAAAAAACACCGACCACCTCTATTTTCAGAGCCAGAACATCCCTTCTACATAGCCCCTAGAACACGTGCCATTACATCGAAAGAAGACTAGTGGTACAAAAGAAATCCAGTAGGAATGAAAAAACTTGGACAAATAATGAAAACCATGTGCTTCGAAGCTGGCCTGTAAAACAATAAAATACTGACAAACCATGCAACGCGAAAAACACTTGTGTCAAAACTTAGAGATAGTGAAATGGCGCCAACTGACATAATGCAGATCAGCGGACATAAAAACATTCAGTCTGGACTTAACTATTCAACTATGTCGAAAAGTAAACACAAGGAAATTTCTTCCATTCTGACTGAAAAAAACAAAAATGAACCACCCTTAACTGTCAGATCCCATGCATCTACAAACACAGAGGTATCCCCAAACCCAGTAGCTACTTCGATTGTGTCTCTCTCATGTACATTTCGCGATGTTACTGCTAGCTTCTCCACCCACCAACAAGACGCATGTCACGACGTGGTATTTTCAACACGAAATAACACAAATGTATCCATCGACAACGCACAAAACAACCAGTTGCAGTCACTTTTTGCAGGTGCAAACGTCTCGATTCAAAATTTCAACGTGTATATGCTCTAACAAGTGTGACATGTTAAATTCCGCATCAAAATGCTCTTCCTTATCAACCGTAGCAAAATCACATTTGTGTACACATATGCACTGACCTTGACTGTTGACAGTGTTTCGTTTTAAAATGTGTTGTTTATTTCTATGCTCTGGACTGTTCAAATTGTTGACATATAGTTACCATTGTGACTTCTATACTTCAATATGCTTTTTTTGTTGTTGCCAAATCGTTAATAAATTTGGATGAATTTCCGCAGCCAAGAACTATTTTGTTAAGTACATGTAGTGCTTTTCAATGGCGGTTCTTCGGTCAAGTTTTAAAGGTACTGTACCAATTTTGAGACGCTTAGTAACTGCTTATGCCTATATTTAAGATAAAAGCAAGTGGAAGCAGGATAAATAGAATACATGCTAGGTGCCGGGATGGAGAAAGTTTATCCGGTTCGGCACGAAAATGAACATAGGGCTCGCTAAAGCTCGCCCTATCTTCATTTTCTAAGCCTCACCGGATAAACTGTCTGCATCCCGTCACCAACCATGTATTCTCTATATCTTATTCCTTTGTGTTATGAATACAGTACAGTGTTGTCACCATCATCTGAAATCATCAATTTCTAATATAAATAGCAGAAGATGTTAATAGTACAGTTTATGCTCACGAATGCAAATTAAATCTAAAAATCATTCTTATTAAGCCACTCTACCTATCAGTTAATGGCTCAGGGGTACTGATAAAACCCAAGAGGCATTGGAGTCATCTTCGAATATTATTTTCTATCACAAGTTCATTAAAATATATGTCATTAAAAACGTTCAGAACACTCTTTAATTGAACATCATCAACGGGTTGAACGTTAACGTTTAAAGGAGCATACTAAAGTGTAAAATCGGATTCACCCAAATACAATTGTTTTTGTTGTTGTTGTTGTTTTTCGTTTTGTGACCAATATCTTATAAATTTTGTCTATCCGTATACCGCAATAAAAAGAAGAGTTATGCCTTTTTTCTGTTCGGGTCAAAACGACTCGAATGCATGCCGGACATAATCAATCTCCATATGTGCAGCTCTTATAATTACATTTCAAAGTACGGTACACTTATTGTCATCAAACTTGGAGCTAGAATATTGATTCGTGAACCCTATTTACTACGAATCAATGAAACAAATAGTATGGGTGTAAAACGTCCTTACACGAACTTATGTTTATAAACTAATCAAAAGTATTTAATAAAAGGGAAAAGCATTTACCTTAGTGATTAAACCGTGCTTAATGTTTCTCAACACCATGAGGAAAACATATGTAAATTGCCTAAGTATAACTGCAATCACATATCTTCTTGGTACTTATTGGCAAAAACGAGTTTCTATATGCAAAATATGTTAAGCCATTTGGGAAAAAATCTTCATAGGAAACATTTATCTCAGTAAAGCTTATATAAGAATCACGTCCGGTAGGGGTTCTAAAAACAACATTACCAGAAAACTAAAGTATTTGAAAATGAATTTTTTATTCACATTTAATGCCTTGTCTGCGTAATGGTTTAATCAACATCCTAATCTAAGGCCCTTTAAGATGTACGTTGTATAAAATGCTATTTAATGTTATGTTATGTAACGTTATGTATCTTATGTTATGTTATGCAATGCTAGGCTTTGCTATGCAAGTTTGTAATTTGTTATGTTATATAATGCTTTGTAATATAATGCGTTGTTATGTGATTTCATGTATCTGTGCATTACATTCTACACTTGGAGACTTTTATAACGCATCACTTAATCATATCAATATAGCTCCCTTTTTTTGAACGGCTTGTGTTGGAACTTGGACCAAGAATAATTCAACACATATCTGATGATTTCTGAAAATTTAATTGAAATCGAAAAACAACAAAATATCAAACTTATTAAATTAAAAACGTCACTTCAAAAGTTAAATTTGCAAACTCGTACAACGTTAAATAATAATAATGTGAAAAGTAAACGCATAAACTTACACGTCTTAATAGTTGACTGGCTTGCAACATGCCGATTGATCCGTTTCGCTCCTGAATATCCACCCGAGCCATATGTTATGTTTTCTTGTGTAAAAACTTAGCTAGAATTATGAAATGGAAATTAAATTGGAATAACATGTATATCGCCATTTACTACACTTGGTGATTTTTCTAACGCAGCACTATTAAAACTAACATATATCAGTAGTAGTAAATATTTTTATTTAAAATTGCACATGTGATCATGTGACTACAATATGTGCACGCTAACGATAAAATCATTCATCCGTGACGATCGGACGCTTTAGCAAGTGGGAAAGGTAGCCTGTAAAATGCAAAGTGCGCGATTGCGCTCCTGAATATTCATACGAGCTTTATTGTTTTGTAAATTAATTTTGTGTTTTCCTTATGTAATAACTCACCTAAAATAATTAAATTGAAATAAATCTAGAATTAAATTGCGTTTCAACATTTCCACGGGCAAAAATATAGAACCACACCTTCCCCACGTGCTAAAGCGTCCAATCGTCATTGATGAATTATTTTATCGTGAGCTTGCATAGAATGAAGTCAAATGATCGTATGTACAATTTTAAATTAAATTACTCTACTCATAACTGAGATATTCAAGTTTGAAAAGTGATGCGTTAGAAAAGTCCCCAAGTGTATACTTTTATATACTTCATTTTTTATTTAATATATCACAATGCTAAATTTAAAATCTGGTTGACGTTTACGCGGAGGTCTATACAAAGTGTTATAAAACTTGTGTGATGTACCTCTTCGTCCATGGTTCAACTTAACTATTGGTCATCACTAAAATATAGTTTTGAAAACAAACAAACAAAATTATATCATCAAATTAAAATAAAAACGGTTTAACATAATTATATGTTAGTTTAATGCTTTATATCATACGTGTGTAATTGTTTGACATACAACTTTTTTTTAATTCGTTACATATGCTATGGCAAGATGAGTTTAAGATATATACAAGCTTACAGGAAGGATTCAAATGTTCATATACGGTTATGTTTCTTTAAAACGATATTTTTTCTAGATTAGGTCAATTTAATTGTGAACAAGACCCATGCATATTTAGTTTTTTGGAAGAATACGTAGTGCATAAACCATTACACTGTGGCAAATGTATGGCATCAGAAAGAACTGTTAGCTCGGCGATACATCAAAAGAGCAATTAAATATACGCCAGTAAAGCTATAATTTAGTACACACGGTGCTTTGTTGCTATGAGTACTCACTGCAGTGAACAGTTAATCCACAAAATAACGATTTATTCGAAAGAACATTTGTTCTGCCACTTAAAACAATCACTTAAATTAATCTTATAAAATTCGATAGGATTTTATGATGTAATGTAATTAAAAGAACACATACATAATTTGAAATTAAATGGGATTCGGTCCACATTTGTCAACGATTGTTCTCTTAGATACAATACGAATAAATACATATAATTAAGTGAACCCATTCTAGAAAATACATTATGTTAAAGATGTAGCCATACATGAATTTACTGCTAACATTGATAATCAAGAACTTGAAAAGACATTATATCATATAAGTTTAGATGGTATACAATATAATAATAATGGACCGATGTGCTGTTGTATGAACAGGGTTTGCAGACCTGAATTCTCGCAAGATAATGCTTTTAACAGGTGTACAAGACATAATGCACACTTAAAAAGAATGCACACCGCAGACTTAGTATATTGTTTACAATATCATATAATATAATGTGCTATTATGTTATATGATGAATGACATACAAAGTCATTTGAATAAAGCATAACACATTCCCATTTTAAAACAAATCATAGAAAACATATGCGTCTTTTTAAATGTTTGATTGCAGTTACCATTATTACGTTTTTATTGACATGTATAACAATATGGTAATTGAAAAAGAGCTAATAATTAAAACAAATACTTTAAAAAAAGTCGTGCACCCAACTGTTGTTCTGAAGATACAAATGCTAAGTCAGGTGGAAAACATTTAACATATCTAACATGCATGTGACTACGCAGTGCATATCAACATTATTATAGCATAACGTTAAATCAAGGTTGAGTGTACTTTTGCCTCGGACTGGTGCTTTGTGCAGTTTTTTCAAAAAGCGTTTTCTTTGGAGTGGACCATCGTCGTTTATTTCATGGAATTACCCGAAACAAAATTTGCTGGTGTTCTGGGCAGATGGGAAAATGCTCTCAAAAAAAATAAGAATAATATATATACGCCTTGTTGGGCGAAACGTTGTATGAATCGATTATACCGTACAATGTCTTTTAAAATAATATAATAGAATTTCATAAAGAAATTTAATTAAAAAAAACAACTGACCTACAGCCATATCGAAAGGCACACTTTTAACATTGAAATAGACTTTTAAATAGCCAAAATGTGTAAAATATATTTTCTGTTCGTTGTTAATTGTTTTTATTTACAAAACCAGCACACTTTTTACAACAGAGTGATGTTAAGAAGCAATCTGAAAAAAAGGCCTTTCAAAAAAGCAACTACTTTTATTCAACTGAATGTATTTCTGTAGAGAAAACCCAAGTTCGTAATTTAAGAAAAAAAGAAAACGATGCATTGAAACGCAAAACACACCGGCAATACCGTATATGTTATTATGTTGTCTAGCATAGATCCATCATATTCAGATGCAACTACGTATAAATGTATTCATTAATTAACAAGAAGTTCATCTTAAGATTTCCAGACAGACGATGCCATCAGGGGTTTCTTTGTAAATCTTCGATGTTAACATCATTCATTTACACGAGTTTGCACGCAACGTGAAATTTCGGAAGCGATTACATACGTATTAAATGATTTATTCTTTAATGCGCTAAAGTCGCTTGCAAATGTATTTAAATAACTTGAGATGTTTGCAAAAAAATTCGTTCCTTACGGTGCGTTTATATTCTGTGCAGCCCGTGTGTGAACCCCCGTGATCCCCGTTCATACTGCACCCTGGTAATAACAATTTAAATCGCTTGTTTCTATTCCACGAAGCAGTTTAACGTTTTGCCAGCAGATTTTAGCATTAGGAGCCGAAAGAAGTTATACACAATCAAGAAGAAACATTAACATTGCCGTTATTGTCGTGAAAACGACGAGATTTGATACAAGTTGGCATCAATTTTCTATTTCGATTTACAAAATCCGCAACGTTCGTTGACGGTATGATTTATGTGTTCATTGTTTTTTATTACTTTACAACACGAAATATCAAAACGTGCGCTGAATTTTACACAAACCTTCATCAGATACAAATCGAGAGGCGGTAAATCAACCAATTATTCGTATACTTCAATATTACTAATTAATATGATAGATATATCTAACCAATAGCATGAAATTCTACTAAAAGCCTGAAAACTTTTTTTGTTTGTAACACAAGAAACTTTAAAGTGGCTATATTTGTTGTAACATATAATAACGCATAAACATAATTTTATTTCGTGTTTAACTGAGCTCATTGCGTTTTAAGCTTTTAATCTATTTCATGATACTTTTCTGTTCTGTTCATAAAATACCTTACTGGACCCTAATGGCTCGAGCCACTGACCCCTGGAGTCCTGGATGTAAAAGCCTTTCGCTAAGCCCACTCGGCTATCAGTGCTTATGCTATGAGAGATTGTATTTTTTATTTCATATAAGCAACATAACTTTCCAAATTATTCGATCCTTTCGCGTTGAAATCCTTTATAATTTTCAGGTTTTTAAATCGTCAAAAGATGCATATAATGGATATTTTAGAGCATGGTAAATGTTCAGTATTACTTTTTTCTCACAAATATCATAACTAAAACGAAAATTTTAAGAATCTGAAACAACTTTTTATAATTTTGTCAATTTACCAAAACGTGAAAAGACCCCTTAAAGAATAATCTTCTTCACGTGGTGACAACGGTTATAATTTTTAAAACTATAGTATAAGTTTTATCCTTCGTAAGTTTATTTAATGCTTTACGCATATTTTGCTATTCAAAGAAAAAGAAAAAAGAAATGCCATATTATTTAGATCGTTAAATATCACGTTTTATTCATATTCAAGAAATGTAATTACAGCATATCAGTCAAACGTATAATATTTTTTTTTATTATGGAATGCTTTTAAGCGTGTTATACTCGTTTTAGTGACTCTTGTCACCATCATTTGATTTAATCCTACAGCTAAATGATTTTATGTAACAAATTAAGACCCGTTCAATTAAGATAAGGTTTATTCAACAGATTGCTTAATTCAATACCGGATAGGGCACTACTTTTGTTTGCCTTTCACCTCTCGTACTTTGTATGTATTCATGAATTGCATGTTTAATTTTCGAATCATTATAACGTATATAAATAAAAGCCGTACTTTATCAATCCAATGCAGCTTTTCTTTTAAATCGGATTAGCTTAAAATAAAAAATCATGAACCAATGGGGGATTGAACAGTTGTGTCCCGCTTGGCAACCAGACACTCTTACCGCGACGCTTAGAATCTTACACAACTCCATATGTGTTAGAAGAGCTTATTTTACTACACACCTGAAGAAATCACTTGATAGCGTCACTCAGGTAAAGGACGCTAATGGCTGCATTAGGAACACTTGTGTGTGCGTTAACGATGGATTATTTTTAACAATGTGAAAAAAATGGGCTGGAACTTATTACTCAAATGAAACCGGTGAGACTTAATTTTCGATTTCTTTAAAATGTCGAATGTACTCGAATACTATAATACGTGTTGTTGAACAATTGGCGGATGAATATAAGTGTACTTGAATTAATCTTTCACTCTTCGAAGGAAATAGATTTTGAGTTTAAAGGTTAATTTCTTGGATAAGTCGTTCCTTTGTCAGTCGATCAAAGAATGTCCATTCACAAAGAATTGCCTGCTTACACCAAGTTCTTTAAAACGAAAAAGATTGATGGCGATGAATAAATGTACATTTTAATGATGTGCAAAATTTTAATTGAATTTTCTCGTCATGGAAGCAAACAAAAGTTGATGAACGCAAACATGGTTGTTACGAAACTTTGGTGAGTAGAACACGACCCAGTAGATATTTGACTTTTTTACAATACTGGCGGGGATAAATGCAAGATCATATTTTTGTATTTTGCAGTGGTGAAACTAGAAGTTTAATTTGAACATAATCGTCTGTGTTCTTCTTGAGTGTGTACTATTTTGAATGCTGATTACATTTGAATCGAGCACATAGCGATATTTTGTCTTGTTACTCTGCTTTTGCGTTGAATTCTTAAGGACTATTTCGAGTGGCGTAAACGGAAACGATCACAAAAGTATAACTAAGCAAGGTTAGATTCAGTTAATTTAATCTGCTTTTGCTATTGTTTTAAGCAATTATATTTTCTCCATTTTCATTAATAACGTTCGTCATAGTGTTTGTAGTTTAATTGTATTTGTCAAGGTTGCAAAACAGTTGTGAAGATTTTTAACCATTTTGAACACATACAAATCTCGACCTTATAACGGACTCTTTAATTTTTCATTAAGTTGCTCTTCATAATTGTAAATCAACTATTTTTTATCAGTTGTAAGATATAGATTTGCCCTTTATTTCCATAAGTAAAGTATCGAGAAAAAGTTGATCGTCAATCTTTAACTGTATGTCTTGGTCTTTTATTTCAGCTAGTTATCAAAATTATTAATTGGAACCATGCATTTCTTTGTTATTTTGATTATTGTTTCATTAAGGAGTTGATATCACCTAACAGACTGTCATTTTGCTTACATAGACCTTTGCCGTGTTAAAAATTAGTACATTAAAACGACATTACAATTGAGTGATCGGATGAGAAGCTAGGTAGAATGTTAACATCGGAGAATGCTGGTAGTAAAATCGGGGATAAAAGAGAAAAAATCCAGCTTAGCTTACTGTAAGGGGTTGGTTCGTCTCGATGTATATCGTTTCGAAACATGATAACTCTGAAAGGATCTGACAGATTGCGTTCTTAAATCAGCTTTATCAAGGTGCATGTCCCACGTGACTTTTTCGACTATGTGTGGGACAATCGGATGTCAACAAACCATCGCTTCAGGTAACGTTTTTGATAAGTTCTTCATTATTTCAAAACCATTTTCAAAAAAACAAAGACGAGAGCCCGGTCATTGTCAAAATAAACAACTGTGTTAAGTTTGCGCAAAATTTATTTAGTATTTTTCCAAAAAGTGCAACCGCGCTTTTGAAACGACACGAATCGAAATGCTATGTGTGGTATATTTTTTATTCAATCAACAAAAACGTTCATTATAATATTGTCAAAGGTTTAAAAAATAGGGCGGACATTGTAATTCTTCATAGAGAAGCTACATACATTGTATGTTTGCACAAACATTTCTGATTCGGAGTGTGTGCTTAAAAAAAAATAATGCTATGTGTGGGACACGTTTTTGAAATGATATGTGTGTTATACAAACTAAACTAGAGAATCGAAAGATTGACATAAACATCAATAATATTTTAAGTATGTCTAAATAACAAAAGTTGGTAAATAAAACATTGTTGGTACTGTTTTGCGTGCTTAAAATATGATACTAACGACGTTCATGTTACTCAAAATTATCATGATTGTCGATAATTTATATTCATATTTTTTACTTGTATAATGCCATTTGTTTGGGAACAGTGTGGTAGAGAGGTAAAAACACAGTCGGGAATTTCCAAACACAAAGCCACACACGCACGGGAAGGAAAATATTTCTGTTGCGACAAACCTTTTCTTGTGAGTTTCTATAAAATTGATTGTTACAAAATGTTAAATTTTCAGTGAATTGTTACTTCCAACTAAGGCACTTGTTTAATACACAAAATCGTAAGGATTGTTTGTGCAAGTTGCATGTGAATATAATTGTAACAAAATTACAAAAAGTGTTATTGAACTTTTGTTTGTGTGCTTTTTATCAGGAATGTGTAAACATATTAGACCGTAACGAGAGTTATTAAATAAGCATAAAGAGATAATACAGCATTATTTAAACAAATAGACAAAAGGATCAATAACTTATTTTTCTGTAAAATCGTGTATTCGTTTCTTAATCCTATTGAGCTATCTATTATATCACGCATGACAATTATTTATTTTTTTTTTTAAGTTTTACAGTTTATTTCATGTGCATTTTGTTCTTTTCAGGGAGATTTAAGTATTTTTGGAAGCACCTTCAAGAGACGTACTGATATCTTGATCAATGAAAAGTTGTCATATAAAGTTAATGTTCAAAAGTTTAAAAGACTGTTTGTTTTGTTACCAGATGGCGCAAGTATTGCAGTGAAAGAAAACAATCAAAGTAAACATTAAATACACATTTGAGAATTCAACAAATTAAACAACATGTATTGTTTATTACTTGGTGCGGTGGTAACAAGATCTTGCAGCCCCTTTCATGACCGGGTCGAATGAGTATTTTCATTAGACATCTTACACTATTTTTAGTTATTCAGATTTCATTTGAAATTGAGTTCATGAAGTATTAATACAATTAAATATGTTTGTTGGTATAATAAATTCCCAAAGCCAAGACTTTTTTGCGATGATCATTTGTTACGTGTTAATTAGATCATTTATATGTTTGCATAGCAAGATTTGTTACTTTGCGAATACTGATGCACTTCTTTATGTACTTGGTGCTTTAATTTCTATTACAACATGTGCATGCTGGTTATAAAGCAATTTTATCATTAATGAAGAGTTTATTTTGATATACTTAAGATATTCATACGGAGATGATATTGGAAACTAAATGAACTCAATAGACCACAAACAATCATCATTGGATTTATATTGTTATTTGTTATGAAACAATGTTTTACTAACATTTATACTCAGATTTTATATTCATCTAATCAATTTCATTCATAACATAGATATAAAACACATAAATATACACAAATATCAATACATACACTTTGATTTGATTATGCCAAAATTACATATTAAATGGTATGTTTGCATAGTTAGTTGAAATAGCTTTCCGTAAACATTACAGAATGAAGCTGGGTCCGTCTCTGTCACTGAGGTTTTGATAATTAACTTGCCGCATAACACATTCCGTGTGGTTTGATGGTGTTCATCTAATTCTAACACAGCTTCGCGCCATAAAGCGTTACAAATCCTTCGACTAATCCTTGTCAAGTCCGAAAAACAACAGAAGTAAAACCCATTTTAAAGCAAGTGCATTTACTTTCTTTGTCATTCATTTATTAAAAAGGACCGAATTTAATAATCAGGCAGAAATATCAATCATGATATTTATTTAAAAGACAAAAAAAATAAAATATTATAGCTCAACATAAGGTGTTTGTTAAAAAAGACCATTGGTTGGATAACAATTAAGCAGTGTATTTTATTTAAAATTTATGTTCAATTAAACATAAATTGTTTAAACATTACACAATAACTTCAGTTTTCAATCATGTAATATTTGGTTAATTTGATATATTTTCAGTACAGACTGAAGTATATGTTTTAGATTCTTACAAAACTGTGTTCAGATTAAATGCAGAACTGACGGGAAAATTCTTGCATACCACACATAGCATTTCAAAAATGTGTCCCACACATAGCATTATTGCATTTTTATACACAGACTCCGAATCAGAGGTATATGCGCAAACATACAATATATGCAGCTTCTCTATGAAGAATTACAATGTCCGCCTTATTTTTTTCAAACTTCAACAATATTATAATAAACATTTGTGTTTATTGAATAACAAATACACCACACATTGCATTTCACTTTGTGTGTTTTCAAACACGGGGTTGCACTTTTTGGAAAAAAATGCTTAATTAATTTTGCGCAAACTTAACACAGTTGTGTGTTTTGACGTTTTTTTTTTTCGTTTTTTTAAAAATGATTTTGAATTAATGAAGAAATTATCAGAAACGTACCTTAAGCGATGGTTTGTTGACATCCGATTGTCCAAACACATAGCCGAAAAAGTCACGTGGTACAGGCACATTGTTTATAACGTTTGTCTAGCGGTATTAATATTTACAATTTACAGAGTTATGATTATCGTAGTCCAGGGATAGGTCATGTCTAAAACTAAATTGAAGTCCCCACGTATCAAGAAAGAATCATTACCAATGTTCGTAAAAAAATATTTAACAAGTCAGGGTCATACGTGTTTAGTTAATGAACAGTAACAATTAATCACCTGGTTTCTCCGAGATTTAAATCAAGCAGAATAAAGTTACCCTTGTCATCATTATATACGTTATGTACTTTGTTGTGTACTTTATGAAGATAACAAGCAAATAACAGGAACACGTTTTTAAGATGTGTTGGTAGTGTAATTTCCTGCACAGTCAACGGGAGGTTGCACACCACTTTATATTCTGTATTGTATAAATCCCCGACTATTAATGGCAGATATCTCCCCCTTATAAGAGATAAAACTTACCATTATTTACATTAAAGAGGTTTCATAATCAGCATTTTCTTTTTGTCTTTTAGATGGCACTCACAAGATTTGTATCTTCAAATGTGCACATAACAAGCGTGCTGCAATATATTCTCTCACGGTGTATATTTTGAACGTGTTGAAACATCGATGTTCATGAGGCAAACGTTATGTGTCCGGTGTTTTCTCCTTATTACATGAACCATCACTAATCACTTTTCTAATATGTATAACAATCTAACTAATGCAACTAAAAACATAAAACTAAGAACATTTAACTAGAGTTTTTGACTACCTAGGGCATTATTAAGTCCCGTTAAACAAGAGTAATCATGTCGCATATCTTATTTATCTGGCCTCTTCTTTCCCCTCAATGGATAGCGTCGACTTGATGATGACAGTTGTGGTCTGAATGGAGCCGACACTCAGGACTCGAAGGGTATGATGGGACGTGATATAATAATATGTTGTCTGTGTGTCGACGTCAGATGACTCCAGGCTCAATTTCCACCTCATAAGGGACCGGACCTGTTTCCGAACGAATGACAGCAGATGTCCATTTTTCGCATCCCACTATGTAATAGGGCATTGCAACATGTTCACCAATTTCGAAGTTCCGATTGTTAATTGATCGAACCATCTTTGATTGTTCATTTTCAACAAAACTTTTTAGACTTGGTTTTCCTTGATCCAGTCTGAACACCAAGGTTCGACCTATAAACAACTTGGCTGTGTTCTCTTTTGTGGTAGAATGATCTGTATTACGCTACTGTATTAAAAAAATTGAAACTTTTGTCTGAAATGTTCCTTGATCGTGCTGAGTAGCTTTAAGTGCCTGTTTCATACTCTGAACACATTTATCCGCCAATCCGTTTGTTCTAGGGTGATATGGTGCACTGCGAATATGTTTCACGTCATTCATTTTCAGAAAATGTTTGAATGATTCACTGACAAATTGCAAATCATTGTTACTCACACTGTCTTGACATACTCAAAATCTGCAAATATAGCTATTGTCACTTATATGGCATGCATTGCTGTAGTAATTTTCATAACCTTGACAATCGGCCGTTTTGAGTATGCATTCACCAGAACTAAGTGCACATATCCATGAAAAGGTCCTTCGAAATCAATATGTACCATTGACTTAGGCTTTGTAGGGTATTCCCACGGATGGATGGTTGCTTCTGGAGGGCTAGGATTGTTGGCCATACAACCAGAACATTTTAATGCCCCCTTTCGAAGAAAAGGAGGTATATTGTTTTCCCACCGTCCGTCTGTCCCTTTGTCTGTCACACTTTTCGTGTCTGCTGTCTAATTCAAATAGTTTTCATCCGATCTTTACGAAACTTGGTCAGAAGTTGTATCTAGACAATATCTAGGTAAACTCCGATTATGGGTCATGCCGGGTCAAAAACTAGGTCACGGGGTCGAAAAAACAAATCCAAGGGAAGTAATAAGCTTTAAATGGACATAATTATCTGACCTGCCAAAATATATTTTTTTGTTAAATAAATCAAAGCGGCGCAGTAGGCGGCATTGTATTTCTGACAAACACATCGTGGTAAAAGGTCAAGATCAAGGTCATCCTTCAAGGTCTAAGGTCAAAAATACAAATTCAAGGGAAGTAATAAGCTTTAAAGGGAGATAATTATTCACTATAAAACATAGCAACTTGATATTTGGCATGCATGTGTGTCTCATGGAGCTGTACATTTTGAGTGGTGAATATACAGTCACGGTAGTGGCTTTTAATTATTTGCTACTAAAAATAGAGATTTGTAAGAGACAATTATTTTCAAGGGAAGTAATTTATATAATTATACATCTCAGATTATATATTTCCTTACCAAGAATTTAGGTTTTTTTCACAGTTACTGTATAGATTTTTTATTTTGATTATTTATAACTCAAATGATTGATTTGTGAAAGGTTTTTGTTAATGATATAATTATCATTTCTTTCCTGTACTTATTTGTGAATAGTAGGGTTCATTACATACCTGTAGACTTATGTCCATAGATACATGATGAACTCTGGCTATGATCTCTTTGATAAACCACAGGCCTTGGTTGTCAGTGATGTCTTACTTGGTCATTTTTGACTGCCTACAGAACCCCCCCCCCCCCGGTTGGATTGGACAAAATCCAAGGGAAGTAATAACCTTTAAAGGCAGATGATTTCTATACCTGCCAAATGATAAATAGAAATTTTATTTAAAAGCGGCGCATTAGGGGGCATTGTGTTTCTGACGAACACATCTCTTGTTGATTAAATTTTCCAACTCAGAGTCTAAATTGGGCCACCATACATAACTTCTTGCCAAAGACTTCAATTTCACGACACCTGTGTGTATTTCGTGGAGTTCTTCAATTACTTTTCTGCGTAATTCTGCGGGGATAATAACTCTTGAACCCCATATTATACAACCTTGGTGTAGAGAAAGTTTATTTAGTCTTTGTATGTATGGTTTTAGTTCATTTTTGACCACATACTTATCCATTTCACTCATTCCATTTGCTTCCATTTCGTACACTTACATTGGGTCGTTTCTTGTAGCATTTGCTATTTGCAAAACAGGTAACTCGAAGGTTCTTAATCATATGATTAAGAAACTCCTCTGTTGCGTCTCTAATATTTACTTCCGCTTCATTCAACGGAAATCTAGAGAGAGTGTCGCAGTTCCAATCAGCTTTAGTGTTTTTGAATTGTATGTCATACACATATCGTTTCAAAAAATAAGTCATACCTGCGCAATTTTGCGCCAGTTGTGAGATTGAATCCCTTATTTGAATAAAATATTGATAAAAGTGGCTTGTGATCTGTACTTGGTGTAAATTTGTGAATGATTATTGCGTTTACAATGATTGTATAATTGTTTCATTGTTAAATCAGACATGTTCTCCTTATTTTGACCTCTGTGTTTGTCCCTATTATTGTAGTTCGTTTTGTCCAATTTGTCCAATTTATGGACATCTTCAGACTTGCAATGTAACTAAAGGGCATCCTTCGTGGCAGCTCCCATGGTGTATGCTATTTTACTTTGTCATAATCCAAATCACTTTCGGTGAGCAGTCTTTTTTGAATACCTTCATTTTTCAGTCCGCAGGCAAATCTATCAGGTAAACAATCATTCAGATTTGTACCCATATTGCAATATTCAGCTCAATTCCTCAAACGTCTGTTGAAATCTTTCAAGGACTCTTCTGCCCTTTGATCTCTCTTATGGAAACGAAAACGTTTAGCTATGTTTAATGGTTTCGGATTAAAATGACTAGAGCATTTATCACAAAAGAAATCAAAGCTTTTGTCTTTTGGCAAATTAGGTGTCGTAAGGTCACGCAAATTCTGATAGGTAGTTGGTCCTATCAGAGCAAAAAGGCTGGAACCTTTGTGTCATTAGCCACTGCATTGGCAGAAGATACTGGCCTAACCATTCTTTGTAGCACATCCAGTTCTCGCTCGGGTCGTACACGTCTATTATTCCAATAGCGATAGCCATTTTGTACGAGGCATACACCTAATTCACTAACAGTATCACAGACATACTTACCTAGTAGAATTCTATTGCGTCACCACCGTTGAACCGGCAAATTCGGCCTTCTGTCGGTGAATTTAACTCAAAACGGTCACCGTGTGGCTTAAATGACGAAGTTTATGTGATGTCCGTATTATTATATCGTCGCCAATATGCTGTGTATCCGACTTTAGGAAGATAACGAGTAAATAACAGGAACACGTTTTTAAGATTTATTGGTAGTGTAATTTCATGCACAGAAATCGGAAGGTTGCACACCACTTTATATTCGGTATTGTATCAATCCCCGACCATACATGACATACTTATTTATTTTAGTTTCGTACAAGATAAGTATTGATGCAAAGCATCAAAGGGCGTCGGGAATTTCAGTGTTAAGGCACTCAATGAAGTTACATGGAACGATTTTTTTTCTACTGTAAATATTAATATATTGGCCGATTATTTTAAACAAAATAGAAAAAGATACTGGTATAACCATTATCTATAATTTTGTGTTATAACCCCCAAATCACCATTATTTATGATGTTGTGTTATAACCCCCAAATGACCATTATCTATGATTTTGTGTTGTAACCCCCAAATATTTCATAGTTCATTTTATTTACATTGGTTTTCTTTTTTTACTGGCATCAATGTGCAGTTTTCATTAATGGAACAGAACTGTGTAGGTTTTAAAAAATCTGCTTCATCTTGTAAGCGTAATATCATATTTTTCAACTTCAAGGGGAGATGATTCTGAACTTATTCTTACGTTGCTCATTTACGATAGGGGTTGATTACTCATTGATATGAAAACACTGTAAAAGTTTGAAAAAAATGAATGAAAACTGTAAATTGCATAAAGAAGCTGCATTTCACAATACTTTGAAATTCAGGTAAAGATCATAATAGATTTATTGCTCCGATATTCATAATTTTCAATACGGTTCGAGTAATACTTATATAAAAACACTTAACAAGTTTGGAAAGATTCAGACGAAAGTTGTGAAATCTTTTAAACAAGTGGAAATTGTTTATTTTGTCAAATTTAATAGAAAAAAATTATGGACTTATTGTCCCGATGTTCTCATTTTAAATGAGGTAAAAATGCTCATTGATATGAAGACACTGTAAGTTTGGAAAGAATCTGATGAAAAATGTTGACATAATTACCTAACCAAGCAGTTTTTCACTTTTATTTTTAAATTCAAAGAGACATAATTCTGGACTTATGGTCCGATATTGCTCATATACGGTTTGGGTTGGGTCCTCATTAATAAAAAACAGTTTGGGAACAATCGGATGAAAATTTTGGACTTCGAGCAATGATTTCAAAATATCTAAAATTCTAAGGAAGATAATTATGGACGTAATGGTGGGATAATGCTAAAGGGCCCATACCACCTTGAAAGTTATACGTGTCGCGCTTCGCGCTCTATATGTGGTTCTTAAAAAAAACTCCGAGGAGTGCTTGACTCTAGGGAAACGGGTTGCTTGGACACAGCTCCTCCTTGATAAGCGGCTGCTTCTTTTATCGCAACTCATTGTTATAATCAATAATACGTGTCGCGCTTCGCGCTATATATGTGGTAGGGATAGTACGTAGGGCCTATGATAGAAAACCATAAAAATACATGGATAATAGATGTGTTGTTTGCATTTATTTGTTAATATGAAAACCCAAATATTTTTATAAGATATTTAAGTGATGTAAGACATTTCATTTAACGTTGTCACCACGCGGCATCCATCAATTTTAATAAAAATGTCCAATTGTAGTAAAATGGATTTTAAAATGTCTACATAAAATAAAGCTTTTTTATATTTATCAACCGGACTGAAAAAAATTGTCAGCCGCCGAACTGTTACGTTCGTGCCGGAATCCGGGATTCAACCGGGGGCCTTAAGATGATTGTTGCGTAAACAACTTCAGTCTTACGCTCTCCCAACTGAGCTATTCCTGGCTGACATCATTTATGTACTGCTATTCACAGGAGGGAAGCCCATAGTATTTTTTTCCATATATATGCTATAATAGAAACAAGAGGTGCAAATTCATTTGCCGAAAAACTACACCATCTTTACTGTAAACCATGAAACTAGAACATTTTTTAACGAATCAACACCGGTTGTTTTCGAAAGCTTATAAAATAATTTATCAGGAAAAATTAACTTCAGTACCATTGATCCAGCAGTATTTCGATACCAGCCCTCAATTGTTGACCCATTTACACAATCGTGTTTGGTCAGACACCGTAGTGTCCACATAGAGATTTTCCATGTCGATCAAAAACTCAATAACCAAGTTATTAAACGGTAGATAAACAGCACCTGTATGCATATAAACATTTTTCAATTAGTTACAATACCCATTGTTATCGAAAAAGTATGGTAAACACCATTTTATTGCGTCTTTCGATCCGCGAGTACAAAATCTAAACAGAAAAATTCTATTTTGACTCTGGGAAACCCTTTGATGACGTCAGAGATTTTGTAAACACACAATACGATTGGTCGGTTTTCATCAATTTCTCACTCATCTTTTTACGGAGATCCTCGGGAAATTCCGTCAAACTAATAAATAGAACGCATGCGAACGCATTGCTTCATCGAATGACGTCAGAGGATTCCCACACTTCCTTCACAAATTAAACCTCTTGCTTGTTTACCTACACATCGGAGTGAAAAACACTTTTGATGATGTGCGAATGACTATAAAATGTATTGTTATCGATTCATTAATGTTTATTGAACGGGAAATAACCGTTTAAATGACGAATTGTCAGGTAATCTTTGTGTTTCTGCTGTTTGAAACGATCGGAAAATGAAGCTTTATTGGACACTACGGTGTCCGACCAAAATGTTTTCCGTGAGTGTCAACTTCCGAGGGCTGGTATCGAAATACTGCTGGATCAATGGTACTGATGTTAATTTTTCCTGATAAATTATTTTATTAGCTTTCGAAAACAACCGGTGTGTAGTTGATTCATTAAAAATTGTTCGAGTTACATGGTTTACAGTAAAGATGGTGTAGTTTTTCGGCAAATGAAGTCGCACACCTTGTTTCTATTATAGCATATATATGGGAAAAAAATAATAATACTATGGGCTTCCCTCCTGTGCTGCAATTTGGTGAAGTTGTGGATAGCGATCGTTATTATATGTCTATTAATAAACTTATACATTGTACGTTTTCGTACCACTTCGCCTTCCAATAAACTTGCTTGCGCGATAGGTCGTCAAATATCGTACTACATTGATTCTCCACTAAATAAGCAAATTAGAAAAACCACAAAATAAATATTTTGATTATGTTTTGTTTTTATACAAAACCAGAAAGTTTCGCGTATTTGCCCAGTCCCTGTGATCTTTCCCCATGTGATCTGTTGTGGATCAGTTATTAATTAAAACAATTAGCTTTACATTATTGGCAATAAATGTTGTAATAAATGTAATAGGCACAAATGCAGTACTTATTAACACTAATTTACACAAAAAATCACCACTATGAAAGATATTCTTAAAACAAAAATATATACATTGATCCGTAAAATTCCATAAGCGAAAAAAAATGCATTACATTCTAGTCGCCGCTTTTAGAGCGACGTCAATAAGGAAAAATTGCAATAACGCGGGACTTGAATGTGTCATAATGCTGAAACATTCCGCCCCATTCTGAGTAAAGTTTTATATTGAGCACAAACAAAATGTGCATCCTGAATACGGAATATTTCACAATTTGTATCTTTTACATTCTGAAATACTTGTTATCGTTTCTTCTTTCCCTGGATTCCTCTGCAATTACAAGATAATATTTAAAAGGAACAAATTTACAAGGAGCATGAAAAAATGATTTCACTTAAAATAAAAGCAAGTAAATCGAGGCAAACACAATTTTGATTATCTCAATATAAAGAACGAAAGCAACAAAATATATGCATAAAACAGCATAAAATAATACTTCTTTTGTTACAGACAACCTAAGCAAAAGATTTTCTCTATAACCATTTAGAAGAGATAAATTGTAGTTGATTACTTAATAGGCATATGTTTAAAAATAAAAATATATCGGGCTAAAAGTAAATCGAAAAGGGCTTAATCAGCTATTATATTGTATAATGCAGTGTTCCGTATATGTTTCATATAAAGTTCACTATATTAGCACTGATTTACTCGGCGAATGACGAATTTTTCAAATGTAACAAATTGTAGTAATTTATACAAAGGTATCTTTTGAAAGGAGCTTAAATTAAGTAGCGTTTCAGTATTCACTGCACTGTAAATCTAAGCATATCATTTTCGTAAATGTTTTATATGAGTAAGGCTTTAAGACGAAAATAAAACAGTGTAAAATTACTGATCCCTGGAGACAAATCTTTTGGAGACCACTCGGCCATCCTTGCTCATAGAGTGAGTAATGTGTTTTATACTTTATATAAGCAATCCTCGTATTATCACAAAATATAACGACAATAACAGAACTACCCTTATTATTTAATCGTTTCGCGTTGCACTGCTTTATAATTTTCAGGTTTTTAAATCGCCAAAAGATGCATATAATGGATATTTTAGAGGTGCGTGAAGTTGGCTCGACGTTCGACATTAGCTCAACATTCAAATTACCGAATGTCGAGCTGGCTCGGCATTCCAGCTCGACATTCAGTTCGACATTCGGATATAGTGTTGTACAATAATTTTTGAATGTCGAGCTGGCTCGGCATTCCAGCTCGACATTCAGTTCAACATTCGGATATAGTGTTGTTCAATAATTTTTTGAATGTCGAGCTGGCTCGGTATTCCAGCTCGACATTCGGATATAGTGTTGTACAATAATGTTCGAATGTCAAGCTGGCTCGGCATTTCAGCTCGCCATTCAGTTCGACATTCGGATATAGTATTGTATGCTTATTTTTTAATGTTGAGCTGGCTCGTCATTCCAGCTCGACATTCAGTTCGACATTCGGAGATAATGTTGTACAATTATTTTTATATGTCGAGCTGGCTCGGCATTCCAGCTGTACATGCAATTCGACATTCGGATATAGTGTTGCATGCTTATTTTCGAATGTTGAGCTGGCTTGGCATTCCAGCTCGACATTCAGTTCAACATTCGGAGATAATGTTGTACAATTATTTTTGAATGTCGAGCTGGCTCGGCATTCCAGCTCGACATTCAGTTCGACATTCGGATAAAGTGTTGTACAATAATTTTTGAATGTCGAGCTGGCTTGGCATTCCAGCTCGACATTCAGTTCGACATTCGGATATAGTGTTGTACAATATTTTTTGAATGTCGAGCTGACTCGGCATTCCAGCTCGATATTCAGTTTGACATTCGGATATAGTGTTGTACAATAATTTTTTAATGTCGAGCTGGCTCGACATTCCAGCTCGACATTCAGTTCGACATTCGGATATTATGTTGTACAATATTTTTTTGAATGTCTAGCTGGCTCGGCATTCCAGCTCGACATTCAGTTTGCCATTCGGATATAGTGTTGTACAATATTTTTTTAATGTCGAGCTGGCTCGGCATTCCAGCTCGACATTCAGTTCGACATTCTGATATAGTGTTGTACAATAATTTTTGAATGTCGAGCTGGCTCGGCAATCCAGCTCGACATTCAGTTCGACATTCGGATATAGTGTTGTACAATAATGTTTGAATGTCGAGCTTGCTGGGCATTCCATCTCGACATTCAGTTCGACATTCGGAGATAATGTTGTACAATTATCTTTGA